>NC_066891.1:29258209-29586025 GCF_022985175.1 Labeo rohita
GAACTATTACTTTATTACCTTAAGACACAAAGGGGAAGAGCGTATGTACAGTGCCTTGAGAAAGTATTCATACCCCTTTATTTTCACGTCTTGTTATGTTGCTGTCTTATGTTAGTCTGCTTTAAAAGACTTTTTTTCCACATCAATCTACACTCATACACCATAATGACAAAGCAAAAACAAAACTGCCACAACTTTGTAAATGTATTAAAAAAACTGAAATAAGTACATTGCATAAGTATTCATACCCATAAATCAGTACTTAGCTGAAGCACTTTTACAGCCTCAAGTCTTTTTGAGTATGATGCAACAAGCTTTGCATATCTGCATTTGGCAGTTATCTGCCATTCTTCTCCACACCTCTTCACCTCTCAAGCTCTGTCAGCTTGGATGGGGGCTGGCAGACATTTTCAGGTTTCTCCAGAAATGTTTGATTGGGTTCAAGCCCAGGCTGTGGTTGGGCCACCCGAGGACATTCACAGAGTTGTCTATAAGCCTCTCTTGCTGTTTGTTTAGGATCATTGTCCTGTTGGAAGATGAACCTTCTGCCCAGTCTGAGGTTCTGAATACTCTGGACTGGGTTTTCATTAAGGCTCAATATTTTGGTGCACCGAGCTTTTCTTCTGCTCTGATGAGTCCCTCAGTCCCTGCCACTGAAAAACAGCCCAACAGCTTAAGGCTGCTACCAGCACACTTTACCGTTAGGCGGCTACTGTGCAGCTGATGAGCAGTGCCTGGTTTGCGTCAAACATGATGCTTGGAATTGAGGTCCATCAGACCAGAGAATCTTGTTTCTCACAGTCTGAGGGTCCTTTTAGTGCTTTTTTGCAAATTCCAAGTGTGTTTTCACGTGTCGTCTTTGAGAAGAGGATTGAGTCTTACCACACCACCATAAAGATTGGATTGGTGGAGTGTTGTTGTGATGTTTGTCCTTCTGTAGGTTTCTTCCATCTCCACATATGATCATGGAGCTCAACTAGAGTGACCATCAGCTTTTTGGTCACCACTCTAGACAAGGCCCATCTCCATGAATTGCTCAGTTTGAAGAGTCGAGGAAGAGTCCTGATTGTTTTAAACTTCTTCCATTAAGGGTAACAGAGACTACATGCTTCTGTGAACCTTCAATGCAGCAGATTTTTTTCTGAACTCTTTCTCAGATCTGTGCCTGTTTCTGAGCTCTACAGGCAGTTCTGACCTCAGGGCTTAGTTTTTGCTCTGATATGCATTTTCAGCTGTTAGGCCTTTTATTAAGACGTATGTGCCTATCCAAATCATGACCATTCAAATGACTATGCCACAGGTTAACGTCACTCGAAGTGTAGTAACATCTACAGGCAATATGAATGCTCCTGAGCTAAATTTTAATAGTACCAGATAAGGGTATGAATACTTATGCAATGTAATCATTAAAGGTTTTTTAAATTTTTAAAGGGGTCACTGGATGCCCATTTTCCACAAGTTGACATGATTTTTTAGGGTCTTAATGAAAAGTCCATAATACACTTTGGTCAAAAGTTCTCAATGGTAGTGTAAAACAACACCCTTTTTACCTTGTCAAAATCAACTCTGCAAAAATCACCCCATCCTGGTCGAGGCTGCTTTAAATGCAAATGAGCTCTGCTCGCCCCGCCCCTCTCTTCTCTCTGTGGAGTGACGAGCCTGTTTACTTTAGCCGCATTTAGCCGCTAAACTTGCTAACTAGCACATTATTAGGAAAGGCGATCACAAAAAAAACATATACTCACTTCTGCTGTAAGTGAAGCTGGATCACCAATGATTTGCGTGAACATAGACAGATATTTGTAGATCGGGAGGCGCATTCCCTTCACAAACAAACGTAATCCACTGCATCTTCAGCAGCTCAGATGTCAGGAGTAAATGACGACCACTACGTTCATTATTACATCCAGCAACACAACACCTCAATCGCTCAATTCTTGTCTAACTTACATCCCTGCTCCGGCATCAAAACATGGAGGATGGACTGCTACAGCTGATCTGAGGTAAGACACTCATGTCAATCAACTATCGTGGGAGCGGCCTCTGTGGGTGTGCACGCCACAGCGACAGGCATCTGAGAACGGCTCGATTTGAAAAAGGGGATATTATTTTTACAGATTAATTAAAAACCACTGCATGGATTTTTATCATTATAGGGTAGATTTGTACATACGCTGACAACACACATTAATGTTCAAACAGCACGTAAAAGTGAACTTGGCATCCGATGACTAAGTTTGCAAAGATGTTAAAAACTAGTTTTTTGCGTTGCCATTATGGTGTATGGAGTGTAGGCTGATGTGGAAAAAAAGTCATTTAAAGCAGTTTAACATAAGGCAGCAACATAAAATGTAAAAAAAAAAAAAAATGAAGGAGTATTAAGGCATTTCACGATCACAATAACTACTGTTTAAGAGTATCATCTCAGTGATGGTGTATCTGACATGCAGCTGGGCCTCTATTCTCCTCATTCTGTCAGAAAGTAATTGAATATGATAAAGCTGCTTTACTCTTTTGCCAGCAGCAGGTCACATTTCAGTCCTGTCTGAAATTAGATGACACAATGTCAAATTCAGCCCATGCTATCTCAACTGTAATCACATACACGGCTTTAAAACTATATAGGAGTTTGGTGTCACTGTGCTGCTGTTCATATTAAGTGCTTTAACTGAAGTATAAATCTGAGAAGAAATTGAATATGAAGTTGATGGCATGTGAATATAATCATCCTCTGTGTAGATGAGGCAATAAATCATGATCGAGCTGTGGCTCCATTATGATTGGAGGGAATGCTGGTTATACAATGTGCAGGATATAAGATAATTATGGAATTCAGTTTCACTGTGTGTGGAAACACAGACTGGAAACATTAATGTGCTGGATTATATGTGAGCTAACTTCAGATGAAAAATAACAGTTTTTCAACTTGGAAGTACAAATTCTAATATTAGAAAAGAGCAAAAATGCTTTTTTATATTGAAACTGCAGTTGTTCCATAAAACATACTCTGGGTGAATCTCACAAAAACTGTTACTAATACAGTTGAGTCAAAAGTTTACATACACTTTGCAGAATCTGTTAATTATTTTACCAAAATAAGAGGGATCATACAAAATGTATGTTGTTTTATTTAGTAAAAAACTATTGTTGGAAAGGGTTCAAATATACAAAAATGCTGAAAAACCAAAGAATTTGTGGGACCTAAAGAATTTATCTGAAAAACAACAGGCAGTTTAACTGTTCAGGACAAACAAGGGACTCATGAACAACTATCACTAAAAACAGCTATGGATCATTCAGGTAACAACACAGTATTTTGAATCAAGCGTACATAAACTTTTGAATAGAGTCATTTTTATAAATTCAACTACTATTTTCTCTTGTGGACTATATGTAAATGTCTTTTATGTGAAATACCTTATTCAGGTCAGTACTAAATAAATAAATAAAAATTAACATTTTGCAGAGTCTGAAAGGTGAATGTAAACTTTTGACCTCAACTATAGGTGGTCTTCACCACAGGATGTCATAATTAACCAATCAGAATTTTTCAGGATAAATAAAATAAAATAAAATAAAATAAAATGTACACATAAATAATTAAAAATATAAAACATTTATACAACATAAATATGAAAAGTGTTTTGACACTGATGAGATCTTGGATTATTCTGTATTTTAGTACCACATGTCTCCGATTATTCACTCACCTTCTTGTGGCTCTTGAGCACAGACGGCGTCACGAAGGCCTTCTCACACAGGTCACACTTGTATTTCTTGTGGCCATCGTGTACGACCTGAATGTGCACGTTGAGTGTGTCCTTGCGCTTGAAGGTGGCGTCACACTGGTCGCACTTAAACGTTCTCTCACCTGGACGGAGAAGAGCAGAAAAGGCATATGATTGCAGTCACAGCGCCACAGCGATTCAAGCATCCCATTCTAACGTCACACCCGGACTCCCCGAGACGCCAAACTTTAGAAAAATGTTCACAGCCATTGTACCCCATTTAAAAGCGTGGCTTAATAGGGGACTCGCTTTGTGTTCGAATCCACTTTCAAACACAAAGCGAGTCCCATTATCCCTTTATGAGCCACATTTTGCTTTGGAAGAAAAGGATGTCAACCCTCTGTTTCCTGTTGTTTTGGAAGAGGTTTAAAGAGGAATGATAAAAGATCAGGTAGGAAAAGCCGTGAAATGTTTATCTCTCAGAGGAGGTCACAATTCTTTTCAGAAGAAGGCAGTCTGTTGCTCTTCTAAAACTTTCTTCAAAAACATACATATGTGCTCGTCTGCTCAAACAATGCCTTCTGTAACAAACATGAAGAATCTGTGCCAAAACTGTAGTTCTGCTCTATAAATGGTTGAATGGAGTCCAACAAGTCACCGCATCTAATCACCAGCAGAACAGACTGAATGCTGGGTTATAAAAACCTGGTCTTTAAATGAATGGGCATGCAGGGCGGCTACACCAACCTTGTCATCATATGAGATGTTAATCTTCTTTCTTTTCCTTACCAGTGAATCTCTTTATTCTTGAAGTGGTTTTATTGGCATTTGGACACATATCAGAGCCCATATATTTGTGTGAGGCCTTCTTATAAGAAACTGGGTGTTACGTTCTTGTCAGGTCACAACAATGCCAAAAATAACAATTTACTGGGTGATTCGTCAATAGCTTTTGCAGTATAAATATTGATCTTTGATTAAGTGTAAAAATACTCTGCCAAAAGGCTCTGATGAAGATCTAAACTATAAACACACACACACACGGGGGGGTGTTTGTGAAATATTTGTGGAGGACTTACCCTACTGAGCCACTCGGGCCTTTTAAAAACGATGTGTGTTTAATAGATGGTCACAAAACAGCTTTATTTCAAAACCAAATATTGACACAGATGGATCAGATTATGTCACAGTGGGTCGTAAGTGATCACACACTCATACTGTAAATACAGCTCACATCAGAGTAACCACGCACAAATCCAAACCCACACAACACTTTGTTTCTCTCTGCGTAACCCCGTCCTGCAGATACATAAAAGAGCGTTAGCCCAGTAGTTCTCAGTGATATATATGTATGTGTGTGTGTGTGAGAGTCTCTAGGGAGGACAGCAGGAAATTCCTCCAGCTCAATAATCTCAGTGTGATCAGTCTAGACTGGGCAGAGCAGCGCTAAGGTTCATCCTGCCCGGACCAGTCGGCTCCACGAGGCCCTGCACCCGCAGACACTGAGCCCAGGGTTCGGGGGGGGAGCTGGGAGCCGACGGAGAGGCTCTTGTCAGCGGCAGGATGCTTTGAGCTGCTCACATTTACTAAAGAGTATATGCACAAATACAGAGCACTCGTGTTGCATGTGTGTTTGGAGAGCTGTGTCTGATATCACACGTACACACTTACTGGTATGAATGAGGAGGTGGCGCTGTAAGGAGAACGGGGTGCGGAATAAGGCCTTACACTCCTCACACTGAAAAGGTCTCTCCTCTGAATGAGTCTGCAGACAGAAACACAGGTCAGAGTCAGGAATCAAGTGATTTAAGATCGTGAAGGTTTTATAAATTAATAAAAATAGCACCATTCATGATACATTAAACTTCCATAATGTGACATATTTCAGTGGCTTGTTGAGGTTGGTGTTACTTTTTTTAGACTTGATTTTCACAGGTGGATGATAGTGACCAAACATCTTAAAAACCACAAAGCAACACCCAGGCAAAGACTTAGGATGGTGGTTTTGAAACCAGTAAATGATGGTGTAGGAGGTCAGTGAAAAAAAAAAAAAAGAAAAAAGTTACAAAATGTATTTTATAGGTTTAGTTCACCAAAACATGAAAATTCTGTCATTAATTACTCACCATTGTGTCGTTCCAAACCTGTAAGATTTTTATTCTTCTTCAAAACACAAATTGATATTTAAAAAAGATATTTATAAAAGATATTTTGAATGAAACCTGACAGATTTCTGTTCCTCTTTTGTTGATGTTGAAATGTTGACATTTCAAAAAGTCCATGAAAACATCCTAAATATAATTCATTTGAATCAAGCAGTTTAATATAGTCACTATCGCTTTATATGATGAAAAGATTTCATTTAGGCTTTTATTTACACACTGATCAAATATGGTAAACAGGTAAACAAATGTTAAACAGACGCTAAAATGTCACACATCAAGTAAATATGGTTGAGTGAACCTTCATTGTGTGGACTTTCAGTGGATGGACTGTATCGAAATGTTGAACATAATCAGAGTTCAACAATAAGGACTGCCTGATGGCCCAGGGCCAACATGAAAGATGACTGCAGCCGTGACAGTTGAGGTATCAAAAATGGAATTAAGAATTAGGGAATTTCACTGGTACCTACAGTTTTGGTGTCATAACTTTATTCATTATAAAAACAATGGGTTACACTTTATTTTGATAGTCCATTTTAGACATTCTACTAACTATAAGTAACTTTGCAACTACATGTCAACTAATTCTCATTAATTTGCAACTACATGTCTACTAACTCTCAGAGCAGACTGTTGGGTTAGGTTTAGAGTTAGTAGAATAAGTTGACATATACTTGCAAAGTTTAGAAGAGTGTTAGAAGATATTAAGCAGACAGTCTACTAATACTCTAATGACTAATGACACTCTATCAAAATAAAGTGTTACCAAACAATGTAACATGGGTCAAAAACAATGAAAACTTTATTTATGTACGCATGTACAGTTGAGGTCAAAAGTTTACATACACCTTGCAGAATCCGCAAAATGTTAATTATTTCACCAAATTAAGAGGGATCATAGAAAATGCATGTTATTTTTTAATTTAGTACTGACCTGAATAAGATATTTCACATAAAAGACATTTACATGGAGAAAATAATAGATGAATTTATAAAAATGACCCTGTTCAAAAGTTTACATACGCTTGATTCTTAATACGGTGTTGTTCCCTGAATGATCCACTGCTGTTTAATTATTATTATAATTATTTTATTTTTATTTTATTGTTTTGTTTGTTTGTTTAGTGATAGTTGTTCATGAGTCCCTTGTTTGTCCTGAACAGTTAAACTGTCTGCTGTTCTTCAGAAAAATCCTTCAGGTCTCACAAATTCTTGGTTTTTTAGCATTTTTGTGTATCTGAACCCTTTACAACAATGACTGTATGATTATTGTATGAGATCCGTCTTTTCACACCGAGAACAACTGAGGGACTCTTATGCAACTATTACAGAAAAGGTTCAAACACTCACTGATGCTCCAGAAGAAAACACAATGCATTAAGAGCCGGGGGGTGAAAACTTTTTGAATTTGAAGATCAGGGTAAATTTAACTTATTTTGTCTTCTGGGAAACATTAAAGTATCTTCTGTAGTTTTTGAAGGTCAGTACTAAATTAAAAAAAAATACGTTATTTAGGCAAAATAAGAAAAATGTGCACATCCTTATTCTGTTCAAAGGGTTTACACCCCCTGCTCTTAATGCATTGTTTTTCCTTCTGGAGCATCAGTGAGTGTTTGAACCTTCTGTAATAGTTGCATATGAGTCCCTCAGTTGTCCTCAGTGTGAAAAGATGGGGCTCAAAATCATATAATCATAGTTGGAAAGGGTTCAAATACACAAAAATGCTAAAAAAACAAAAAACAAAGAATTTGTGTGACTTGAAGGATTTTTCAGGACTGTTCAGGACAAACAAGGGACTCATGAACAAGTATCACTAAACAAACAACAACAAAAAAAAAACACATCTGTGTATCACTCAGGTAACAACACAGTATTAAGAACTAAGCGTATATAAACTTTTAAATGGTGTAATTTTTTATATGTAAACATCTTTTATACTGTTTATACTTTTATAATGTAAACTTCTGATAATGTTTGTCAAAATAATATTTACTATTTTAAATTAATATATGATTTAATTTGTACAACAACTGACATGTTCATTTAATTTTACATTTACATTTAGTTTATTTTATAACATCATACTTTATATTTAGCATTATAAAGAAGTATTATTATTATTATTATAAATTATATAAATAGTACTGATATAATTATTTATACATAATTATACATAGTATTATAAAAAGTTTTACATATGAAAATGTAAAACTATATTTTAAGAAGGGGTTTCATGCTAGGCGATCATCATATCTGAATGGCAATGGCATCAAAAACTTAAAAACTGACCTTGCACACAATAGCATCAGCATATTTTGTGCAAGCATCTTACCACCCATATTTAGTTCAAAACATGTAAAAAATTAAGTGAATGTTATGTTTCCTTGGTCAAATCAGCAGAAAAGTCCTTTCAGAAGCACAGAAAGTTATTACAATTTAAAAGTTTTCATTTATTACTGACTACAGTCATTTGTTAAGAAAGTAAATGTTATCCCTCCAGATCTGAATGTTGCTTTCTGTGCTCTTTTCTCTATTTCACACACTCTCTGTTCGGAGCTGTGTGGGGTTTTGGGGTTAATGTTATCTGCAGGGTGTAAAGGTCAAGGGTCGCGTGGGGTCATTACAGGTCAGGGTTAGGCTGAAGGTTTTGATTAGGCTCCACAGTGGCTGATTGGGCTCCAGATCTCCATTAAGATAAGATGCCAGCAGTTTATTTGGCCAAAAATCTGTCAGATCGATCTATCAGTCTCTCCGTCCGTCCAACCATCTGTCTTTCCTGTTTAATTCTGGTGCTCTGCCCGACTTTGAACTGGAATAAACGAAGGCCTCTCAAGACATCAACAACAAACACACATACACAAACACGATACCTTTTTGTGGTTCTTGTAGACGTTGCGGTGGGCGAACTCCTTCCAGCACAGCTTACACTTGTATGGTTTATCTTCACTGTGGATGATCTTATGAGCAGTGGCCTGATCCAGACGCTTGAAACTTCGGCTGCAGATGTCACAGGTGTACGGACGCTTTTCTACACACACACCAACAACATCTTAGCACACCACAAATTATTATATATAATTTGTATGTGAGTGTATGTTGTTTACCAGAGTGTGTGATCATGTGTCGCTTCAACTGATTCGTGGAGATGAACTTTTTATCACAGTCAGTACAGTCAAATATCTCATGAACCTGAAAATACATCAAAAGAAAATGTATTGCAAGATGTAAGTACAAAAAATGCACAAAAAATACTGAGAAAGTGAAAGATCTCAAAAAATGAAATTTCTGTCTCACCCTCATGTCACTTTTTGAACCAAACAATTTTGGTAACCATTTAATTCCATTATATGAACAAACTAAAACACTGAGACATTTCCCACAAGTCTTCCAAGTTTCATTCAGGTCTGAAATGACATGAGGGCTCTTTAAAGCCTCAAAACAATAACTTTCAAACAGTGAACTTTCAATGTCACCATTTGTGTTTAGTAACCACAAAGTACAACACACTGACAGACCAGACCAGAATCGGACGCTCAGTGTATGAACGTAATGACCAGAACACATCTGAGGTCTTTTAATGGACCGTTGAGGGTGATTGTTGAACTCTTGGGTGGGATTTAGTTGTCTGTTCCTGGTGTGTGACCTTGAAAATATCCTAAACCCAACTCACAGAGGACGACACACACACGCATACGCATACACACGGACAGATGGAAATGTAATTAAACTTCTGAGGGGTTTTGAATAACTCCGCCGCTAAACGCAGTTCTGCTCTTCGGCTGAAAAATGTTCACATTTCAGTCTGTCTGAACATTTCAGTCCGATTTCTCACAGGGAATCAGGAGGTACAAATTACTGTGAACTCCAGCCAGTCAGTTTGCGCTGAAAATCACAAACGGTCAATAATAAAACTGTCAAATTTTCTCTGCTACTTCACCCGATATGATGAAAACAAGGCGCCACATGTGTCACAGTATGTGATGTAAAACCAGTGTTGAGGTACTTGGAAACACTATCTTTCTGAGCTACAAGCTACTAATAATTTAGTTTAACTGCTTTAAATTATTACAAATGTGTAGCTTCTAACTCTTTTGAAACATTGGCTACACTACAAACTGCTAACATAAAGCCACCTATATCGAAGCCATTTAAAGAGGCAGGAGCAACCTTACAGCATGAACATTAGTTGTATTAAATTAAATATAGATTTTTTGTCTTGTTTCCAGTCAAAATATATAAAACATTTTCTATACAAGCAAAAATTATTGTCATGTTTTCAAAAATAAAAGTCAAAATTAGCAAGCAAAATAATCTGCCAATGGGGTAAGCAAAATAATCTTTTTAACTGTTTGAACTTTCCCACTACGTGTTAGACCAAATAGGTTATTACTGTAAAAGCTGTTAAATTGTCTGAGCTACTGTCATGCTAGTGTATAAAGCAGTGCTGTCAGTCCTGGTCAGATTGCACTGTTAAACTATGTAGCGGTTTTAAAAAAAGTAATTGTCCAATTAAACCCTCACTGAAGTTTTATACGACTGTGAATAATCTGTCGCTGTCAAAAAAAATGTGGTCCAACTATAAATCTGAGGGATTTTTCCAGTGGTATTTTATTGCCCATTCTGAGGCGATGGCTCTCTCTGTTTTGTTAAAATGTTAAGATGTCAAGCAAATATTATGTTTAAACATCATCTGTGTGAGAACCTATAACGACTTACAGTTGAGGTTAAAAGTTTGCACACAACTTGCAGAATCTGCAAAATGTTCATTATTTTACCAAAAGAAGAGGGATCATACAAAAATGCATGTTATTTCTTATTTTGTACTGATTTAAATGAGATATTTCAAATAAAATGTTTACATATAGTCCACAAGAGAAAATAGCTGAATTTATAAAAATGACCCGATTCAAATGTTTCCATACACTTGAATCTCAATACTGTGCTGTTACAAGAATGATCCACATGTTGTTGTTGTCATTGTTGTTGTTGTAGTAGTTCTTGTTTTTTTTTTTTTTTGTTTTTTTTGTTTGAGTTGTTCATGAGTTCCTTGTTTGTTCTGAACAGTTAAACTGCCCACTGTTCTTCAGAAAAATCCTTCAGGTCCCACACATTTTTTGGTTTTTCAGCATTTTTGTGTATTTGAACCCTTTCCAACAATGACTATACGATTTGAGAGCCATCTTTTCACACTGAGGACAACTGTGGGACTCTTATGCAACTATTACAGAAGGTTCAAACACTCACTGATGCTCCAGAAGGAAAAACAATGCATTAAGAGCCGGGGGGTGAAAACTTGTGGAATTTGAAGATCAGGGTAAATTTAACTTATTTTGTTTTCTGGGAAACATGTAAGTATCTTCTGTAGTTTCTGAAGGGCAGTACTACACGAAAAAAAAAATGATATTTAGGCAAAATAAGAAAAATGTACACATCTTCATTCTGTTCAAAAGTTTACACCACTGGTTCTTAATGCATTGTTTTTCCTTCTGGAGCATCAGTGAGTGTTTGAACCTTCTGTAATAGTTGCATATGAGTCCCTCAGTTGTCCTCAGTGTGAAAAGATGGATCTCAAAATCATACAGTCATTGTTGGAAAGGGTTCAAATACACAAAAATGCTTTCCATAACACCTGATGTACTTGTGGCATCATACGAAGAATGGCATCTACGCTAATATTACTTTGTTTCTTTCTTATTCCGAGGTCACCTTAACCACCAGTTCCAGTCTGTATCCAGATCAGAGGGTCACTGCAGCCCCCCGGATCCAGTCCGTACCCAGCACAGATGGTGGATCAGCACCTAGAGACGACCTTTACATCCGTGAATGTCAGCGGGGACCATGTCAATTAGATGAGCCCCAGAGACGGACCATCAATGAGGAATTTATTACCTAGACGGCCGTCGGCGCAAAACCACGGGAACCAGATGAGTCTTCTGCAATCTGACTTTGCTGCAGCATGAAACTTTTGCATTATTGACACACTATTGTCCTATTCAATACTGTAAAGTTGCTTTGACACAACCTGTTTTGTTAAAAAGCGCTGTATAAATAAAAGTGATTGATTGATTACTGATGCTTCAGAAGGAAAAACATTAAGAGCTGGGGGGGTGAAAACTTTTGAAGAGAATGAAGAATTTTACATTTTTCTTATTTTGCCTAAATATTATATTTTTTTCATGTAGTACTTGCCTTCAGAAGCTACAGAAAATTTACCCTGATATTTCTAATAAAAAAAAAAAGTTTTCACCCACTAGTCATCAGTCATTGTTGGAAAGAGTTCCAATACACAGACATGCTGAAAAAAAAAAAAAAAAGAATTTGTGGGACCTGAAGGATTTTTCTGAAGAACAGTGGACAGTTTTACTGTTCAGGACAAACAAGGGACTCATGAACAACTATCACTAAACAAAAAAAACACAGCTGTGGATCATTCTGGTAACAACACAGTATCAAGAATCAAGCATCAAGCTTGAGTCTAAAATATGTTAAATATGTAACAGTCTTTTATGTGAATTATCTTATTAAGGCAGGACTAAATAAAAAATAACATGCATTTTGTATGATCCCTCTTATTTTGGTAAAATAATTAACATTTTGCAGATTCTGCAAGGTGTATGTAAACTTTTGACCTTGACTGTATACAGAGCAGAGTGGGGTAAGATGTGCCAGTTGGTAAACTGTATAATAAAATGCACCAAAATGTTGATGATTCATGAAGACATTGTAAAGGTAATCCATATGAATTGAGCAGATTCATATAAACACTGTTGACATTTACAGTAAACCTTGATCAGCATGCATTTATTGAGCACATCAAATATGGTAAATTATGAAAGATGAACTGTACTTGTTTGCTTCTTATGTACTCCTTATGGACATTCAGTTGAGGGACAGAAATCGTTTAGGTTTAAAATGAGAATATTGTCATTTGTGTTTGAACATAAACAGAAGTATTATGTGTTTGGAACAACATGAGGATAAATTTTAATTTTTTAATAAACTATTCTAACTTATTAAACTGGCTCATCTTACCCCACTCTCCTCTACTGTGAACACATCTGACTCTGTATGGTCATTTCATTTGAAATGTCACTCTATTAACGTGTTGAAACTCTTCTCTTTGTGTCTTTAAATACTGAGAGCAGAGCTACAGCTCCGGCAGCTCCATTCAAAGCTCTGATGGCTTAGTTTTCTGTGAAATGCTTGGCACTTGTAATCTTCTCAGGGCAGTTTATAAATGTATAGAGAAACTGTCTGCATGTGGGAAAGACTCTACAGAAAGCTTTCAAGTCTCCACTCTCAGAGCAAATCATATTTGCAGGCTTTTCCAAATGACACGGCTGGTACGAGCGACTTGCAGTCAGATGGATACGGTCTGGTGCAAAAAGGAAGGCTGGACATCTATTACACAGACAAAGATGGAGAGGGATGGAAAGCCAGGAAAAAGGTCTGCGACCAAACTGTGTGTTTGTATAACGGGCAGCCCAGGAAATTAAGTAAGGCCGCAGAGATTTAAACTTCATTTTGCTTAAATGAAACTTAAATTCATCATGCTGTGGGGGAGTCTCATTTTTTGTTAGACCTGTAATGCCAAAACTCTTTCAGCAATGAAAAAGGTACATGTCTTATGTATGCATAAATTACCTAAAAATCGAACAGATCAGCGCTAAACTAACTTACTTTTGATAAAGAATAATGGGTAGAAATATTATAAAAACCTTGTAAAGTAATATTAAATCATTTGAATGCATCTTTGTTTTCGAGCAAGAAAGTGTCCAATAAAACAAAACGACATAGAAGCGCCAAACAGGTTTGGATTTAACATTACCCGCGGGAAGAATTTTACAGAAACATTAGCATTTCCTCTCTCTCTCTCGAGAGAGAGAGACAGAGCGCTGCCGTACAATCAGAAACGCACACCAGAGCAGTGAACGCAGATGATGCCGTCGCAGGTTGAAGCCAAATCCGTACAGCTGTGACTGGAAAGGCTCGCTCTCAGAACGGCTGCGCTGATAACTGCTGATGAGTGAACGCTGACAGGAGGAAGTGCCTGTTTTACGTCAAGTTTAGGCAAAGAGAGTGACGATAGCATTCTCCAGGCCAAAACAGAGTGGGATGTTGGTTTGGTGGAGCAGTGGAAGCTTGGGACGCATTCCAGCTGTAAGAACATTAAACCTGAATTGTGGTTCTTCACCTACCTCCTTCAGTCAGAAAATCAAATTACCTTCATTTGTCGCTCCCGACTCGTTCTGCCAAAGTTCAGCGTTGCGGTTTCATTGCAAAGCATCTAAAAAGTGGTACGTATGTTTGAAAAGGGCGCCCACACAGCCTAGTCTTCCCAAGAGAAAATGGACCAGGAACAGTTTCAGAGCTCTGACTTTTGTGGTGATTTTGGAGATGGCGATGAAGCTATTTGTCTGATATTCCTCAGGTCTTTGTGCAGAGGAACCCTGACGCCAGCAGGAAGGTCGGGCAGTCTGGACTCCCCAACTCTTAAATTTCACGAGGGCCACGGGGATGAGCTTGTGAAACAAAAGACGACCTTTTTGTACACACTCACACCAGTGGAAAACCTTACAACATCAACATGAAGCCCACCTCCAACTGAGAGACAGAGAGAGATGGACGGCATACAAGAGCGAACCAGAGCCTAAGACAGCTACATTTCTTATTCTTTCCAGCATTTCAAAAACAATGAAACAGATGAGGACATAATTACATATATGGATCAGACAGCAGCCAGAGAAAGAGAAAAAGAGGAAGTTGAGAACTCAAGTGAGATGCAAGAGATGAGGCCTCGTCCTAAATAGTGTACTTGACATAATTGTGAGAAAAGAGTCAGAATTGAGATTTTATATCCTGCAGTTCTGACTTTGTATCACTCAATTGTGACTTTACATCTCATAACTGTGATTTTATAACATGCAATTCTGATTTTATAACAAAGTTGTGACTATATGACAGTTGTGACTATAACACGCAATTGTTACTTTATATATCGCAATTTTGACTTTATAACATGCAATTGTGACTTCATACCTCACAACTGTGTCTTACATCTCACAATTGTGACTATTACACAATTTTGACTTTATATATTACAATTGTGACTTTATAATACGCAATTGTGGCTTTAAATCTCACAATTGTGACTGTAACAAACAATTTTGACTTTGAAATGAAATTCAGATTTTATAATGCAATTGTGACTTTAAATCTCACAATAGGTTGTTTGCACATGACGTCATTACTGTGGCGCGAAATGCAGCTGGAGGGCAGGAAGTGATATTTCTCCATAGGAATCACTAGCAGAAACTCAAAAATATGTTTTGCGTTGTTTATGGATGCTCAAATCGGTCAAACCGAGAAACCACAAATTATCTTTTATCATGTATGAAAATTTGCTGTTCATAAGTGCAGAAAGGCAAGAATTTGCTGAAAAGCACAGGAAAAAGTGGCTTGTAAACCTCCGTCTGTGGTCAGGAGGAGAGTCGGATAATGCTCGTGTGTGCAAATGGTTAAGAAAAGATACAATAATATGTTAAGATATTAAAGAAATATATAAATATACACAGGGTGAGACAGTGAGAATTCACCTAATGCTAAACGCCACACGTAGAAACAATGTAAGATATTATATTTGTAGTTCCGAGAGCGTCACTGATTATAACGGAACATTGTGACATTGCAATACATTGAAGTGAGTGACAGCTTTTTAGTGACTATATGGAAGCGCTATTTGCTCGCTTTCTATAATCAGTTCGGAATTTGAATAAAATTTTCGCTTTACGTGATGCTAACAGGACCAATAGCCACAAAACCTTGCACATTCAGCGAACTTTCAGGAGTGACTAAAAAAGCAGAACGGATAAGATGGAGGAATGTCTGTACTGTACAAGAGAAACGTATAAACAGAAAATCACAACATATGTTGGATGTGATCCTTATGTTACGAAGAGGAGTGATTTTTCAACTAAACTGAAATAGCTGCCTCAGTTGCCCGTCATCGAGGCGGTGGAAATAAGCTATGCACCCAAACCTGATAGCAAACAAACTCTTTCGAAAGTGATTCCTACATGTATATGAAGAATGCAGGATATATGTCACTCCTAAAACTACTGCTGTACAGGTTTTTTGGCCATTGGTCCTGTTAGCAGCATGTAAAGCAAAACTTTTTTTCAAATTCTTGATTATAGCCTAGAAAACGAGCAAATAGCGCTTTCATATAGTCACTAAAAGGCTGTGACTCACTTCAATTTATCGCAATCTCACAAGGTTCAATTGTAATCAACTGCAGATATAATATCTTATTTGCATTGTATGTACGTGTGGCATTTAGCATTGAGTGAATTCTCACTGTCTCACCCTGTATCTATTTATATATTTCTTCATATCTTAATATTATTAATCTTTTACTAACCATTCACACACACAAGCATTATCTGACTGTCCTCCTGACCACAGACGCAGGTTTACAAGCCTTTTCCTCCTTATGCAACAGCAGATGTTCATACACGATATGAAATAAAACTTCTCGATTTGACCGATTTCCATAAACAACTGAAAACACAGTCATTTTGAGATTCTGCTATTGATTCCTATAGAGAAAAATCACTTCCTGCCCTCCAGCTGCATTTCGCGCGTCCTCAGAATCACGTGATTGCAAACAACCTATTGTGACTATAACACACAATTGTTACTTTATATCTCACAACTGCAACTTTATATCTTACAATTGTGACTATATCTCACAAATGTAACCTTATATATCACAATTGTGGCTTTATAACATGCAATTGTGACTTTACATCTCACAATTGTGACTAGAACACACAATTCTGACTTTATATATCACAATTGTGACTTTATAATATGAAATTCTGATTGTATAACGCAATTGTGACTTTACATCTCACAATTGTGACTATAACACACAATTGTGACTTTATATATTACAGTTGTGACTTTATAACACGCAATTCTGATTTTATAGCGCAATTGTGACTTTATAACGCAACTGACCCTTCAGAAACAGTTTGATTGACAGGCGATCTGACCAATTATAATGCCAAATCCGCCATTCTGTCCGACAAACAAATCAGACAGGGGTGTAGATTAACTTTGGTGGACTTAAACTTCATATGTCACAGTTGTGACTTCATAACAATTCTGAATTTATAACATGCAACTGCGACTTAACTACACACATTTCTGACTTTATAACTTACAATTGTGAGTATATATCTTGCCATTTCTGAGAAAAAAAGTTTGAATTTCAAATTTAAATCATGCAATTCTGAGAAAAAAGTCAGAATTGTCTGTTGTAAATCTGCAACTGCGAGACAAACTGTCAGAATTGTGAGATAAAAAAAGTCACAATTACTTATTAGTTATTTTTATTCAGTGGCGGAAACAGACTTCCATATATCAGAGATGATCTTAAAGGTAAGTTTATTCTGATGATATCTGTGCTAGTAGAGTGATGCACCAAACATATTAAGTTATTGTCATACTTTTACTTGAAAATATGGCTCATTTTTATGTTAATACATTCATACAGAAATACAGATCAATCATTTCAAATATGTTCAAAAGCTGATTCAAGAGTCTGGATCCCAGTGATGGATTAAAAGATAATTTTCAGTCCTAGTAAAGTATGTCAAATCGTAATCGACTGCTACATCCTTCACAACCAAGCACTCAGATCCAGCCTGCAATATAGAGAACTGTGCGGTGCAAATTGTGTTCAGTGCTAGATTTTTGAGCATGTTCACTGTATTACCTGATTTGCATGATAAATTTAGTGACAAAAAGAACGCAGCACTGCAAGCACTGAGGGTGCCATTTGAGAAAGGGCCAGAGAAAGGACAGACGGATAGATGGCGTGACAGAGGAGAAAGATTAAAGCCAAAATAGACTAGCGAAAGGTAAGAAATATGAAGAGATGGACTGGATGAACGATAAGAGGAGATTTATGGAGGGATGATCTGACCTTGCGGTGCTCCTGCAGGTTGAGTGAGGATGAGCACTTCTTATTACAGATGGTGCATACCAACTTCCTGCGAGCACTCCCTACACACACACACACACACACAGATCATACATCACATGAGCAGCAGGACACATCCTGATGGCATGAGGAGCTGCTAATGGAGACACTGCATCAGTTCCAAATAAACATCAGGAAGTCCTTACATAAATCAGTTCCTGGTTCAGCATGAAGTACAACACCAAGACGAAAACAACTATATTTAACAGGGGTGAAAGGTCAGCTAAAACGTATTTCCCGTAGAAAAGGAAGTAGATACAAGATCCATTAATAACAGTTTCGAAAGCAGTGGTATTTTAAAAGGCTTTAAAAGGTCATATTCTACACGTTGTAGCACTTTATTCTGTAATAAATTCACTTTAATATTAGTCAGGGTTTCTTGCAGTAAAAACAGTAAGAATTTAGTGTTTTTAAATTGACTCTAAATATGTAAATGACCTCTCTAGTGATTGGTTCATTTTCAGCATCCTGGCATACTTTCGAAACTGTTATATCTCACAACTGTGACTTTATATCTCACAATTGTGGTTTTATAACATGCAATTTTGACTATATATTGTAATTATGAATTTATGACACGCAATTGTGACTTTATATACTGCAGTTGTGACTATAACACGCAGCTGTAACTTTATAACACGCAATTGTGACTTTCTATCTTGCAATTGTGACTTTATAACATGCAGTTGAGACTTTATAACACGTAATTGTGACTTTACAGCACGCATTTGAGACTTTATGTCTTGAAATTGTGACTTTATAACATGCATTTGAGACTTTATAACACGTAATTGTGACTTTATAACATGCAGTTGTGACTTTACGCTTTGCAATTATGACTTTATAACAAGCAGTGGTGACTATATCTCACAACTGACTATATATTGTAACTGTGACTTTATAACATGCAATTGTGACTTTATATATTGTAATTGTGACTTTATAAGATGCAATTATGCCTATATTTCACAATTGTGAATATATAACACGCAATTGTGACTTTATAACACACAATTGTGACTTTATATATTGTAATTGTGACTTTATAACACGCAATTCTGTAAAAAGAAGATATTTTCAAAAATGTTGGTACCCAAACAGTTTGTAATCCCCATTAAACTTTGGGGCGGAAAAAAATATAGAATTTTTATTCTTGGGTGACCTATAGCCTAAACGAGCATATATCGGTCAACACAGTGAATTTGCATGTTTAGAGTTTAAAGGAGAAGTCCACTTCCAGAACAACAATTTACAAATAATTTACTCACCCCCTTGTCATCCAAGATGTTCATGTCTTTCTGTCTTCAGAAATTATGGTTTTTGAGGAAAACATTTCAGGATTTTTCTGCATAAAATGGACTTGATTGGTGCCCCGAATTTGAACTTCCAAAATGTAGTTTAAATGCAGCTTCAAACGGCTCTAAATGATCCCAACCTAGGAAGAAGGGTCTTATCTAGAGAAACAATTGGTCATTGTTTTCGAAAAATGAAATTTTTTATACTTTTTAAGCACAAAAGCTGGGATGTGCGGCCACGGGTCGTTCTTGAACGATTCATTCATTTTGAATGAATCTTTAATGTGACTCGGGAAGAATGAGTCGTCTCGGGGAATGATTCGTTCAGTCATGCATGCGCAACATCCTATTAGGTTCTGTACTGGGATTTGTTCACCTGTTTCGAGTCTTCAGGTTTTGAGTCGTTCGTTCATCTTATGGGGCTGTCACATGATGCTGATTTTGCTTAAATGAACGAAATGACTCAAAAAAATTTTGCTGAACAGGACTCAAAGGTCCGACTCAGTAAAAGTGCTTTGTCAACACTGGGTCTGTGGTTCCGTCTACATTCCGCGTGACCTTTTGACGTGATTCAATAGTACGTGAACACACATCCCAAAACCTGTGCTACACAAGCTTTTGTGATTAAAAAGTATAAAAATTTTATTTTCCGAAAAAAAAGACCCTTAGAAAAGACCCTTCTTCCTTGGCTGGGATCATTTAGAGCTCTTTGAAGCTGCATTTAAGCTGCATTTTGGAAGTCCAAAATCGGGGCACCAATGAAGTCCACTATATGCAGAAAAATCCTGAAATGTTTTCCTCAAAAACCGTAATTTCTTTACAACTGAAGACAAAAAGACATGAACATCTTGGATGACAAGGGGGTGAGTAAATTATTTGTGAATTGTTGTTGTGGAAGTGGACTTCTCCTTTTACAAATTTACATCCAGTGCAAAATCCACATGTTAAAATTCCAGATTGCAGAGATCTCACTGAATTTTATTGTACAAAGATAAATGTGACCTTAGTTTCTGAAAACTGAACACTCAGCGTGTTTAAGGAACCAATTCAGAGTTGGTATTTACAGCCCACAAAGCACAGAACAAAACAGCGGAAAAGAGGTTTGCTTAGACTAGGGAGAGAGATTTGCATTGTAATGTTTACATCTACACAGTACATCAAACCTTTATTTCAAAACAGCAAAATCCTGTTTTCCATGTCTACTCTAAAGACTCTTATTATAGCAAAACATACACCAATCATTAATGTAGCTGTAAGCACTTCCACAAGCACTCAGTTAATCGTTTAGCTTACTGTTTGGATTCATTTGCAAATGACTGATTCACTTGCATGTGGCTAAACTGTCCAATTATAATTACTGACAATAACACTGAAAACATTCTGATACGCGCTTTCATCAGCCGATTAGGGGTCTTTGACTAATTTTCTCAGATGTCTGCGCTTCTGGCAGAGAGACAGACGCGCTGAGAGTCTGCTGAAAAGATGAGTGTAGAAAGGGAGGGAGCGCTTAGCGTTTATCTGACAGACAGAGGGGATGAAGAGCGGATCAGAAATGAAGAGATTAATGAAGATGTTAAACAGCCGCTGATTAGACTCTCATTACAGACGGGTAATTTCGCACTCGCCTCAGTCTCTCTATCGCATGTGCGTGCATGTGTGTGTGACCAACCTGTGTGGACGTTGCCTTTGTGTTTCTTCAGGGCGTCTTTACTCCTGAATCTTTTCCCACAGCTCTCAACCTTACAGATGAACCGACCATCTCCTTTACACACCTCTTTATGCTGCTCAAAACTGCACACACAAACACTCAATTTCAGTTTAAAATCAACATGAAATGCTGTTTTTTGTAATGTGGCATATTTCCAAGTTAACCCGCTGGGGTCTGAGGGGGTTTTGGGGCCCTGGAGAGGTTTTTACATTGTAATCAGCAAAAACTGGGCTACAATAATATGCGAGCAGCATGAATGTACATGATTGTGTTTTTGTGGGGTTAGTGAAAAACTAAAAGTTTAAGTCACCCTAATAAAGCCATAAAACACATACAGAACACTAGTTCACGAGACTTTGGAGAACAGGATGACTAGAGTTTTTGATACAAAATGATGTGAAAATCATCCTGTTTTTTAAGACATGTTTTCTGATCGAAAGGCAGTATGCGAGGGAGTGACAATGGCCATGAATATTTAGTGATTCACCATAATGAGCCATCAGTAAGTAATCAGTACGAAACAAAAAAGTAGGGATGAACTTAAATCTTTAGTTTGTTTACGGAGGTTATGTGGGCGTTTACATGTCCGCGTGTCTCACATGGATGATTATTATTTGAAAAGTGGAGCCGTTCGTGGGCGTGATCACATTAGAGATAATGAGTTTAGACAGGAAAAACTGGAGCTTGCGTTGGTTTCATACGGATTACTTTATCAGAGAATATTTGTTATCGACGTGACTTGCTTCATTAAAAAGTAGACATTTCAAGCTTTTGATACATATATTTTCATGTCTGTGAGACAAGTATTTGCTGAGATTCAGGTTGTTTTATTTATGTGTCTGTGAAGAAAGGAGACAAAGACTCAGACGGCAGAGAGCGCACCCTGTTTATTTTCTTTATTTTACAAAAGCACACTGTTTTGTTATTATAACTATACACAAATAAAAGTAGACCCTTTGCCGTTTCAAACGATACATTATTCTTAGTTCTTTTCATGGTCATCGAGAAAAAGTGAGACCCCAGAAGGTTAAACAAGATATTCAAGGGATCATAAAAGAGAATGGAAATGAGTCAAGACTGATGTACCTGGACTCTGAACAGAAGGTGCTGTGACACAAGACACACTGATGAGCTTTTGAAGGATCTCCTGATGAAGCTGAGCTCTCTGTACAGTGAAGAACACTGCAAATCCACAAGACATCATAATTAATAGATAAGACACTGATAGGCTGTGTATTGTGAGTGTGTGTGGTACTGACTGGCGCTGCAGGGCCTGTTTGACAGGAAACTCTTTTCCGCAGGAGCGACATTTGAACTCTTTGTCCTCTGTACTTCCTCGCTGATGAAGACTCTGAAGATGTTCAGCTAACACTTCTTCACTGGGGAAGCTGCTCTCACACAGCAGACATGGGTAATCTTCTTTCTTAATCACCAGCTCTACATAAACACATACACATAAATGTACTTTATGAACCAATGCTTGCCTGATAAAAGTTTTGCATTGGCTGATATAATGCTGCCATATTTATCATACAACATAATACACCGACATACACTACCAGTCAAAAGATTTTGAATTTTTTTTTTTTTTTTTTAGAAGTTTAATGTTACATGTTGTTTTGATCCAAAGTACAGCAAAAACTGTACATTTTTAAAAAATATTTTACTATTTAAAATAACTGTTTTCTATTTGAATATATTTTAAAATGGAATTTATTCCTGTGATTTCAAAGCTGAATTTTTTGCATCATTACTCCAGTCATACAGTCCTTCAGAAATCTTTATAATATGCTGATTTGTTGCTCGAAGAACATTTATTATTATTATTATTATTATTATTATTATTATTATGTTGAAAACAGCTGAGTAGAATTTTTTCAGGTTTCTTTGAAGAATAGAAAGTTCAGAAAGAGCAGCATTTATCTGAAACAGAAATATTTTGTAACATTATAAATGTCTTTATCGTCACTTTTGATCAATTTAAAGCACCCTTGCTAAATAAAAGTATAAATTTCTATAATTTCTTATAAAAAAAAAATTATACTGACTCCAAGCTTTTGAATGGTATAGTGTATAATGTTACAAAAGCTTTTTATTTCAGGCAAATGCTGATCTTTTGATCTTTCTATTCATTAAGGAATCTTGAAAAAAAAAAATTACTCAACTGTTTTAAATATTGATGATAATAATAATAATAATAATAATAAATGTTTATAGAACAGCAAATCATCATAATAGAACGATTTCTGAAGGATCATGTGACACTGAAGACTGGATTAATGATGCAGAAAATTCAGCTTTGATCATAGGAATGAATTATATTTTAAAATATATTCAAATAGAAAACAGCTATTTTAAATAGCACAAATATTTCAGAATTGTACTGTTTTTGCTGTACTTTTTCAAATAACAAACCAAATATATGCCGGCTTGGTGAGCAGAACAGACTTCTTTAAAAAAAAAACATTAAAAATCTTACTGTTCAAAAACTTTTGACTGGTAGTGTAAATCATCTCATCTGAATCAGGAGAGAAACGTGCACAGATCAAACACTGTTTACAAGTGAAAACAGTCCAAAACAGCTCTAAACTAATATGTGGGTGGATTTTGATGTGAGAAGACAACAGGAGATGGACTTTTTCACTGGAGGAAGTGTTATTATGGACTTATATTTTGTCCAGAAGTGACTGTTTCGGGTTGAAATCATCCTAATGATAGGTTTGTTTCTTACAAACACAGGTTTTTCCTTCGTAAGATTTGAATTGCTGGACTGGAGTGGTGTGGATTGCTTGTGGATTATTGTGATGTTTCTAATCAGCTGTTTGGACTCTCATTCTGACGGTACCTTCAATGATGTAATGCAAGTGGTGGTGTGTTGTGATCTAGATGGTTATCTGTAGACCCAATCATGCATTTCTGTGTAAACTGTTCATAAAACCATTCAATCACAACACACATACCTGTTTCTGCACTGAGGTGTTTGCTCTCTTTACTGTTCCCATCTTCATCTTTGATGTCCTGGTCTTCCTCCAGGTCCTCCTCTTCCTCCTCCATATCACTGTCCAGGTAGCCAATCAGAAGCTCTGTATCCGTCTCGATGTCATCAACAGCCAGATAGAAGATATTTTCTCCATCCTGTTTAAAGAAACAGCATCAGCTACTTGACACAGTGACACAATGTGAAGAAATGCTGTTCTTTTATACTGTACTTTCTATTGACCAAAGAATCCTGTAAAAAGAAACATCAGGGTTTATTTTATTAACTTGGTTCATTTTCAACATATTATCAGTTCTCGTGCCAATACTAGTAAAATACTGCATGGCTGGAAAGACTCTCAGCCAATCAGAGGACCAGAAGTAACTGTGTGTGTGTGTTATTAAGGACATAAACTGCATTAGACGGTGAAAAGCAAAGATCCAGGTGTCGTCTGACACTAAACAGACAACACAACTGAGATCTGCTGGGAGCTGCAATCAGACATTCACACGAGGGGAAGCGTAAGATCAGCAGCGCTTCCTGATTAAGGTCAAAGGCCAAACACTTGAACCCCTTTTTAATGGCTTTATCAGACCTTCATTTCCTAAAAGGTCACGCAGAAATAAGCTCAATTGCTGTACATTTTGTTAAAAACACAGTCACAGATTTATCCACAGGGAGATGGTGAGAGAGGTGTCATGTGTGATGAAACGCAGACTCTCCTCTCGTGATTCTGCTGTAATGACCATCAGATTGGCAACATCTCAAACTCAACAGAGACCCATTCACACACACACACACACTGCAACGATTGCATCCATCCATGTGAAAAAAAAATCAGTATAAAAAAAAAAAATTACATTTTAATGATTAATAATTACCACAAAAACAGTCATAAGGTCATAAGGGTCAATTGAGATTTATCCATCTGAAACAACATCTGAATGTTGAATAAATAAGCTTTCCATTGATGTATGGTTTGTTATGATAGGACAACATTTGGCCGAGATACAACTATTTGAAATCTGGAATCTGAGGGTTCAAAATAAATCAAAATATTGAAAAACTGTCTTTCAGCTTGTCCAAATGAAGTCCTTAGCAATGCATATTACTAATCAAAAGTTAAGTTTTGATATATTTACAGTAGGAAATTTACAAAATATCTTCATGGAACATGATCTTTACTTAATATCCTAAGGATTTTTGCCATAAAAGAAAAAATTATGATTTTGACCCAAACAATGCATTGTTGGCAATTGCTAGAAATATCCCCGTGCTACTTAAGACTGGTTTTGTGGTCCAGGGTCACATTTAGAATTAGTATAGTATAGTATTATATTAGTACATTATTAACTTAAAAAAATAAAAAAATAAAAAACAGGGCAAAATATTATAACACATAGAACTTCATTTAATCATATTTTAACCACAAAAATCACAATTACTGCTTCTGTAGACTATTAAGCATAACTGAATGGTATGTTGGAGTTTAGCTATCTTTACTAAGATATTTAAAGTGACTGTAATAATGACTGTAATTTCAGCAGTAAAAGACTGCAAAAATCTACTGCAAAAATCTGTTAATTAGTTAATGCTAAGTTCCTCTACCATATACAGGAAAAAGATGTAACAGACCTCACAGGACTCAATTGCAAATCTCAATTTTACAGTAAAATATTGTTAAATTATGGTTTTTGGGATGGAAAAACAACAAATCATCTTATAATGTACAATAAATAATGTAAATTGATGTTCACAGAATTCTGTGCATGACACTTTACATTTGACAGTTATTCACTAAAATATACATTTTATTAAATTTGATTTTGTGTAAATGACACTGTGCATCTTATATACACACTGATTTTAGTAATTTTATATTATTATTATTTTTTTTATTGTTGTTGTTGTTATTATTACTATTATTAATTCAGTTAATCACATAAATGTTTTTTTTTTGTTGTTGTTTTGTTTTGTTTTTACTGTAAATGTATTTTTTTATTCTGTAAACTAAAAAAAAAAAAAAAAAAATTCTACATTTTTTTCTTTTAATTACTGGAATTAAATGGAATTATTAACTTTTAATTGGAATTATTTTAATTAATATTAGGTATTTCACAGTTTTAGCTTTTGATAATTTGATAATAATTATCTTAAAGTTTTAGCTTTAATATAATTCTTTACACTAGTTTTCAAAAGGTAGAGAGTGTGTTAGTGTATATAATAAATATAATAAATCAGTAAACAAGATGAGATAGAAGTACATTAATTTGATGTCTTCTTGGTACGTATGTAAATGTATGAAGAAATTTCTTAAACAACAACAATTTTGATTTGTTGTTATAATTTTTGAGCAAAATAATTATCAGTTTAACAATTAACATGCAACCCTAGGAACACGTCTAACGTGCAAAATCACGCTGCAGCTGCACACTTCTATTCTATTTTTGTTGCAATCAATTTTATAGTGAACCCTCCAGCAAGATATTGAATGTCAAGTGCAAAAGATTTGCGTTTTTAAAGATGAGTTGTGAAATCATTTTGTAATCACAGCAATATTCCCATAATTGCAACTGAATCATAAGACGCTTATCCTGATTAGGGCACTGGAGGTTGCCAGATCACTGCACTATTGGTATCTACACAACTTCTGTATCCAACTCACGTGACCTCAAATGTGTATGCCCATATGTGCATGCCCACATGTCACTGTGTGTGTATGTGTATGTGTGTGTGTGTGTGTTTTACTGATCTAAGGCTCATTACACTTCTCTTATCTCCACACTCTTTGGTGTTTTCAGATCTCTGGTACTGCCAAAGCCCATCAACACTGCCAGACATAACAAACAACTCACTCCATCTCATTCCCTCTGCTGTCTGCTCCTGTTTTAAAGCCTTATGCAAAGCTGCTGTCACACTCTGTGGCTCTGTACCAAAACCTAATGAGTGGCCTATGTAGTTAACACTTTAAGAAAATCATAGGTGTGCCCTTCATGCAAAGCCTTTTGCAAAAAGCACACAGGCAATTATGCTTTGTTCTAGGATAATTTTAAGCTAATTTCAACAAAATTGCAAGGCTGCATCTGCACTGTGACAATCTTAGTGGGAAAAAAAATCCATCAAAAATATCACAAGTGAGAGAAATTATAAATTAAAGGAATAGTTATCTCAAAAATTGAAATTTGCTGTACATATACTCGCCCTCAGGCAATCCGAGATGTAGGTAATAAAACAATATGCCCAGTAAAGCCATGGTTTACAGTGAATTTATAACAGCTGTTAGGCACTCCATTTCACATCATGCCTAACAACGCCCCTTAGCTGTTATAAATTCACTGTAAACCATGGCTTCACAGGGATTATTGCATTTATAAAACAGTTATTGCATATACGTAGTAAGGTTTCACACAAAGAAAACAGAGTAATGATATAAATAAAAAATATTATTCTTCCACCAAATGATGTAGTTCCTCAGAAATGGTTGTGGCTGCAACAAAGTGGTTGCCAAGCAACACTCAGAAGTAAACAAAGGTGTATATTTGTAGAGTAATTTACAACAGCTTTGAATGTGGCTCATCCAATCAGAATCAAGGACCGGAAATATGTTTGTTTCCTAATCAGATTTGAAGAAATGTAGCATTCCATCACTTTGTCACCAACGGATCCTCTGCAGTGAATGGGTGCCGTCAGAATAGCTGATAAAAACATCACAATAATCCACAAGTAATCCACACCACTACAGTCCATCAATTAACATCTTGAGAAGAGTTTGTAAGGAACAAATACATCATTAAGAAATTTTTAACTTAAAACATCTGGCCAAACTTTTCTTCAAATGTTACTTCTGGCTAAAATAGTCCAATAATCTGAAATTCATAATAACGCTTCCTCCAGTGAAAAAGTTTATCTCCTGTTGTCCTCTCACATCAAAATCCACCAACATATTTGTTTAAAGCTGTTTTGGACTGTTTACACTTGTAAACAGTGCTTGATCTGTGCAGATTTCTCTCCTGATTCACAAAAGTTTAATGTTAAAACATCTTAGTAATGAACGTTCCTTACAAACACACAGCTTTTCTTTTCACAAGATGTTAACTGATGGACTGGAGTGGTGTGGATTACTTGTCAGTGTTTCCACTGCCATTATATTAGGGGGGCGGCCCTAAAAATGAAAAAAGACAGTTTAGATATAAATCCTGCATGTTTCACTTGGCTCTGTATGTATGAATGGCGGAAACAAGGGTTTGTTTACTACACAAATAATGGCGCACACGTGACGCTCGCAGTGATTTTCGGCCTCTAGCATCATATCATACTGTATACACACAGAAACTTCATGGCAACCTGTCAAAATAAAAGTACGGATTAACATGTAAAACAAATATATTACTCTTGTATTACTTTTGTGCAGTATAATGTACATATGTTATATGTTTATATTTCTGGCCAATTTAAGTAAAACACATGATAAAAAATAAATATTACAACCAGATTAACCACTTAATTGTAGAAAAAAAGCTGCAATTATTATTAAAACTTTTTTTAACAGAATATTCACACAAATTTTCTTCCATGTATTAATTTAAACAGTAAACCTCTGTTTGTTTGCCAGAAAATTAAAGGGTTTCATTTTTATTTGATTAAAAAGAAATAAATTCCTTTTTTTTTTTTTGATTATCAAAAAATTAAAACAAAAATTTCTGGAAAAAAAAAAAAAGAAAGAAAAGGAGAAGATTGTAGAGCCATATTGTTCAAAATGTTGAAATTGACAGTTTTGGACTCTTTTTTTCACTGAAATAAATGTTTTTGCTATTATACAGAGAGTAAAGTACCGAAAAAAAGTTGGGTACTGGCACCCCTGCCTCGTCCTTATACCCCCCCAAAAGCTGTGAACCTAGGGGAAACATTGCTTGTGGATTATTGTGATGTTTTTAATCAGCTTTTGGACTCTCATTCTGATGGCACCCATTTACTGCAGAGGATCCACTGGTGAGCAAATGATGTAATGCTACATTTCTCCAAATCTGATGAAGAAACAAACTCATCTACATTTTGGATAGCCTGAATAAATGTAATACATTTCCAGTACATTTTTATTTTTGGATGAACTACTACTAATAAACACAGAAAAAAAGTCTGTATCAACAGTGTGGTGATGTATTAAGCACAGCTCACACAAAACTTTCAAACCAAGCAGCTTTCTGTTGATCAGTTTGGCAAATTTGTTGTGACTTTTCGTCTATACAGCATTCCAAATCAGTCACTCAAATAAAGTTCTTTAGAAGGCGGCTGCCAACGTAATCTGTGCCCGGTGTGTATGTGAGAGAGTGTGAAGAGATCTCTGTGGTTATCAGGCTGTGGCATCTTGTCATACCTGAATGGCGGCCAGGTTCTTCTGCTCCTGTGAAGGGGCCTGATGTACGAAGCGAAGCCAGTTAGCATGGCGAGGGTTACTAGCGTCCAGGATATACAGCACGTCACCTTTATTCCCTCGAACCTGCAGATGCCCAAAGATTACAAGGTTACAAGCCAGCCAATCACAAGTGACAATGCTGCTCTTCAAAGCTGCCTCTAAACAGTCATTGAAAGCATAGTTTCCAGCTTTATCCAAATACCACTCAAGACGCTTTCATGAATTCCAGGTGGGAACCAAAATTATGCATTCAGAGCCTCTTCTCCAGTAAACATAGATTAAGATCAATGGTACCGATATCTGCCATAATCTTGCAGTCAAACACAACTTCAGTGAGGCTCTATGGGCTGGGTATCCACTGAATCTAACCCACAGATCCACGCAGATTAAAGCAGGTTACAAAAAGCACAATAGTGCTGTGATATTTCTGATATTATTTTTTTAACTAAATTAATTCAAAATGCACCAAGAGTGACATGTAATAGATTATTATAAATAATAAAAAGATCAATAGCGCTTTTTTTTTTTTTTTTTTTTTTGATGAAGTTTCAGAGGAAGTTGATCTTCTCATCATACTTATTATTAGGGATGCATAATCAGCGTTGGGGGTAATGCATTACAAGTAATACAAGTATTGCATTACTTTTAATTTATAAGTAAATATCTGAGCTACTTTTTCAAATAAGTAACACCTTACTTTGTTTTCTTATGCATTGACTGACAGCTCTCCTGAGAAATCAGGAGTAAGTGCAGAGGCATTCTGTGCGCTGTGTAAACATGATGATGACTAAATGTGACCCTGGACCACAAAACCAGTCATAAGGGTCCATTTTTTTTAAGATGAGATTAATACATCATCTGAATCTGAATAAATAAGCTTTCCATTGATGTGTGGTTTGTTAGGATAGGACAGTGTTTGGCTGAGATACAACTACTGGAATCTGAGGGTGCAAAAATATCTAAATATTGAGAAAATCCCCTTTAAATTTGTCCAAATGAAGTTCTTAACAATGCATATTACTAATCAAAAAATAAGTTTTGATATATTTACAGTAGGAAATTTACAAAATATCTTCATGAAACATGATCTTTACTGAATATCCTAATCATTTTTGGCATAAAAGAAATAATATTATTAATAATAATTTTGACCCATACAATGTATTTTTGACTATTGCTACAAATATACGCGTGCTACTTATGGCTGGTTTTGTGGCCACAAATGTGAACATGTTTTTACCCATCTCACCTGCATAAAAACAGATTCAGTCTACCTCAAAATGAATAAAAACTCAGAATATGACACAAACCTGCAATATTTAAATATTCTAATTAACACAAACATCCATTATGTATAATCCCATTTTATTAACCAGCGTCTTTGCTGCTGACTTTCAATGATGCAATTTAACCGTACTAATAAGCAAAAATGACTTTGGATAAACTTAACTTTTTTATTAAAAACAAACAACCAAAGCCCAAGCTAAAATCAGAAAAAGTAATGTAGGGCCCTATGAAATCTGTTTTATTTTTTCCCAAATTCTGTTTTATTTTTTTCCAAATTCCGTTTTTTCCGTTTTGATTTTTCTGGATTCCATTAATTCCCGGTATAATTTTTCTCAACTCCTTTTTAATGGTAAATTAAATTTTACTAATCAAAGAGCATGTCTAATGAATTAAAATCATGAAACTTACACAATTTCACATCAATTTAATAAAGGTTTAACAAAAATGACAGGTTTAGGGCCCTATGAAATGTTTTATTTTTTCTCACCATATGCTTTATTGTTATCAAATTCTGTGTTTCAGCATGTCTAATTATTTGAATGCATACAAAAGGTTTTTTTACCCTCAGAAATTCTGTGTTGTGTATTTAAAATGTTCTGGTTATCAAATGAAGGCATAAAACATTAATTTCATTTATCTTGTAATTATTAAAAATTAAGCAAACATTTTTTGGCAAACAAAGGGGAATTTACTATTAAAATTAAAACATGGAAAAAAAAAATATTGTGTGATTATACCCTAAAAAATAATGTTTGTTTAATTTTAGTAGTAGTAGTAGTAATAGTAGTAATATATATCTGGCACTATGCCTTCAAGTTAAACCGGACTTTTATTTTGACGGGTTGCCGTGTTTACCTTTACATTTCTGTGTGTATATGATATAACCTTAGTTTTCCTAAAATGGAATGGTCAAATGCTAATGTGACTCTCAGCAGATATTGTTCATGTATTTATGTCCTCATTTAGTGAACTGGCCCTTAATTATTTAATAACACTGCAATCTTTATCAAATCTGAAAATTGTTATTATTATCTTTTCTTTTTTTTTTTTTTTTCCATACTGCAACTTTTAATGTTTGGCACATGATGCTAAAATTCACTTTGATTTTAATGTTCAGAGTTTTTTAAATTTATTTAGACAGAAATTGTATATATTTTAATCTGTGAAATTTTCATGAAATTTTAACATTAACATTTTAACATGAATTAACAGAATTTTAATATGGATCCCTAATTATTATGCAAGTATTTACATTCATTAAATTGCATTAATAACATTAGCATTTAGGTTAAGTATTTAAATTCTTTCTTGATACAAGTCTATCCATGACACTGTATTTCCATAAACCTAAACATCAATGGTTCTTGCATACAAGAACCATTTTACAAAAAATTTGCTTACGCAACAGCATTACACTGAGAGTACCTGTTGCTGCATTGCACACAAATACAAGTATAACCTACAGATGGGTGATCACATATTCTCAAACAGGACGTCTTTTCTTCACTGTAAGCGTGCAGACAGTAGCGGCCGGTGTCTGAAATCCCAGCCTTAAATCGGGAACATTGCTCACTTCCCACAGGAATGCCTTTTCCCGAATCTGACGGGTACCTTTGTCCCACTGTTTTTGGATACAAATTATTATTTTGAGGCATTTCTCGTTCTTCACTTACTGAAACGCAGACTAATAGCGACTTATTCTGACTAATCTTGAAAGGTAAATTCCCTGAAAATTGCCTGCATCACAGCACACCAGCAGAATGAAAGAGCGGCACAGTGAAAGATTGCATACTAAGATGATCTATCATAATAATTATAAGCGCAAGTGTGTAATTTCAGAGTTAAGCTCACTATACTTTGGGCAGAATAGTGTCATCAGCACAGGCAGATCAATAAATCACAACTCTAATGTGGGTGAACCCGACCTGGTCTGCGTTATAATTAAAACTTTTATGTAGCCGAAAATAAACCCAAATCTTTCAAGAGCAGATATTTGATGGGATATTAGATACGGCGTGCACTGGGAAGACGTGTCTGGCATGGGAGAGTCAGCGTGAGCTGAGTTCATGCTGGCACGTCTCGTCCAATTAATGGTTGCCTGGAGATGAGCAGCGATGCGTCTGTCTCAACAAGAGGGGCAACAACTTCTCTAAGATGGTTAACATTCAGGCAGACCTCAATAATCTCAGAGTTACAAACTCAAACAAAACCACATCAGTGGTCTTTGCAAAAACAAACATCAGCATTAGTGTTAGTATTATCTGAACAAACTTCTAACCCAAAGTATTAAACTTCGCTTTGTAACTCATCCCGCACTGTTTGTCCTACAGACATGAATGAAACCACAAATCATGTGACTTGCTGAGAGGTGTTTTTGTCTGGTGAACAACAGGCAAAGTCCAATAGGCTTTCAATGAATGAGAAAATTAAGCCATATCACCCTTGGAAAGAAGTCAACTTTCACATACCTTTCACATTAAAATGAGGACTTATTACAGAAATTATATACTTTTAACAGAATTTCAGTGCAAAATGAATGCAATGTTTTAGACACTCAATTGCACATTCACTGCAATTAAATGAAAATCTATCGTAGTTTAAATTTATATTAAATGCAATTTAGCTGAACTTTTGAGTGATTTTTGGCTCACTTAAAGAAGAAGTCCACTTCCAGAACAAAAATTTACAGATAATGTAGTCAACCCCTTGTCATCCAAGATGTTCATGTCTTTCTTTCTTCAGTCGTGAAGAAATTATGTTTTTTGAGGAAAACATTTCAGGATTTTTCTCCATATAATGGACTGATATGGTGCCCTGAGTCTGAATTTCCAAAATGCAGTTTAAATGCAGCTTCAAACGATCACAAATGTGGATGTAAACGATCCCAGCCGAGGAAGAAGGGTCTTATCTAGCGAAACGATTGGTTACTTTCATTTAAAAAATACATTTAAATACTTTTTAATCTCAAACGCTCATCTTGCCTTACTCTCCCTGAACTCTGTGTATTCTGGTTCAAGACAGTTAGAGTATGTCGAAAAACTACGATCGTATTTTCTCCCTCAACTTCAAAAATCATTTCAAAATGATTGAATCATTTCAACACCCTTAACAAATTTTTGACATACACTAACTGTCATGAACCGGAACAAAAACAGTTTAGGAAGAGTAAGGCAAGACGAGCGTTTGACATTAAAAAGTATATCATTTGTATTATTTTTATGAAAATAATTGATTGTTTTGATAGATAAAACCCTTCTTCCTTGGCTGGGATCGTTTTCAACCACATTTAAGCTACATTTTAGAAGTTTAAACTCAGGGCACCATAACAGTCCACTATATGGAAAGAAATCCCGAAATGTTTTCCTCAAAAAACATAATTTCTTTACGACTGACGAAAGAAAGACATGAACATCTTGGATGACAAGGGGTGAGTACATTATCTGTCAATTTTTGTTCTGGAAGTTAAGTACATCTTTGTACATAATTTCAAAATGACTTCTATTGTCTTTGAAATATGGTTAAGTGTTCTGCTGAATGTAATGACATGCATTTGTGGTAAACTAAATTATATTTGAATGTTATTTCTATTGTGTCATGTATTTAAATATATTTGTAATTACACATTTGTAATGATTAACTTGCAATTTAGCACATTTAAAATACTGTATATTAACTAAATAATACAATACAGTTTTAATTAATTTACATGTACTTTAGTATGTTAGTCAACACATTAAATACATGTACATTACAAAATAAAGTAAAACATCTAATTTGACATTATTACAAAGTGCACTTAAAAGTTTACTAACGTGTTAATAAAAACAACCATGAAAGTAAACTCTGTTTTAGTCACTTAAGTGGCCTTGTATTTCTTTAATATTATATTAAGTACAAGTTTTTTTTGTTTTTTTTTTTAAATACACCTATAAGGTTCTAAGTACACTTCAAAGCTCAAGCGTACACATTCAATACAATTTCCTAATTCAATACAAAGTTTCTAACAAGGGCCAGAAAAAACACAAAACCAGTCATAAGTGTCAAGTTAATGTCATCATCTAACTGAATAAATAAGCTTTTCATTAATGTTGTCTGTTATGATAGGACAATATTTGGCTGAGATACAACTATTTGAAAATCTGGAATCTAAGGCTGAAAAAAATCTAAATATTGAGAAGATCGCCTTTAAAGTTCTCAAATGAAGTTCTTAGCAATGCATATTACTAATCAAAAATCAAAAGTTTTCATATAATTTACAAAATATCTTAATGGAACATGTTCTTTACTTAATTTCTTGATTAATTGATTTCTTAATGTACGTAATTAATGATTTTTGACATAAAAGAAAAATAGATAATTTTGACCCATACAGTGTATTTTTGGCTATTGCTACATATACATGTGCTACTTAAGACTGGTTTTGTGGTCCAGGGTCACATATATGGTCAGAATGAGGGTTGAAAATAATAATTTCCAGATATTTGTTTATTTAGTTAATTAGTTAGATAGTTAGTGGCAAAAAAAACTTCTGAGTACATTACAAGCGCATATTCAGTATAAAGTGCCCCTATTATGGATTATGAAAGGTTCATATTTTGGTTTTAAGAGTACCCAATAACAGGATGACATGCATGCAAACTTTTATTGTCTTATAACATGCATTTATTTTTACCTTATTTGCTCAACGACTTCCAAACGAATCACTTAAAGGGGTCATCGAATGCCCATTTTCCACAAGTTGATATGATTCTTTAGGGTCTTAATGAAACGTCTATAATATAATTTGGTTAAAAATTCTCAATGGTTGTGTAAAACAACACCCTTTTTACCTTGTCAAAATCAGCTCTGCAAAAATCAACCCATTCTGGTCGAGGCTGCTTTAAATGCAAATGAGCTCTGTTCGCCCCGCCCCTCTCTTCTCTCTGTGGAGTGACGAGCCTGTTTACTTTAGCCGCATTAAGGCGCCTTTAGCCGCTAAACTTGCTAACTAGTATATCATTAGGAAAGGCGATCACAAAGATTCATAAAAAATGATGAAATAATGAATGATTCGTGCGAACATACGCGGATATATGTAGATCGGGAGGCGCATTCCCTTCACAAACAAACGTAATCCACTGCATCTTCAGCGGCTCAGATGTCGGGAGTAAATGACGACCACTATGTACATTATTACATCCAGCAACACAACGCTCAATCGGAGATATTCTTGTCTAATTTACATCCCTGCTCCATGGATTTTTATCATTATAGGGTAGATTTGTACATACACTGCCAACACATATTAAAAGTGAACAACACGTAAAAGTGAACTTAGCATCCGATAACCCTTTAACAATTAATTTTGTCCAAACCCCTCCTTGACGCTAATCTGCGGTAACTGGTCCATTGACCCAGTCTGTTGTGATTGGTCTGCTGCGTGCAGCAGAAACATAACGCCCATCACCATTACATTAAAGGGTTACTCCACCCCAAAAAGAAAATATTGTCATTAATCACTTACTCCCATGTTGCTCCAAACCCTTAAAAGCTTTGTTTGTCTTCTGAACACAAATTAAGATATATTGGATGAAAACAGGGAGATTTGTGACTGTCCCATTGACTGCCAAGTAAATTCCACTGTCAAGGCCCAAAAAAGTATGAAAGACATCGTCAAAATAGTTCATCTGCCATCAGTGGTTCAAGCATAATCTATGAGAATACTTTTTGTATGCAAAGAAAACAAAAAAAATGACTTTATTCAACAAATCGTCTCCTCTGCGTCACCATAGCGCCATTTTGGAGAGTATCCGCTGGATGCAAACTGCGTATCTTCGTAAAATTATGCTTGAACCACTGATGGCAGATGGACTATTTTGACGACATCTTTCATACTTTTCTGGGCCTTGACAGTGGCAGTGAATGGGACAGTCACAAACCTCCCGGTTTTCATGCAAAATATCTTAACTTGTGTTCAGAAGACAAACAAAGATTTTTTAATGACAAATTTTTTATTTTGGGGTGGAGTAACCCTTTACACACCAAAAGAGCCATGGTATATGTATTAGCCCAACACAGAAATGCAGAACCATGTTGATAAAGCACTGCAGTTTGCAGACCAACATATTGCTCTGTTCTTTACCATAACTCCAAGTAATAACAATGACAAACATTCACTATTCATCAACACCTTTCTAAGCAATTGCAAGCAAACAGATATCACTGTTAGCCGGTTAGCCAGAGACCTACAAGCTGCGTGCAGCGAACACAACGCACAACTAAATACGTATTTTGCATGATACAGAGTACATGACAGCAAAAATTTTTAAAGGATTACTCCACTTTCAGAATAAGAATTTACTGATAATTTACTCCTTTATATTTACTTCACTCGCAAAGAAATTACGTTTTTTGAGGAAAACATTCCAGGATTTTTCTCCATATAGTGGACTTCAATGGTGCTTAACGGATTGAAAGTTAAAAATGCAGCTTCAATGCAGCTTCAAAAGGATCTAAACGATCCCAGCTAAGGAATAAGGGTCTTATCTAGTGAAAAGATCAGTTAGTTTTATAAAAAAGTAATATTTATCCACAATTAACCACAAATCTTGCACTCTGTGCACTCCGTTTAAAGACAATTAGGGTATGACGAAACACTCCCATTTTCTCCTCCAAATCATTCTACATCGCTGTTTTACCTTTTTTTGGTGTCTGATCTTCATTGTATGTTCACTTTGTAAACACGGGGTCGGTACTTCTGCAGCAATGTAGGACGATTTTGAAGTTGGAGAAGAAAATGTTTTCCCGGGTCTGCGTGCGCAGTAAGTGGGCAGGCAATATGCATATTGACAACAACATGAAACACCTTGGGATTTATTTTAAAAATGACTCGTTTCAATAATTCAGAGTCGACTCTTTCTTTTTAGAGACAAATCTTTTTCTGACAAGACCAACACAAAAAAATAAAAAAATCAGAAACCTCTAGCCACTACCAAGCAAAACACAGTGGGTCAGAATGAGGGTTGAAAATAATCATTTTTCCACATATTTACAGGCTAACATGGTCACGATAAAGTTGCCTCTCATGTTTTCTTCAGAAAAACATAAATGTTGTACAGTCATATAATAGCTAAGATATAAACTATGCATCTAGCATTTTCTAAAGGGGTGATAAGATACGAGTTGCCTTTGAAGTGCACCCAAGCGACACAAAAACAAAAAACGTATAGCAATGCATTGTGGGTAAAGCGATGGAATGATTGTTGAGTCTAGTCACCCACCTCCCACATCAGTCGTGGATCCATGCTTTCATCCAAGTCACTCAGCATCCGCTTTTCACCTGCAAACGGACCAAACTTCTCACCCTGTGAAGAAAGAGCCAGTGTGTGTGTGAGTGAGTGTGTTGCAGGTTTGGGCTTTGATGTCACATCCAGCAGTTTCTAGGAGTCTGTGTGCTATCTGAAGATGATCAAGGAAAGGCTCTGTCGGATGTTTAAGACTCTGTGGGTTGATTCTCCACTCACTGAGCTTATTCAGAAATGGTACACATTTAGAGATACAGGTCTCAGAATACAGTTTCAAAACGTGATATATGTGACCCTGGACCCTGGTCATATAGCATGGGTATATTTGTAGCAATAGCCAACAATACACTGTATGGGTCAAAATGATCCATTTTTTTTTTTATAGCAAAATCATCAGAATATTAAGTGAAGATCACGTTCCATGAAGATATTTTGCACATTTTCTACCGTAAAATATATCAAATTTTAATTTTGGATTAGTAAATGCATTGCTAAGAACTTTATCTGGACAAAAAAGGCATTTTCTCAATATTTGGATTTTTTTGCACCCTCAGATTCCAGATTTGTTAAATAGTTCTCTGACAAATATCCTAACAAAGCATACATCAATGAAATGCTTATTTACTCAGCTTTTAGGTGATTCTCTACTTAAAAATTCTTTATACTTAAAAATTGTGTATTTAATTAATGTAATGTGTTTCTTTGTAACGGATTGTGAAATTTACGAAAAGTTCTGATTGATTGATTGCTGTTTATTTCATGAATCATTTTTTTTTAATATATAATTTTACATATTTTTTCATGAATGTGCAACTGTGTATTTCAAATCTTAAAAGTATATTTTAAAAAATATACTTGTACTAATTGTACTTGTAAATTACACTAATATATCACTGATGAAATTAAATGCCACTTAAGCGTGCTTAAAGGAAGTACACTTTCATGACATCTTTTAACACACTTAAGCACATTTTTAAAAACATTTATATTTAAGGTACACTTTAAATCATTGGGTTTTAATAATCTTTTGTCATGCTATAAAGAGCTACACATATTACTTCATTATGTTTTTAACTGTAGTCTGTTTTCATTTCATCATTACAAACATTTAAATGTAAGACATAAATGATTGTTGATACATTTGACAGTACACTTAAACCATATTTCAAAGGTAATCAAAAAGTAAATATTAAATGACATACTGATGTAATTAAGTCAAATTAAGTTAGTCAAAAAGTGCAACTAAGTTCAACTAGGTGCATTTAATATAAATGTAAACTTTAATACATTTTTATTTTAATTGTAAATAACATACAATTAAGTAAGTGTCTGAATTGATTACATTAATTATATTTTAAAGTATACTATTTCCATAATATATATTTGTTGTATAGGTGCTATCAAAATTTGAATCAATCTTAATCAGTCTGCAGTTAGGTTGTTTTGATTAAAGTAAGAATAACTAAAAAATACAGCAATAAAACACAATGAAAACATGATAACATAATTTAAAAAAAACATGATTTTTTTTTTTTTTTAAACTTAACTGTTTTTGCAAATAAACTCTTCATATACACACGTTTTTTGTTTTTTTTTTCCCTTATGTTAGGGGGAAATGTGAGCAGGACTTGCTCTTGTTATATTTACATAATTTTCTATCACTTTACAAAGAGTTATCATAATAGTCATTTAAACTATATTTATTTATTTATTTATTTTTTGTTTTGTTTTGTTTTTTTTTTTTTTTTTTTTTTTTTTTTTTTTTGGTAAGAAGTCTTTCAAACAGTGTAAACTATTTTTTTTTTTTTTATATGTGTTTCTTTTCTTTTGTTTATGCCAGTGGAGGCTAATAGGAAGCTAACAACACGTTCCCACAGTTGCTGTAATATCAATAACTGCAGTACATTATTAGCGGAAACGGTGGTTGGCATGATGCATTATTTGGCGGAAACGATGGTTACCATGGTGATTGTTTGTAAGGGACGTGGCAGCACACGTAAGCACATATACAGAGGAATGCAACTACAACCAGACGTATATACCTGATGCATTATGTGCAGAGTGAAAACAGTAAGCTAAAGAAAAGAAGCGATTTTGTTACTGCAATACGAATACTTTATCTTTCATGCTGAGAGTTTGTTTTATATGCACGAACCTTTTTGACTGCTCTGGCAGTGTAAAGCCCCATCCCGTCCTGAACTTTAGAGGACTTCAGCACGAATCTGTCCGGCACGTACATGCCCAACATTCTCATTACTTCAGGAAAAAATGCCTTTCTTCAAAACAAAATAAAGGAGACGCGCTCGGAGAGACAGGTTAGGAGCTGCTTTGATATTCTCTGCTCGCTGTGTTTGTAAATCTCAGTCCAGTCTGGTCTTCCATGTTACTGTCTGTACTGGAGAGTGGTCCTGCGTTCCGATTGGCTGTTGGCCGTGTAGAGAATGCGTTTCTGCACTCTGATTGGCGGAAAGTTTCTGAGTCTCCACATTAGTGGCAGTAACGGAGTTGGTTTCTGCGATCTGATTGGTGGAAAGTTTGTTGCCGTGAGGTACATATTTTAACTTACGTTCCTAGGAAAGTTCACCATATCATTCCAGAAAAACGAACTAAAATTAAAATAACACATACTACAAAGAACATCAGCAAAAATAACTATTGTGTGGCTAATAATAATTATTAATAATAATAATATTAATAATAATAAATTATATATAATTTAAATAATTATATATATATATATATATATATATATATATATAATTCAAGTAATTATATATATATATATATATATTTATTTTTTTTTTTTTTTTTTTTTTTTTTTTTTTTTTTTTTTTTTTTTTTAGGTATACTAGGGAGGGCCACTAAGGGCCTCTTTTAAACTGCCTACTCAACATGCTCAGCAAAGGAGGGGGTGTCCCATAACAAAATTGCCGCAGCTACTCATAAATTTAAACGATAGTTTAACGATTTAAACATATAGCAGCATTAAATTAACATTACTATTTTACTGACATGTTTTATTTACATCTGACTTCAAAACAGAGCTAATGCACCTCAGTATGAACATTAGCCTCTTGTCTGTATGTGTGGTCTCTGTTTCATGTACACATTGTGTTTTCTTTAATTGATTTTCAAAGCTATTTGATTTAATGCTTTATAAACAAGCTGGTCGTACAATCAGCCGCAGTAAATGGAGGATGGATGTGAATATGCGTTCCCGTTAACAATCACAGCTCAGTGTTTGTGCCACGCAAGTTTAGATGCTGTATAATGGCCCTTCTACCAACCTGGATGAATTAAAGACAGGTTTCTGTTGAGAAAAACAGGAAAATGGGCATACAGACGCATAGGGCTTTTAAGGCCAAGGGCCATTAGACTAAAACCAATGTCTGTAATGCAGTCTCTTAGTACATTTTATACTGTTGGTACAATTGTGAATTGTGCGTGTATACAAGACAGCTAAATCTAGATCCACCTCGGTAAAGTATATTAATGTATTAACAGTTTTCAGTCAGAAAGGTGTGGAGATCTGGAGGGAAAACATCCATAGAACTGCAACACAAGCCTGTCGGTTTTCAATTTGTTTCAAGCCATAAATATTTAGATCACCTCTCAAAAGAATAAAACAAAGATATGTGAACAAACTGCAAGTTCTTGGCACTTGCAGTCCATATACAGCACCCACTGCAGTATTTCAATCACTACAGCAGCACATTCTAAAATGCTCAACGTGTTCTAATGTACTAAGCCAGGGTCACTGAAGGATCAAGTTTAATAAATAAATACACCTTATTGATGACAGAAATTATATACAGGCAAACAGACAATCCCAGAATATGAAAGCAATAATGCATTTAGCCATATTAAGCATTTGCTTTATAACTGTTTTCACTTTTTATAGTATACTAAGATTGGTCTTTTAATATCACTGTCTTAGTACACTAGTTTTTATTACAAACCTGGTAAAAAAAGAAGTATAGATGTATGTAAGCAGCAATTACTGGGCGCTTTCAAGCGCTTTAAGGCACATATTTTAAAAAAATAAAATAAAAGACATTATTTAGCAAGCCTGTAACCACCTAAATCAACCATTTAAAAAAGCATTTTTGGCAAATCCAGGTAATTTACCATAGAAATGTTATGTTATTTAACGTTAATGACTGTTATATCGCCAGCTGTGGTTCCGATCTCCTTAAAACTTTGCATGCTTGTTTAGAATCACCTGTCGCATGTGCTCAGCAGGTTTTGTTAAGTTTTTATTTTTCCCTTAGGCTTTGTTGGATTTGGGGTAAATTTCAACAGGCCCTTTTTCTAAATGACTCCATTATAGCTACACAAAGGGTAAATTTCAACTTTTTTTTTTTTTTTTTGGACCTGAAGAGTCCAGACTGAGCGAAAAACCTAGGACTAGTTTGCAAAAGTAGTTTTTTTTTACATCTTCGTAATCATTTAACAAACGATTTGATTAATAGCAGTGATTCTAGAGGCAAAGTTGTCCAGAATAAGGAGTTTTATCATATGATATGAATATCATACGTAGGTGCAAAAAAAAAAAAACATGCAATCTGCATGCGATATTGCCCCTCAGTGGCTGATTTCTTTCAAATTTCTCACAGACCTTTCAAAAGTCAGAGTCAAACAGGCCAATCGAATTTCAGTCCGATCAACCTCCGTTAACCTTGTTTAATGGTTGCTCAAACTTCATCGGAAAATGGAAGCCATGTTTTTTTTTTTTTTTTGGAGATACGCAATGTCCTTATAGACACTTGTGGCACTTTGTACCAAGACCGTGCACAGAGATTTCCATGTTGATAGGACAAATGGTTGTGTAGGTATACCCATTTTTATGTTTTTTTTTTTTTTTTTTTTCCCTCTTAGATGCACCACTAAGTGGCCAAGCTCTGCGATTTTTGTCCTGTAACCTCAGATAGAGCTCTTACATAAGTGATCTGAGTTTGGTGTAGATATCTCATTCCGTTCAGGAGTTATAGGTATTTTGCTAAAAGTGGCCCCGCCATCTTCAAACGTCCCTTTGCGACGATGAGTGGAAAGTTTTTCTGAGAATTATTGATATTTACTCTCCAAAGAATCTTTTTGCACTGGTTTGGTTCCAATCAGGTAAAAAACCTAGGACTAGTTCGCAAAAGTAGGTTTTTCAAAAAATCCAAAATGCCCCAAAATTTCGACATGCTCACAGTCGAATTCGGACGTGCGTTTTGTCCGACGTGAGCCGAGGATTTCAACGACATAAAACACTTGAGCCTGTGACTGACGGCTTAGGACTTATGAGTGATTTCATACTTTTGATCGCTGTAGCGCCCCCATCAGGCCAATTAGCGTGAGCCTTGGTGACATTGTAGGCGGTGTGAGTACTACCATCCCTCCAAGTTTCAAGTCTCTATGACTTATTGTTTGGTCTGCACAATCAGTTTTATATGGAGATTGCTGATATTTGGTCGTTCTAACAATTACAATAGGGTTTTAGCACTACACTGCTTAAACATTCTCAAAGCATCTCTTTTTGTGGTTGATGAAGTGAAGGCTGGCATACAGCGCATGGCTTTCAAAATTTTAACAAATGTTTAAAACACTATGCATTCCATTAGTCCGAGCACAACAAACTCACACAGAAATGTGCGTCTTGGAGTCTCATGACAAGTGAAAACAACATATGTTCTAAACATGATTAATCTCATCCAGCTGGACAGAATCATAGACTGCATCCGAAAGCTGAAAATGTGGCCTCCACAAGCAACATACAGAGGTAGGAAGATAACAAGACACTTCTGAATCTAATGATCATTTCACATCCTGTCTACTGAGATACATTTATCTGATCAGTTTTTGAAGACAGTGCTGCCTTTTCAGGCAATGACTCTGCAGACAGCGTTTTTGCATGAAGGCACCTCATGAAACTGATTTCGGACAGGCTTCTGAGGCAGCGTAATGGTTTAATGATGTACAACAAAATAGAATGAGTTTATGAATGACATGCCTTGATCCCTTCCAACCTTGGATTGCATCATCCCAAAGCAGCATTTTTCAGTTTTCAGATGCAGTCAGTGTATACTTGCGTTGCCTAAGATATACCACAATCCTGTGTGTTCGATTCCATGACAGTTGAGCTAAAAAGTAAAGATGGCATCTGGAAGTTGTAGCTGGTGGTCAGTTTGCATGTAAATTTATGTTTTAACTTTTTTCATTTTTGATGTAACTTCGAGTGGAAATAGCAGTAATGAAATATTTGCATAGTTTGCTTAGTCTGTTTACTTGTTGTAGATCATTAAACTATTAGCTGCCTCAGAAAGTCAAGTTGAAATTAATTTTGGGGGGGTACCATCGTGTGCAAGCACTGTCTGCGAAAGTTGTTCCCTGATAAGGCAGCATGATACAAGCCTATAAACCATAGCATGCCTAACAAGCTTTCAGACTATAACAACCTATAGTCTGAAGCCCATTATACACAATGTGATTTTCTGTGAAATCTGTCAACTCTGGCTGCCCTAAATATGAATACTGGCTCTAACTCCTCCACAATGCAAATCTGGGCAAAATTCAATGTAGTAAGCATAGTTTATTATGTAGTAAATGTAGTTCATTCCATTTAGTTATTTCAGTTTAAAACAACATTGAAATGAGTCAATTTTAACAGATTTTTTTTATTTGGCTTGTTATTTTAATAATAGGGATGAGCATCAAAGGTGCTGCCACACTGTTCTTTCTCAACAATGAATAAATATTGAAAAGGTTTCATGAGCTACAGAATGCTTAATTGTGCACGTTTGAGAGAGAAAATACATGGGGAGATGAGGCAATCATTTAGATACTCATACTCATTTTTTGTTTGTTCTGTGAAACATGAAGGAGTTATGTCAAATTTGATCTTCTTCCATTTCACAAACATGCATGATCACATACATGCATGCATGCATTAAATAGATGAAATACATAAATAAATAATAAAAAAATAAGCAAGCAATCAAACAAATAAATAAATATATAATGTTGGCACTGCGGGCATACATGAGGATGTGTACAAGGTTGGAGGGCATCTTTTTGGTGTGCCCTGGGTACCAGGAGGTGTTGCAGCTGAGCCATTTTCTCATACAACCCCCTGATGGACCATCTCCTAGAATCAGTTCCGATACTTGTTCCTTTTCAGGACAATGAAAGTGGGTTGGGTCTGTACCACGTGGTTTAGCCAGTAGCCACCCACCTTAGAACCGCACTCTACGATCTGCTGCAGTCCAAGAAAGGCCTGGGTGGCTTTCACAGTAGCTGGACTGCATTCCAGCTGGAGCTAGCGGTGGAGGAACTATTTTTTGGACGGGCCATGTATAGCTCTTCCAGGCAGTATGCATCATCACTTGGTGTAAGTGCTACCCATTCAAACAGCCTTACGAGGATGAGGGGCTTTCTCACACTGGGTCCAGTTGGCTGCGTGAATGTGGCCGAGTCTCCTCCTCCCCTGGAAACCTGGCTGAAAGATGAGTTGCAGAAGGCTCGCGTGCAGCGCATCTTTCCTTTGACCGACAACCTTCTTGCAGGCCCGCAAGTGGTCGATGAAGAATTAACCAAGATTCTTCTCTGAGACCTTTACCAGAGAAACGACCGCTTGCCACTGCAGACTTTGAAAGGGCCTGATCGTCCCATTGGAAGTTTAGTGGACTGCCAGACGGTGAGGGAATTCTGTCGTGAAGTGTGCCAGAGAAAAGCCTTTGGATATCCACATACACTTGGGAGAGCCTTGGAGATGGTCACCTCCATGAATTACAATCCGATCCACAGTCTTGAACTTGGGATGTCCAAATTCAAGTATTTCTCACACATCAAATACTGGGATGAGATTCGCAACTGCAAAGCAAAATGGAACTTCGAGGATTTTATGGAGCCACACAAGCCCAGTGAGATTCCATCTGCAGTAGCTCCTGCAGCGGTGTACAGAGGAGATCTGTGTGCCAGAAATGAGTTGGATCCGTCGTTCTCACGAAACCTGAAGAAGTACAGAGAACATGGCATGACCTGGTTTGAGATCTCCACAGAGCGTCTGCCCAGAGGCACACCGAAAGACAGAACAATCACTGCTGTGGTGTTCCTCAGCTGCATGGAGATGATCCAGAATGGCGATTATGTGTCTTTCCAGAAACTGGCAGAGCTGGAACGGCAGCTGCCAGTCACTCAGAAGCACCTCCAGCAGTTTAGGGTACTGTCTCAGCTGCTCCTGATCTCCTCAAGTTTGGAGGTTCCACTAGACAGTGTTTTATAAATTGGTCCTGTTCCCTGCTGTAGTAAGTACACCAGCTCGACTACGTGTTCAGGAACCAAGAACCGAAGTAGAGGAAGAAGAGATGGAGGAGCAAGCACAACAGGAACTAGTTGAAAAAATACAACCAGCTTGTGTACCTGCAAGCCTAAGAGGTGTACTTGTACTCACATGACTGCTGGGGCTGAATAAAGGCCCCCTGCAGCAAAATGGTGCATTTTTGTAAAAAAAATATACATTTCAAAACATACACGGAAGTCGCTCCAGGCAGATGATGTAATATGTCTGTGTTGCGGACCGTGGAGAAACCAAAACTACACAAATGAAAAGTACAAAATAAGGATTTGTAAATAAGAATGTTGGAGGATTTTGATATAAACCACGAGGAGACTGGTTTTACTTTGCTAAAGAAAGGAAACTTTGCTTCCTTTGCTCCTGTAAACAAACATTGGGTTTCACAAGACTCACCGGCGCATTGCTCAACGCAGACGTCCTACGTCATCAACCCGAAGCTGCTTTTATGTACAACTGTGAGCGCAAGCTAGATTAAAGTGATTATTACGTGATTTAGATATGGATATTTTTCTTACAAAAATGCATTGATTCGCTAAAGGAGGCCTCTATAGGCCAACATCTTGAATGAAGACACCCACAAGGTCTGAAAAAAGCAAAATAAAAACTTTTCTTCCACATTTGCATTCATATTAATGGTAGTAAATGGAAAGTCTAATATAAAGGCCCAACAAGCTCATCAGTATGTCTTTTCCCAACTTCCTATTTCAATAGTAAATACATCAACAAAAGGGGAAAACTGCTTGTCAGACCATTTCATAGTGTCTTTGAGAGGTTACTGAATGCATTGAAGAGATGAAGAGTATTTGAAGTGACAGAAGTTGGGAGAGTGGTCTCTGTGTGGCCCATCTTCTTCCATCCCCTGATCCCCAGTGACCTCTGGGACCCCGCTGACCCCTGTTGTCGCTATGCCTGCAGTGAGGAGTCTTTGGATGGAGAGCTGCATCGATTAGGACTCAGTGACCCTTGACCTGACCCTACGCACAGCCACACACACACTTGAGCATCAACTTTTACTTTCTCAGCTAGAGTCACTGATCACAGACTAATGCTGACCACACACACAAACACACAGCTAAAGAACTAAGCTAAAACTGCATGCATTTTCTTTCTTGTGCTGATGTATATCCTATTGAAATTGAAAGCTACTAGCTATTGTTAGTCAGTGGCAGGTGGTATTGGACATGCTTATTCTAAAGAGTATTGATTGGACAAAAAATATTGATTAACTGAGTGATAGGGCTGTCAAATGATTAATCGTGATTAATCGCATACAAAATAAAATTTTTGAATTTGCCTAATATGTGTGATGTGTGTAATTATTATGTATACAAAAATACAAACACATTCATGTATATATTTAAGAAATATTTACAAGTATATGTATTTATTATAATTTTTATATAATTTATATTATATATAAATACAAATGTTTTGTACATAACATATTTCTCTTAATTATATACATTAATTTGTGTGTATTTATATATATATATATATATATATATATATATATACATAATAATTACACACAGTACACACATATATATATTAGGCAAACTCAAACTTTTATTTTGTATGCGATTCATCGCAATTAATTGTTTAACTGCCCTAGATTCATATTTTGTCTGTTTTCCCAGAATAAGTAAAGATGACGTGTTAAAAATCATTTACCATAACTAATGGATTTTTTTTTAAGTTTACTGCAATTACTTCAAGCTTATTAGCATTTTAATAGTAAACAGTCAGTTTAAGTTGGAAATTAGTCATTTTCACAATTTTATGAATGCTCTGACCTCTCTCATTTGTGACCATGTAAAAGAAACCAAAATATTAAAAGTGAATTTATATTTCAATATTGCTGCCACAGAACATTTCAAAGCATGGTTTGAAAATGAATACATTTTGTCATTTACATCGTACAAACCAGCTTTATATGGCATTTTTGACATAGTAAACTTGCTTGGTAGCGCACCTGATACAGCATTGCACTTGCAACATGGTGCACTTGGATGTGAGTCAGGATAAAAGAACACGAAAGCCTTGTGAAAACTGGCTAAAATGGCATGGCTGTTTCAGCAAATACATTTTTCTGTTGTTTGATTTTGTTGGTTAGGTTTAGCATAGGGTTCAGTGTAGGAGCTACATAATTTTCAAACATGAATGCCATGACGTACAACAACCAAAGTAATAAAACATTGTCATCTGTTTCAGAACTGAATGCACTTTAAGCAGCACTTTGGAAGTTTTTTTTTTTTTTTTTTTTTTTTTTTTTTTTTTTGCAGAAAACTCTTCACAAGCATTTCCAATGAGCCTTTGTTTAAAGTACTTTAGTCCCTGTAATGGATCAGCAGCAATTCATCCTAACTTTAGCTAGATGACACTGTTGTCAATCATGCAAACTGAAGTATTTCTGCATCACTTTCTCACTCCACAACCAGTCAGACTGAGGCTGGTTCCAGATCCTAACAGAAGTACAGATCATTGTGTACCGCCACAAAAAAAAAAAAAAAAAAAAAAAAAGTTCTCTTATTCTTTCTCACTCCTCAGGGTCTCTATTTCTTTGCACAAATATTTTCTCTGCAGACAAACCTCATTTTGGCAGTTCACGCAACCACCTTCGTGGAGGATTTTCCCCAGCGTTTTACCATATTTCAGAAACACTTCTGAAAACGTGATACTGAGAGATCTCCTCAGACTTGAGGTGTCTCCATCATCCAAACCTCACTCCTAAACGGCGTTCCAATGAATGCTGTTTCTGGCCTGTCCTGCACCGCTGACGTTACTATATACACTGTGTTTGACTTTGTCAAGCCCCCGCTGCTTCTTGAGGGCCACCAGGATGGGAAGCGTTGATAGAGAATATGAGAGGGTGGGTAAAGAAATAGTCCTGAGAGACAGAGAGATTACAGTGAAGATAAAGCGTGAGAAAATGACTGCCACTAACAACAGACATCTGATGAAGGACAACACAGACTCTAGACCACCCTTTATGAGGGCGTAACAAAACGCCGTCTCCATTTATTCATTTTTACTCTCTTATAATAACTAATATAAACACTTACAAATACAGGGTTCTTCAATGACTCTTAGGTTCTGCAGTATTATGGTGATATACTGTTCTTGAGCTACACTGTAAGGTTCTTTACGTTTCGTTATAGATTCTTCAAATGTAAGTGCAAAATCCTTTACTTTTAAGGTATAAATAGTGGAGATCAAAATTATAGAACAATCTATAAATACTGGATTCTTTCCTGAAACATTGTTAATCTTAGTTGTTAATATTAGCTGTAGGAGTACCACCGCTCTACTAACATGTTTGATAAAATATCCAAGGCATTTCAACAAAAATCTTCATTCTGTGAAAACACAGAACACAGAAAGATTACAACTAAAATCTTGGAGGAGTTACAGCTGTCAGAAATTAGTAGAAAGTGTAGAGGCCTTTGCTTTGACTTCAGCACATCTGCAGCTGCAGAACATCACTAGTTTGTCAGACTGCGCTGGTGTGATAATGGTTCACTCTTCTTCCAATCTCTTCCACAGTTTGGTAACTGTAGCTGTAGTTAGTATTTTCTAGAGATTTTCAATCAGGTTTAGATCAGGACTCTGGCCCGGCCATTTAATTATTTCAGTGTTCTTAGTTTCAAGAAACTGCTTTACCTGTTGTGCAGTGTGACGGGGGCATTGTCTTACATGAAAATTGCAGGCTGATTGGGAGATTCTTGCAGGGAATGTACTGCATGTTGCTGAAGGAGGTTCACCTGCTATATAAACACCTGCCATATCTTAAGAGGCCCAACTCCGGCTGCAGAAAACATCTTGGTCACTGCGGAGTACACTTTTAGTCTGACTTCTCTTAAATATGCGGAGACAGATTTTTATCCTGTTTAGCGCTGAACTGGCAAGCAATTCCAGCTGCAGTGCTGAGCCCATTCCTCATTGAGAATCTTTGCATTATCCTGTCTTCTTGTGCATTTGTCTTATGTTGATGACCAGCCTTTAATTAGTGTCACTGTAAACCTGCAATATCTGAGAAATCACATTTTGGAATAACCAACGTCTCTTGCAATGGCTAAAAGGCTCATCTCTTTTGATAAAGGTCCTTCATCAGGACTTGCATCTGAAACGGTTGGTCATTTTCTAAAATGAACTTTCTGAATTTCAAACTCGGGGGCACTGTTGAAGTCCACTATATGGAGAGAAATCCTGAAATGTTTTCTTCAAAAAACATAATTTCTTTACGACTGAAGAAAGAAAGACATGAATATCTTGAATCTCGGACAAGGGGGTGAATAAATTATCTGTAAATTTTTGTTCTGGAAGTGAACTTCTGCTTTAAAGGTTCTTCATAGAACCAGTGACATCAATAAAGAACCTTGATTTTTAAGACTGTATATAAAACTTTGAGTTTTCTTTAAATTTGAATGTTTCCGTGTACCACTTTCTATATTACATTTAGTCACATGACTCATGGGAATCAATGGTGTTTGAGATCACTGACTACAGATCCTGTGGCATCAGACTTTCTGGATCTGGATCTAATTGGAAACTCTATTTTTAAGAGTTATAGCAACGTACATTGACTTAACTTGAAAGGTTATTTATGATACCCAGAAAGCAAGTCAGCTTAAAGTCCAAAAAGAGACCTTGGGAAGAGTTTTGTGAAGTATCCTCAAACTAGCAGTATTTATTGTTCTCTCAGTTTTGTCATGATGATGAACCACTTTTAGAGGGAGCTTTAGATGGTGGTTTTTGATCCACGTGAGGAGGTCTTTAGGTACAGATGGTCTGACCTCAGAGGAACTGCCAGGAATGTGGTTTGTAAGACCTTGGTATCAGTATTTCTGTCTTATGAGCACCATCACACACAAGTGTTATAAACAGAGTTTGTATGTGGATGTTGAGCGAAGATGTGTGTGAAAGAGTTACTTCAGAATCCTTCTTCGCAAACTATCTTCAAAAGTGTCACTGAGTTCTAAAGAACTTGGATGCAAGCCATGCGTATACATGCATTCATACAGACTCACACATGCCGAAAATCAGATAAGAGCAGAACAAAGTTCAGCGGTAAAAGCTGAAACCCATCGCTCTGAGATGCGGCTTCCATCCGTCTATATTTATTTCATTCACTGTTTTCTCTGGCTGTATATCTCTTACTCTTCCCCCTAACAACCACATCTCTCTCCTTTTATAGTCCCCGGAGAGCCGCCGGCCAGCACGAAACCATTTATTCTGTGTATCTGAGTATTTTCCTCTTTTACGACACCAATGTGAACTGCTTTTACAGAGAGAAGACCTGTTTTGATAGTGCTGTTATCATCTTACTCTGAGTGTGTGTTGGCGGCCAAATGCAGCAACTGTGGCTCGTAAGAATTCCAGAAGAGAGGACACAACAAGGTAAATGGAGTGAGTGTGTGTGTGTAAAGACTGTGTATATGTGAGTGGGAAGGAAAGAATCAAAAGTCTGAAAGACAAACATAAGTTTTGCTCTAAAGTGTAATAAGCTGTCCAACTTAATAGCATTTTAAAGTATCATGGGTGTGCACCCAATGTCAATACTGTTCAAAAACATATGCAGCACAATTAAACTGCTGTTTATGACCTATTTTTTTGGCCAAATATTTAAGCAGCAAAGCACATACCCAAGTAACAAGTTTAGGCTAGAAAAACATTGTGGGGCCATTGTTTTGAAATGTTTCTAAATGTCCAGTTTTCATGTTGTGATTATAACAATATTTAAAGGTTACAAAAACATTTTTTTTTTCAGTGTTTTACTAACATTTTCACTCAATGTCCAGTTTTTTGTTTTGATTGGAATGTTTATTACAACATTCTACTACTTAAATGTTTTACCCAAAATATAACATTCTAAGAACATTTTCTCTCAACATCATGAGAACATTTATGTACAAGTACAAATAACATCATAAGAACGTTCCGAAATTGTTGTTCTAAGAACATTTTCTCACAATGTTGAGAATGTAGATCAAGTATTAATGTTCCCTAAACATTACTCTAAGAATGTTTTGTCTTAACATTTATATTCTTTATTTATAACTTTTAGAAAACATTAGTGAATAAATGAAATAAAGCAATCCCAGAATGCATTGTGACAAGCTCAGTCAAACGATCTATTCAAAATGGAAAGCAAGTTGAGAGAAATGCGAAATGCGAGAAATGTGAAAAATCTTGTACTCCCAAGTCTTTAAATATCATTAATAGTTATATTAATTAAAAATGTATTTAAAGTATGTATGTAATTGCTTAATATAGTGCACAATAAAACAAAATAGACATGAATTAATTTCTTTCACATGATAAATTGTTAATAAATGAAGAATGTTGTCAACAGTTAAATGGGTATATGCTATGCTAGTAAGTAAGCTTACAAAAAAGACATTCATTTTAATGACGTAGTTCAAACTACATATATCATAACTGCAATCAGACACTAAAAAGGGCACCAATTAAAAGTTCTTTGAGCCAGTGGGATCATGTCCAAGGAGCACCTGATTTCTCAGAAAACTGATAATAAATATTGTTTTATTCATGTATGTGCAGTAGTATGTGTAGATTGTGGCCGCATTTGGCAGCTACACTGTAAAATAACAATTTGTTGAGTGACAACTTAGATTTTTTTAAGCAGCTGGATAACAAACCTAGCTTTTAAGTTTAACAAACTAAGTTTTTAGTTTAGTCAACTCAAATATCTAAGTTGTCACTTACTACAACTTAACATTTCAAGTTGACTAAACTTATTTGAGTTGACTGAATTTATAGGCAGCAAGGTAACAAATTATTTTAAATTGACTCAACAAATTGTTTTTTTTATTTATTTATTTTTTTTTTTTTTTTACAGTGTATATTTATGTTTATGTATTCTATGTTTCTGGTTTGTTTAACAACATTCTATTGTCAAACTCTAAAGTCTCTCGTGTGATTTATGTGAAGATGTTTTCCATGTGCTTTACTGTTTGGGTGATGCACAGTATAGCTGCCCATCTAGAAACTAAATCAGTCAATTATAAGGATTTATTTCAGTATGTACTCTACCTTTAGAAGGCAAATGGTTATGTAGACAGTAGTGCGCAAGACCACTCACTAGGGTTTAGAAACATAAGAAAAGAAAGAAAAAAGAAACAAGGAAAGAAACAAGAAAGGAAAATGTGAATGCTTTGGCCACCTCTTCTTTTGATTGTCTTGGGATCCAGGGAATTTGGCTTTTATTAAAAACACATTCACTCTCCAACTGACCCTCTTTCCTTGAGCTTTGCACACACACACAGTCCCTGCTGACCACTCTCATTAGCCTCTCTGTAAAGGGCCATCCATGGCATTCCCAAACCATTGCCTCAAGCATTCCCAATCCATTTCCGCACCATTCCCAGTACTCTTCCTCATTATTGAAGGGCAGCAATGAGGCTAATTTAGGACAGGCAAGGTTCTGCCACATCTGTAGTGACTGACAGGCTGTGAAGGAAACTCAAACCGAACTCTTCAGGAACTACACTAGACTGACAGTGAGAAGTACATTTTAGTTTGTGCAAAAATTCAACCCAGTATGTGTGTGTGTTTGTGAAGGAAAAGATGAACGGTGAGAAAAACAATGGAAATGTACATGCCATGTAAGTACAATGTAGTTATTACAGCAATTACAATAACTGGGTAATAAGTATCTACTAACCCTGAATGTAGTCCTAAACCTAACCCAAACCCATGTAGTTACCAGTATACTAGTAGTACTTTCTTGGGTACAGTACATGTACTGTAAAATAAAGTGTTACCCAAATGTGTATCTGATTTAACACAGTTCTATTCTTTTAAATGGAGTTTTTAATTAAATGACTATTTTGATCTCTTTACAAACCTAGAAATTATGGCTGTGTGCAGAAACAGAATGTGTCATGCAACAATAAGAAATGTTTAAAAACATGTGCACATTTAAAACAGTGGAGTTTTAAAGTGACATGGAGTTATCATTTTAGTAATATAAACTTATTTTGCCTTTTTTGTTTATAGAATAAAAATTTTCTAAATCTCGGCAGTCCAATCAAATAATCAAGAAAGACCTTGCGGCCAATATTGTGCATTGCATTGTGGGATACAGTGTTCCGTGCAGTGTGTTTTTTGCCAAATGTAATAGGTCATTTGGGTATTTTTGACATGCAGTACTATGAGTGAAAGATGCTTTACTTCATAGCAGAACATACACTTTCAGTGGTTCATTCATGTGGATATTTTCCAGCACGTATATCATCCTGGCAGAGAAACACAGAACCACTGGGATTACAGATGTCTATATTTAGTGTTTTATGTACATGAATATTGGCAGAGAAAATCTGTACATGTGACACAGAGATGAGACACATTTACACACACCAGATTCACAAACTGAGATTATACACACACAAACTGACAGCGGGGAAACGCTTCAACAACGTTGACTTTCATATAGATTTAAAACACATTTTTATCACTAATAACTGTTGTCAATAACAAAAAAATAACAGTTAAAAAAATAAACCATTAAGAAGTATGAAATAATTTAAAAAGTCTTCTAAACCATGTTTTTAATACAGGGCAGGAGAGCGGAGAGAAGGAGTCATGGAGCTACCTCTGCGATGACTGGCGTAAAAACAAAAACGAACAAACAAATCGAACGTAGACATAAGGCAGACAAATGGTGCATGCAGTGGCTAAAAGAGAACTGCAACTCCTCCAAACTCCCATGTCCACGGCACTGAGGATGCAGCACGGGGACTCTTTGCGTAGCAACAGCGATGGCACCCCCTGAGAACAAACCTTCAGGTGCCTAAGGTCGCCTGAGAGCGCCAGACTCGACTCGACTCGGTAATGTAAACATAAATACAGAGGTTGATATCTCACTCTACAGGCAGTTCGGTCACCGCGACACATGCAGCGTTAGCATTAGCATTGTGCGCAAGTAGTCAGTCTGCAAAACTCTCCTTAGTAGAATATCACTTCGAGTTAAATAAACTTCTTTTTTCTCATTATATATATAATATATTTACTTCTGTGCAGAGTCTGTGCTTCGTAGTCTGTTTTTTTAACAGTACTTCCTTGTTTTCACCAGTTTGCTCTGGTACTTGACTGAGTGGCCGCTGTGTCCCACCACGTAAACATCCAGGAGGTAACTCTTTCCCGCCTCGAGGCCCGTTATGGTCTCGGTAGTGACTGCCTTCTGCAGGTTGGCGCTGTGGAAGTACTTGCAAAGCACTTTCTCAGACTTGCGACGACTTTCCGGACCAGCGCACTGGTTCTGCTCTCGGCGCCGATGCTCTTCGCCGTAGCTTTCGGAAACTTCGCGTTTGTAAACACAGTATTTATTGCGCTCCTGTGTGCCGAGCCAGGCCACGGTGACGGACGAACAGGTACGCAACTTATCGAAAGCCTTGATGCGGGTGTCCTCAGGTAGGGCGGGGAAGGGTTGCTTGCCTCCGGCACGTGTGCTGGCCAGTACTTTCAGGGTGGAGGCACCCTTGCGGGATCCCCGTAGGCGAATCAGGTACTTGGCTTTGGGTTTTCCTCGAAGCTGGAATTGACGGACACCCTCCACGTTCTGAGAGAGGACAAGCTTCCCATCACGCCGCACCTGAACTTGCACTGCGTCCAGACAGGCATGGACAAAGAGCGTGACGCGCTGGTGAGAGGACACCGGTGCAAAGCGGAGGAATTTGCTGCCTTTCCTCTTAATGAAGACGTCAGTTACTTTCCCGTCCTTGAGCTCCAGAGTCTTCTGCTTGGCCTCTTCCTTGGTGCGGGCAAAAGTGCCCACGTATGCAGTACTCATGTTGGTGCCTGTGTTGACGGCGAACACATCAAAGTAATACTGCATGTCTGGCTTTAGGTCCGTCACGGTAAAAATATTCTTGTTGCCTATGCAGATTTTCTGTATGTCTGCCACTTTGGGCTTGGGGATATATGGGCGACTCATCTTGTTGCTCAGAGCTCTGTTGGTGGTGAGGGAACGATCCTTGAAATCATTCTCAGATGGGACAAAACCAAAATGAGCGAAGTCAAAGGGGCTGAAATCCCGGCCGGGTTTTGGAGCGATCATGAAGGCATCATCCAAGCTCATCTTGGCCTCCGCTGCGCATAAGCTCTTGAAGTTGTGCTCCTTGTTAATAACCACACAATACTGGATCGGCTGGCCCATGATGGAGCCAGTAGGAGTCGGCTTCCAGGCCAGCGTGACAGTAGTACGACCCAGCGCAGTAACATCAACCCTGGGGTCGTAAGGCAGCTCCGGGTATGGCTGGTCAGACTCGGGAGTTGTGGTAGAGTAAATCTTGAAGTTGCTGTCCTTTTCGGTGGAGATGATTTCCAGCTGGTACAAGCCCGAAGGGGAGCTGGTGGAGATGAACGACTCAACGTCATTTCCTTTGTAAGTAAAGAGTTCGGTCCCCTCATTGGCCGTGACTTGCTGTTTCTGCTGTTCTAGAGGTTCCGGCTCACCTGGGACACAAAAGACACAGAGAGATTTGCAAAGTTAGACATTGAGAAACAAGCACAGAACATCAAAAGACAATGGGAAAATGAGTGCCCCCACAGAACAAACCACAAACATAAAAAACAAGGCCCACTCTGTGAGGCTAAAACTGTTTGCTGTTTGGAGATGCACTTTTTGAATGATGACTTGTTTAAACCACACACAAACACAAGCCACATAAACTGTCGAACAAATGGATGTACACACTTAAGCTCTCTCTGAACATCAATGATCGAGACATTTAACGTTAACTACCACATAATGACGCATTTCCCTCATCACTCCAAATCCTCTCATCTAGTTGTTTATTTTCCACTTCCTCCCCACAACCCAATTTACACCGCTGGAAAAAGAAGCAGCAATTTCCATCTTAACGGAAAGAGCATCCTCGCAAGGTCATTGGGAGCTACCTGCTCCGGTCAAAGTTAGCCACTCGTCTGTTAGCGGCTGTGTTTTGTATCCAAACAACCCTGCACATCAGAGGGTGACTTTCACTTTGCCTTCCCAGGGAACTCTAAGCTACACAAAGACGCCTTGTGGCTTCACTGTTCCTTGCGTTCCTTTCCAAGCCCTCTCCGTTCAGCTGGGCGAGAAAACATAATATTATGTTTGTCAGCCAGAGAAGAAAATGAACACGCGTTGCACTCAAAGACCGGCTCCCAGTGGACATATTCCACAAACATGGGAAAAGACTTGAGCGTGAGTATTTATTTACTGTGACTGCTGTACCTCAAAAAAGATAACAAAAATTACAAACGCTTCCATTTCCTTGTTTGCATTTCATTTATAATGTAGTACTGCAATTAACCAGAAAAAAAAGTGGACCTAGCTCAAGAGGCTAAATGGAGTTCTGTTATATTTGAAATGTCAACTATGTCTCAGATGTGTCTTGTGAAATTAAATAGACTCAAATGAGACAACTGTTGACAGGTCATGGATATGATTCCCGTTAAATGCAAGAACTGATAGAAACAGACCTTGAATGCAGTGTAAAACTGCTTTGGATAAAAGCATCAGCAGTCTGCATAAACATGAACTCTTTTATGAAACTCTAGAGCAGGGCTAGGCAACATCAGTCCTGAAGTGCCCATGTCCTGCAGAGTTTAGCTCCAGCCCTGAAAAAACCTCACCTGCCTGTAGCCCTAGTAATGCCTTGATTAGTAAGACCTTGATTAGCTTGTTCAGGTGTGTTTGATTAGGGTTGGAGCTAAACTCTGCAGGACAGTGGCACTCCAGGACTGATGTTGGCTATCCCTGCTCTACAGTACTGCAGGAAAACTTTTCTCAGGAAAAAAAGGAGTGAAATTATACATCAGTGGTCTCAAAATGACAGACACAAAACTCCAGTTTTCTATAATTCACTTGCTTTCTGTTTGATCCCATTGCTGTCTTGAAACAACTGAAATATTGAAGAGATCACATTTGAAGGTCCAGTCCCACCAGAGTGGTGTTTGAGTTATTGCAACTGTGAATGACTGAATGCATATGTAAGCAAGGAAATGAGTCTGAAGGCGGATATCATCAACTGTGAATGATTTGTCTTTCAGGATCTCCCAATCACAGCCAAGTCACGCCGTAGCAGGACGATCATTACACGGTGTGTACAAAAAAAAAATCTAAATCCTTTGCGTAAAACCCAACTGTACCACAGTGAATGATGGGGGTCTCTGCATTTCATCAGCCAGGACAGCCATACTGGGCCACAGACTAAGAGGAAGGAGGAAACCCAGGATCTGGGAGTCATTACGGCAAAAAAGTCATAGATGATCAGAAAAGTTTGTCGTCTCACAGGGAGACACTCATGTCTTCATGTAAACTCACACATGGACACGTTCTGTGCACACTTCTGACCCGTTTCGGTCCTATATATTAGGTTTAACAGACGCACTTTAACTGAAACCGCTATGCTGCTCCATGTGTGCAGAGTGAAATACAAGGGTGTTTTGTGGAACTTTATTGATTTCTTTTTTAGGATACTGTCCAGATGGAAAAAGAGAGAGGGTGATGGGAAAAGGGAAGAAACAAGAAAAGTACCAGGAGCGAGAGCAAAAGAGAAGGGAGTACAGCTGAAAGAGAGAATTTTGCTTTGAAGACGAACACCGGTCACAACCTTTTTTTTTGCTTGCATACAGTACACAGAGTTGATGGAAACAGTGGGAGGAATGGTACGGCTGTGTGATTGAAAGCATGTCTGGGTTCACATTTCGCTACAAATTTTTCCATTTTGGGGTCACCTGAACATGCTCTTGGCAGGTTTTGTGAGATTCACCCCTCTATATCCCTATACAAGATTTGCTCCATTTGACTTTTTCACTCTTGCTTTCAGGCTTTTATGCAGTGCAGTGCATCAGCACACAAGTGTGGTTACACTAGGCCCACAAATACACACTGACGCACTAACAGGACTAATGATTGACCACGGTGGAAAACACTGACCCACACTGGACACGCTCCACAGTACTTCACAGAAAACACATATTTACCTGCAGCCGTGCTGCTTTTCAAACGAATCTAGAGTTATTTTCGCATAAAACTTTCCAAGGGAGGCATCTGTAGAACGCATTCATTCTGACTTTTTTTGGTTAAATCAGTTTGAGAACTTGCAAACACTAATACTCTGTTCCAAAATGTAGTGAGCACGCTTGTTGTCTATTCCCTACATAGGCATTCCCAACATAATGCAATTTTTTATAACTACTACTACAGAATAAATTCTAAGCATAATTTAAGCTTAATAGCTATGTGACTCTGGACCACAAAACCAAGTAAGTAGTTGTAAGTAGCACGGATATATTTGTAGCAATAGCCAACAATACACTGTATGGGTCAAAATGATCGATTTTGCCAAAAATCATTAGGATATTAAGTAAAGATCATGTTCCATTAAGATATTTTGTGAATTTCCTACTGTAAATATATCAAAACTTAATTTTTGATTAATAATATGCATTGCTAAGAACTTATCTTTAAAGTTTGTCCAAAGTTTTTTGCACCCTCAGATTCCACATTTTCAAATAGCTGTATCTCAGCCAAATATTGTCCTATTCTAACAAGCCATTTTACCAGTCCCTCGGTAAAAACCGCAATCCGATGGGTAGAATACACATCTTTTGGTGGGATTCCCCTGGTAAAATTAGCATTCCAGGGGCTAAATATTACGTTATTGGGGTCGCTTCAACCAGCGGACATGAAAAACAACCCACTGCAACAGTGTTAAAGCAGCCTAATTCTTGGCAACATTGCACATATTTCTCTTAGCTAATTATTTTCATCTTTTGTCACAGTCCTTTAACAGGTAACTATATTTTAGGACATCCTTAACATTTGGAGCTTAAAATGTTTTTGGAACAAAACCAGGATATTTCCAAGAAATTTTTATGCCATCATTTCTGTAATCCTTTTAGTTTGTTTTACATCGACTCGACACAGAAAGGAATTCCTAATCCTCCAAAATCATTCCTAGTTTAGGAATGACTTCCTTCCTAATCAAGTTTAATCCTTTGGAGATAAATGGAAGGAGATACCACTGTCTACTTTAAACCTTAAGCTGTATTGAATGGCTATGGGAGATGGTCTCTTGTTCCACAGATCTAAGATCAGGTTTTCTAATAATAGTTTAGGACGTTTACATGGACAACAAGTCTTAAATTACTGCAGAGTTTCAACATTGATCGGGAGATTTAATTCGGATACCTGATCCTTCCCCACTGCGGTCCTCTGGGAGCTCCTGCAACGTCAATCTCCACTCAAGAGGAGCATCACAAGGTGTCACCGTCACCAACAGAGGAGTGTTGTCTTCCTCCACCACAAAATAGTACCTGCAAGAGCGAGGGAAAGTTAGCATGCATTGTATTGACTCATTGTATGCTGTATAGCAAATGTGCTCTGTGTGAAAACCAGCCATCTACAGGCAATTATATTTTAGATAATACACTTTTTTAGAATAAAATTACGTAAATGGTTACATAACAAGGTGTAAAACAATACTTTTCACATTAGGGCTTTAAAAAAGCACAAATCCCTAAGTATAAGCCTGCCATTTTAGCAAGGTTACATATAATGGTGTTGCTAATTTAGCCCGCCTGATTGCAGTCATGTTTCGTCTTTAAAAGTACTTGAGATATATTAAAACCCGTCCCAAGACACAATACATTGAAATTAGAACTAGCTGGCCTTTCAGAGACCGCTACCGAATTAGGACCATATTCCCCAAACACAGGCTGCTACATTAGCCTTGCTGTCTCAACATATTTCCGCTAGCTTTGTTAGCGTTTTTAACACTACGTTGCCACTGAATTAGCATGCTTGTGAGCACAGTTGAGCACAAGGCATTGTGAGATTGACAAGTGTGTTTAGATATTGCACAAAATATCTACTGTACATAAATATACTGCTAAATGAGTATAAGTAGCATGATACTATGTTATTCCAAACACAGTCTGAGTTTTTAATCAGTCCTTCTGTGAGCAGAAACACCTTTCAACTCCACATTCTGTGAAATAATTATGACAGATATACACTGGACTTCAGTGTAATCAGCTATATTTGAGAACACTGCAGTTCATTAGCAGGACACGACGTTTACAGAATCACTGGCATGGACATCAAACGGAAAATGGGGAGATTCGTTGTTACTATAAAGCGTTTTAAATTGCGAATAGCTCAGCCCTCGACCATCTGTGGTATGTATGTTTTGATTAATTCATCCAGGATCCTCAGCTAAAATAACCCTGTAGCCTTTTGCTGAGACCTCGCATGTGGTACAGTTTGACGGACGTGGTGAACACGGTTGATATCGTCCATTTGAGTGCACCTGCTACTCAAAACAATGCTTCATCAAACGCACACACAGTTTCCAGCATCTCATTCATAATGCATGTCTCACACTCGTCTGATGCATTATAGCTATAATAGATTCCATATTTCTTCTTACCACACACAAAGACATTTCCACAAATGCACATGATTATAACCCTCCTGTCCAAGGATGTAAACTTAATTTGTTTACATGAAGAAAATTGTATAAACATGAAAAAGGTATGTCTGCAATTCAAAGCACAGAAAATTCTAATTATAGAAGAAATGTGTGATTTCTGCACCACTATCATGACCAAAAAGAACTGGAAACAGAACTAAACCTAAAAGTCCTTCTGAGGAATGAAATAAAATAAAATAAAATAAAATAAAATAAAATAATGTTTATTTTATATGTATTATAAGTTTTATTTTAGGTATAGAGTTAAACACGGGGATTGTATTTATTGATGGTAATTTTAATTTAATCTCCAAAATAAAATGTAAAAATAACAAAATCTAAAACTCCCTCTGAAGAAATATGAGGTGATCCAAAATAAAATAAAATAAATTCAATTAAAAAGTTTTTTTTGTTTGTTTATACAAAATGTAACTTTATGAATTGAAATTTTTATTTTTATTCTAAAAATGCTAAAAGTTTTATTTTAGGTATACGGTTAAACACCAGGATTATGTTAATCTATAGTAATTTTAATTTAATCTCTAAAAAGAGCTGTAAAAATAACTAAATCTAAAACTCCCTCTGAGGAAATATGAGGTCATCCAAAATAAAATAAAATAAAATAAAAAGATTAAAAAAAAAAAAATACAAAATGTAACTTTATGAAATGTTTATTTTTATTTTTATTCTAAAAATGCTAAAAGTTTTATTTTAGGTATACAGTTAAATGTGTATATATATACATATATATATATATTCTCACCTTTTTGGTGTATCTCTGAACAGGTATCCGCTGATCTCAGCTCCATCTGGCATGACAGAAGAGTCATGAAACTGAGCTTTATCCCTAATCTGCATCTGAAAGAGGCCTTCATCACGTGTGGGCAGTTTCTGTCCCATCACCCCCAAGACCAGCAACACCAAACCATAACATCCACACATCCACGTCATCCTAAAGAGAGAGAGAGAGAGACTGACAGTGAATAAACAAGAGAACGGAAATTCATTCTTAAAAACCTGAGCACAGTCTTCTTTCCGTTTTCTTTCTATATATTAGCTATATTAGCAGTTATGGGGTGGATTCTGATTGGCTGTCAATGCTTTTATCATTTATCTGCTTGAAAAATTGTTCTAAAAGCAATCCCATTGATAAACATGTGCTAGATGTGTTGGGGGAGGGGCATAGAAGAAAGCATATGATTGGACAAAAATCTGTGTAGTGCAGGATGAGTCATCAATATTTGTGCTCTGTTTTCCTAAACAAGAAAACAAAATCTGCTTATCTGCTGAAAGTAAATTCTGGAGTTTTAGAAGTGCGCTAATCATATAGAAGATCTCACAGCTAACACACATGAACTAATTAAATGAATTCAAATCAAATTTACATGTAGTCTTGAAGTTGCAGAATCAATATTAGAGCAAATCAGTAGCAGTCGATGACTGTTTAAAAACTCTAATAGAGGATAGAATTAAATCATTCCATGATGTTCTTATTCTAAAAGAACAACATAGTCTTCTTAACATTTAGCTTAATGGCTGGATTGCAACATCCCACTACAACAAACAAACCAAACTATAGCAGATTTGGAATGAAGAATTCAAATGAATGTCCTCACTGACCACCTTTGAAGTTCTGCTGCTTTTTTAACTCAAGGGGCGGCACAGCTGGGGTAAAACACGGGTATGCGGCGGTTGATACTGCACGCAAACAACAGTCAGCAACCCATGAGAAGATCCAGGCACTTGGAGACACTCACAGATGCACACATCTGCTCACTGAAGACATACAGACACACACACACTACCTCACTAATCACCGTGTGTAGAGCGTCCAAGCTCACAGTACAAAAATATCCATGTCTGGTTGGTGTTAAACACCTGCTTGTAACTATTCACAGATTTTCCTGCATCTGTCCTGTGCACTTTTCATTGTATTTTGAAGTTATCATTTACACTTGGCTAAAACTGTGTAAACAAGTCTTTAGAACAGAATAGACACAAAAATTGTAGACATAAATTACCATTCAAAAGTCTGAAGTTGATAAGATTTTTTTAAACATTTTTGAAAGAAGTTTCTCTTTGCTCACCAAGTCTCATTTATTTGATTAAAAATATATACTAAAAACAATAATATCGTGAAATATTATTACAACTGAAAATAGCTGTATTCTATGTAAATATATATTTAAAAAATATAATTTATTCCTGTGATCAAAGCTGAATTTTCAGCATCATTACTCCAGTCTTCAGTGTCACATGATCCTTCAGAAATCATCCTAATATGCTGATTTGCTGCTCAAGAAACATTTCTGATGTTAAAAACAGTTGTGCTGAATAATATTTATTAAAGAATTAATTTTTTCAGGATTCTTTGACAAGCTGAAAGTTTAAAAGAACAGCATTTATTTGAAATAGAAATCTTTTGTATAATTTTGCATATCTTGACTGTCATTTTTGATTAAATTAATGCATTCTTGCTGAATAAAAACATTAATTTCTTTGGGGGGAAAACAGTAGTGTACAAAGAAGTAGTAAAAAGAAACTGAAACTAGTCACATGTCGTGCCTAACTAGATTAGGTTGCGTTGGATTGGCTAAAACCACACAAATGTGACCCTGGACCACAAAACCAGTCATAAGGGTCAATTTTTGAAACTGAGATTTATAAATCATCTAAAAAGCTGAATAAATAAGCTTTCCATTGAGGTATGGTTTGTTTAAAAATGGAATCTGAGGGTGCAAAAAAACAAAATTTAAAATCGCCTTTAAAGTTGTTAGCAATGCATATTACTAATCAAAAATTAAGCTTTGATATAATTACGGTAGGAAATTTACAAAATATCCTCATGACTTTTTGCATATTGCTTTATATTGCTACAAATATACCTGTGCTACCTATGATTGGTTTTGTGGTCCAGAATCACAAATGTGTCAGATCGAGCTGGACTACGTTTATCTATACTGTGATGGGGTGGTTTAGGAAGAGCTGAACTTGAGTCTGAGTCTGGCTGTGTTGGTCTACAGTCTAGGTCGGATTTTGCTTTGCAGGGATCACATGATATCCTCTTTCTATTGATTTGGTGCCATTGATTGGAGCTGAAGGCAAAGCCCAAACTCCCTGATATAATCAGGCTAATGATGGCAGATTAGAGCGATACTCCACTGTCATTAACAGCAAGTGAGTGCTTGTCCTTTTAATGACCTCTCCAGGAATCCCTCCCCTCCTGCTGCCTTTATTCCCACTTTTCTTGACCTCCTTCACTCACTCTTTATTTGCCAAGGCTCAGATAGTACTCTCTCTTTCTCCTCCTCCTCCACTTTCATCCATTGTTTCTCTTTCTTTTACGTGCCTTCCTCTTGCCTTTCTTTTAAAAGTTGCACATTATCATTTCCCCCCCTTTTACACTTGGGCTTTTCACTTTGGCGAATCACAAAATGTACTTAACTCCATTTGCACACAAAGCGCTGCTTTTATCACGCATTACATTTCCTCTTTTCTGTCTCCCACAACAAGAGCACTGCTTTCTCTTGTGCTCTGATTGTGTAATAGGATATTCTCACCGAAAAGAGATGCTCTCTCATCTTGCGTTGCTACGTATGTACATGGGGATGTAGATAGTCTCACTGTGGATGCGTTTCGGACACTTTTGGTGCAGACCCAAGTCTGTTTGGTCCAAACTTGGGTGCACAACCAACAATTTGCTTGAAAATGTGGTCTAGGGCACTTAGGATTGTATGAAATTCAGTATGGTTTGCAACTGGTATAAAAGTCAGGATATCTTCTAGTCATCAGTGATTTAACAAAACATATACTTGTACAAATTCAGCCCATGAAGGAGGGCTCTGAAATGAACTGGAAAAGCAAATGGACTAAAAGTGTAGATTGTGACTGGGATGACCTTGTATGCGACCTTCTGTGTATGATATTTGGGTAGGAACTGTAATACTGTATTTCTTTAGATGTGGTTGTCAGTTTCTAACCAAGAGGAGAAAGCAAACACAGGAACATGGATTTCCTCTGCAGCTCCGTCAGGTTTGGATCCAGTTGTGTTTCCCAGAGCAGAAAGGGTTCTCTTTCTAAAATAAAACTTCAAAACAAAGCCCCATCTGGAACAAATAAAAGCTAATGTTTAATTAGAGCTGGGGAGAATGTCTGATCGTAATTTGGGGGAGGATAATTTGAAGGCAGACTCAGCCGCAATCGTGTCAACTTTGTTTTGCTCTTTTTTTTATTTTTTTCTGCATTCATTTGTTTTTACCAAACTTTTTTCTGTGACGGAAATGGGTTCATTCGGGTCCCGGATCACTTATGGACCATGTACAAATCTGCGATGTGTGATGAATTGGACCTTGAAGTGGTTTCGGGAGAGAGTGTGTTGCGGGAAGGTCGCAGAGTCAAGTTCATAATGTTAAACAGCTTAAACCCTTTGAACGCAACAAGCTGTAATGTTTGAATTATCGTCCTCGAAATGCTCCTAATCACTTCACGTGCGAGTAAAACGACAATCCAATGGTGCTATTTAACAGTTTACTCTTTAAACTTTAAGTAAATTACCTCGTTTTGACCTCCTTGATTATCGCTCTACAATCTAAAGGGCAATTAGAGATAATTCTGCAATGCAAATGCATTACAATAATCTTGTGTCAGGTGTTTTAGAAACATCTGGCTACATTCCACTCAGGATAACACAATTTCCTTTTGGTTACAATTCTTCTAATTATCTCTCTAGAGACAGAAATGTCATTCTCTTCGAAATATGTTTATCCAAATCAGATAAAATACCCATTCATCTCCGCTGGAAGTCTAGAGGCTTTAGGCAACAGCAAAGTCTGAGTGATTGATCAACAATTAGGAGGAGATAATTCTATCAGCCTGTCGTTAAATGACTCAATCAGACTGATTAATTGCCACAGGAAGTGTTAACATGCAATTCACTAAGGTGGGACTGGGACTAACAGCCTCAGCCAGGGAAACACACACACACACACAGATGAGTAGCACATGTATGGTGCATAAAAAGCAGCGCTACTGACAGGGTGAAAACACACATCGCACCAGAGCAGCTACCACCTGTCAATCAAACGCCAGCGGCCCGGGCCACAAACAGCGGAGAGCCATCATTACCGCGCTAACCTGTGTGGGGGTGTCACTTCTGTCTCACTCGCTTTTTAAACATGTATGACTGCACGTTTACTCACACACACACTGTTTCCATACTGGCTCTGCTCCCTATGGAGCTCAGTGTCACATATGTGAACTCTCCTATATCACACAGGAGCTGCAAAAGCCTTCATTTCCACAGAGATAAGGGAAACATTTCAGATTCTGTTTCAACAGAGGCACGACGCCCTGAAACTGGAGAATGGGTGAGTTTCCCTCAGCTTCTGTCAGCGCTTCCCGAAACCTCTGAACAGACATTTACTGTGAGCTTCGTCCCCTGGGCTCCTCACGGCCCTGTCATGCATACATACGGAGCCAGAGCTGGAAAACTAAAGAAGGGGGAAACGTAACCAACCTCAACAGTAGAACACAATGGGGACAATGTTGGATTTTGTAGAGCGGTTTTATTCAGTGAAACTCTGACAAGAGTCAGTGGTTAGTCAATCTACTTTGACACTCCGCGTCCTGCTACAACAGTAAGCCAAGCTACACCATCGGTTTTTGGTGTATCCCACCAGATAAACAGATTCAAAACCGCATTCAATGAAAATATCTATTTTTGTTTCATTTTGTCCAGTCTGCTCCTGGAGGGCCACTAAGCCAACAAGTTTGGCTGCAGTTCTAATTAAACACATCTTAACCAGTCTAAGGACTTTAGGATTTCTAAACATCCCAGGTTGTATCCAAAATCATCTGTATGTAGTGTAGTGGTTGGGCTACACTACATACAGGTGATTTTGGATACAACCTGGGGTTCCTGGAGAACCCCCACAACTGCACATTTTGCATGTCTCCTTTACTCACACATGCATTTTAGGCCTTGGAGTCTCTGTTAATGAGCTGATGACCTGAATTAAGAGTGTTTGAGTAATGTACAAAGTTTGGGGGGGGGTTGGGGGGTGCTCCAGGAATGTGGTTGGGAACCGCTGATATAGTCCATGATTTGATGGCATAGCCATTAGTAGTGGTTTCAGGAACAATAGTGACTGCTAGGGTTGTGCCAATAGACGATAGTATCATGTATCGACGATAGTCAAAGATATCGCCTGTTGCTGATGCCTTTGACGATAGCAAGACGATTATTATTATTATTCGACAAAAATAGACTAGGCGCCTAACTTTAGCGATGCAGTACTGAGAGCCACTTCTGGGGTGCTTCAGAAACTTGCCACGAAGTGGCTGGTATAAACACAAAGGCGCAAATCACGGTGAGCGGGAGGGGGTGTTTCGGGTGGGAAGCACGCAATCTGTAATTGCTTGCAGTTGCTGATGCTTTTTTCTGGTTTTACTTTCACTTTCGAAATCGATCCCGTTCAGCAAGGAGGAGAAAGGAGGGCACAGTAACTCGTTTTGGGGGGAGCGGCCCCCCTTCGCGCCGCAGACGTGTACAGTGTAAATAAGGGGTAAGAATTTTATTCATCATACAATACTGTATTCATTTATTGTAGTGTTTTTAGTGTTTTTTAAAGTGCATAAACTCACGCTAGACTAGGCTAGGCTAGGATGATGTTCTTTAATAACGTAAATGCTCTTTGCTCGTTTTCTGTAGCTGCTTTTTGAATAACTAAGGAAATGTAAGCATTAGTAACTTACAATGTTTTTATTAAATTGTTATCATGTTAAACACAAATTAAGTCATACTGAAAACATTAGGTTGCTTTTAGCCTTATGTTGATGTTAATTAAAAATACTTAAATAAATTAGCATGATAATATCGTGTATCGCAATCTCACAGGATGATATGAAAATTTTGCATATCGCCCAACACTATTGACTGCAGTCATTCGATCCCATAATGCACCTCAATAACAAATACACAGCCAATGTACACTTAATAACTAGTAGCTAGAGCAGGGGTGCCCAAACTTGGTCCCGGAGAGCCGATGTCCTGCAGAGTTTAGCTCCAACCCCAATTAGACATACCTGAACCAGCTAATCAAGCTCTTACTTGGCATACTAGAAACTTCCCGGCAAGTGTGTAGAGGCGAGTTGGATCTAAACTCTACAGGACATCGGCCCTCCAGGACCGAGTTTGAGCAAGAGAAAACCCGTGCGCTGTGAGCATAATGCAAATGAATTACCTCATCTTGCCGAAAGGATGCCATCTGCAGCATTACCAGTGTCTGAATTCACTCATTTGTTTTCATTCACTCATTGGGTGGACTATATCAGAGCAGTGGTCCCAATCACGTTCCTGGAGCCCCTTAAAATTGCACATTCAGGTCTTAAAGTCTCTAGTAATGAGCTGACGAGTTGAATCAGGCGTGTTTGATTACGAAGACATGCAAAATGTGCAGTGTTGGGGGGGCCTCCAGGAACGTGGTTGAGAACCTCTGCATTAGATGAGTATTGTAGGAAATAGTGAATGAGGGTGCGTGGCAGGGCTCTTCAACACTAGAGCCAGTTTCTTGTTGAGTTTAGCTCCAACCCTAATCAAACACCCCAAACAAACTAATCACAGTGTTAAGAATTGCATACAAATTAGAGACAGGTGTGTTAAATAAGGGTTAGTTCTAAAGTCTGCAAGACACTGGCCCTCCAGGACTAGATTTAAAGAGTCCTGGTATAGTGGGCGACTTTGGAGACAGCCACAGGCAAGTGTGTTGGGGCAGGTTAGAATTAAACCCTTTAGGACACTTGCCCTTCAAGAGCAGCAATGGACATACATGGCAGCGTCAGCTGTCTCAATTACCTCATTATGTGGTATTTGGTACGGAATAGTGAGCGAGTGTCCAAGCGAACAGCCACTATGTGTCTTTCTCACTTAAAATGTTATGATTTCTTAAAAATGAGATCAGTGCTTTAAAGCTGAAGTGCTTGACATGTACTTTGGCTTGTGTCTTTATGCCAATCCTGAGCAGCACTGGTGCACTTGGACAGCCAAATGGCACAATGACTAATTGTTACAAGCCGGTTTTGAGAGCTGAAGTCCAGCACTCCACCGTGGACACTTGGCTGTCCGCTGCTTGTTTACTTTGGCAAGCACCCAGAACAGCGTTTGTCGAGTAAAATCTCTGAAGATATTTGTGTGTTTGAGGCACATTTGAGAGTGTGAGAACATGTGTACTAGGCGTACACAGACTAGCTGTGAAGTGTAACATCTCTAAGGGATTATTAATTATTAGTCAAACCCTATTTGCTTAAAGCCCGGGATGTCCCATTTGAGCCTCTTAGTATCCTCACACAAGTTTTTATCCTAGGACTCCCAATTAGTACAACGTTTGGGAATGTTCTTCAGCAGCTGGGCTGAGGGTGTAGGGGCCACTTTCTCCAAGTGCCACACAAACAGACCATTGAATGGGAAGGCCCCTGACTGATGTTCACTTCATTGCTGTCTTTGTCAGAAGAATTTGAGATCTCACAGATATTCACAGACTCGAGGGACAATTTGTCCTCCTCACCCCACCCATACGAGCATATCTAAGGAAGCGCACAAACAGGCATGCTGGGAAATAAAGAAGCCACTGCCGTTTATTTATCATCTACCTACCGAGAAGGAAAATGATCTCGCGTGAGCGGCGTTGTTTGCGTGTTTCGCTGACGGGGCTCACTGAATGAACCATCTCAAACTGCATTTGAGCCCTGAAGCTTTGCGAACAAACAGATATGGAAATGAAAGAGCAGGGGGTCACAAAAAGTTCGAAAAGCTGCGATTAAATCCCTGGTTCTCCTCAACAGGACATGACACACAGTCACGTCAGACCCCACAAAGACCAGCGTGAGGACGACTGTATCTCCGCATCGGACTGTCACTCCGTCGGACACACAAATGGCCATTGCAACAGTGGCGGAATTCTTTCGCTGCCAGAGTTTTCATATGCAAATAAGGGTTTAGATACGCTATGCAACACAGACCTTCCCGTTCTTAGACTTTTGTTCCTGTTTCATTCTTTCCGAGAGAGGATGGGAGGCAGTGCAGCTTGGCCTCGCCGCTAAATACAGTTATTCAAATTCCCTCATTCTGAGTCTGCCTTTCATTACGTCTCCCAGCCCAGAGAAAAATATCACTCTCACCAGGAACCACATCAGGTAGCCAGCAATCCACTTCAGAGTTGTTTGTGTCTGATAGGAGGCTAATCCTCGCAATCCCATAGGAGAGATTAAAAAATCCACACCATTTACTATTCAAATTCAAAAAAGAAAAGGATGCAAATTGGACAGAGATCTCCCTACATGCTAGCGACAGGGAACTGATGTGAAATTCCAAGCAGTGACATGCAATACTTAAAGACCTACTTTTATTCTCTCATTATAATTATTAATGCAGTTCAAGGGTTTGCATTAATACACACAGAATTGTACTTTTAAAAATTAATCACTTCATACAGAATATATTGTCTCCTGAAACAATGTAAATTATGTTTTTTGGGGGTTTTGGAAAAGAAACTTAGAGACTAAACGGCAAGAAACTTCAACTAAGCACTTTAATCTAAAAAATACCTTTCACTATTCATTAATAAACTGAATCTAAAATCTTTTGCTGAAAAATAAACTTAGTGTATTTATGAAATACTGATCTCCTCACTGCTTAAACCAAAGAAAAACTTAGACTTGTGAAATAAGTTCAATCTGTCAAACTATTCATCTCATTTCATTTCGTAAAGAAGCCGTGCAGACACGGGCCAAAATTTCGCATCTTGCAGGTGCTTTTATGCGTTACGGTTCGAACAAGTTCGTAGCAAACAGATATTTGAAGAAAAACTCCCGATATGCCCTTCCCTTCAGCGAAGACAGCGACATTTAACACTATGAAAGACTGAATAACAGACGCACAATTGAGAGGGCGAGGACGAGTTGTGATGAATTGCGTCTGGCGGATGGGAGCGCATGGGAACCGCGTCTCCAACACAATGTCCAAAAACTCCCATCACACCTCCTCTGAGATCCAGACGAACATTAAAGAGCCTGCGAGCTCGGGCTTGACGCAAAGGTGTTTGAAATCTCTAACTTCCAGGAGTTTGCAGACCGCAAAAGCCCGCCGCTCTTGTTCTGGCAGAAGGTTCAAAGAGCGCGGGGAGTCCCGCTCCGTTTCCCCGTGACTGCAGAAGTGTTTCAACTCTTTCATGAGGCTTGAAAGCATTTGGGAAATGCAAACGCAGGTACGTCTGAGCAATGTCTCAAAACAGTGCAAATGATCCCGAGAGATTTTAAACGCATCTCCTCTTGCGCATTTGCTACGAACGGGAAGCTACAACCTATAATCAATAAAATACCTAAAACATCTCAATTTTATGTAAAGTTGCTTACCTTGTTCTTTTGGGTTAAATCACTCCAGTGCCCTGAAAAGAAAGTGTCTTGATAGAAATCTTATTTGACTGCGTTTGTTCTCTTCCAGCAGCGCAAACTTGTTTAAGTACACGAGATGGAAATGCAGGGAGTTTGTTGGAGAAAGTCTGGTAAAGTTGTTCCTGCTAGATTCCTTCAGTCGGATTCGGCTCTCACGGAGTTTCTCCCGTCCCAAAGTTGGTGACTTGTCTTAGTGGGTATCCTGAGTTGTTCTCCTGCTGTTCTCCTCTGTAGAGACTGAGAGTGAAGTGAGAGTCAGACTGCTGTGAAGTGTCTCTCTCTGAAGACCAGCCCACTCATCTGACACAGCGCACAAACACACGGTCCTACACGAGTCAACAGTCAACAAGCTTCAGTGGCAATGACAAAAAGCCTTACACTGACAAAGCCTTAAGTTATAGAGTTCATTTATAAAGGTATATATAATTCTGAATAGAAAGGTGTAAGTATTTATTAAATACATCTATATTCAAATCTGACATATATTCCCAATATATAGTGGTACTTTGAATTTCTATTTTTCACAAAAGTAGTTACAGTTAAAAATATGAATCAGAATATATTGTGACCCTGGACCACAAAACCATTCTTAAGCAGCACGGATATATTTGTAGCAGTAGTCAAAAACACACTTTTTTCTTTTACGCCAGAAATCATTAGGATATTAAGTTAAAATCATGTTCCATGAGGATATCTTGTAAATTTGCTACTGTAAATATATAAAAACATAATTTTTGATTAGTTCAAATATACATTGCTAAGAAGTTCATTTGGAACTTTAAAGGTTTCACAATATTTTGATTTTTTTGCACCCTCAGATTCCAGATTTTCATATAGTTGTATCTCGGACAAATATTGTCCGATCCTGAAAAAAACATACGTCAGTGGAAAGTTTATTTATTCAGTTTGATGTATGATGTATAAATCTCAATTTAAAAAAAAAAAAAAAAAAAAAAAAAAAAAATACTCTCATGACTAGTTTTGTGGTCCAGGGTCATAAATGTATAGTTTAAAATTATAGTATATAAATCTAAATATAAGCTATAAATTTTAAACTACATCCTATATGTTCTTCTAGACCTTGAATATATATTTCTAAGAATATATAAAATATAAAACCAAATATATCGTGATAACTCTTTTACTTTTAAAAAAATAATAATAAATAAAAAATAGATAAATTGTGAATATAAAGCTATACATCCTAAAGTGTGTTTGTGTGTGCTATTAAATATAATTTTTTTCAGTTTTTACTTCACATAGAATTCATTGTGTTACCTGCTATTTATTTGTAATTATTTGTGACATTTACTAGCAATTTCTGAGTGCACATTGGAAAATTGGACTGTTTTTCAGTTTTGAAAACTATAATTTGCTTGCTCTGGCGGTTGTGAAATTAGATTACCGACAATAATTGAACCTAAATATTGCAGACTGTGCAGAAAAAGCTGCAAAAAATGCATAACAAAACTAGTGATTTAGGCACTATGCTTTAAAATCCAGCAGTCCACCTTCCTACACAGCATTTCTGGGCATTGTACCCTAGTAAACAAAGCAATTTAAAATATATTTATTTTATACTATTTTATACTAAGTATAGTTCAAATCTATGAACATATTTACTGACATATCGCTATAAAAAATATAATTAAACTTTATTTGAAGTACTACTTGTGCACAATGTACATTTCTTAATATTAAGCCTAAAATGTGTTTTAATGTCACTAGATGAGGGTTGTATGATCTTTGAATAATATCAGTCTTTAAATGCAAGATATTTAAAGTGTACCTTAAGTATACTTGGAAAAGTTCCACTTCAGCACAATCAAATATACTTAAGTATATCTTTAGTTAAACTTTAGCACTACTTCCGCACAATTAAAGTGCATTAAGTACAAAATTAGGTGTTACAATTTAGCAGACTTTAAGTATACCAGTTTGGTACTCTAAAAGTAAAATTGCATGGTATTTTTATTAAATATATACATAAGTTAATGTATTTGAACAGATTTAAAATGCATTTTAGTATATTTATTTTTCACTAGGGTATCTCTGGTACTCAAAAGTACTAAAGGATTGTGAATGTAATCATGATTATAATTTAAACAAATCCTAACTGACATCAAATGTCAAATACGTGTCTTTTAAGAAGCAAACCATGGCCGAGCTGAATTTTTCAGTTCATTTTTATTTTTTGTCTGAAATTCAGTTCGTGTAGTAACTCTCATGTCAGCCCTTTAAGATTGTGTCCAAACATTTAAAATCACTTACGCATCTCAAAAATGCTATGCACTAGGTAGTTCGCTAAACTTCACAGTCAAGCCTCCAAAAGCCTGCTGAAGTCAGGACTGTGTTTTTGTTTCTTCACACACAAGATAGTTTACAGTAGGGCATCTGTCTCTCATCCTGCAGGTAGTCACGCAACTCTTGAAGACTCCATCAAAAGAGCCGTGTCACGCTGAAAAAAGGTCCCACGATGCTTCCCGTCCTTCTTTTTGTGCTCGCTGTATTTGCATACTTGAATAGCTTGTGATTACCAACACACACGCAATTGTGGGTTTTGTTTGAAGAGCGCAGGCATGGTTTGTTTCTTTTGTTGGGCTGTTTACAGCGGGCCATTCTCTCCATTGCCGTCTCTATGACCCGCATCTATTGGAGGTGTGAAGGGGAGGTTTTAACCAGGGGGAAGTAAATATTTATGAAAGATAACAGCAGCTTGAACAAATGCTCTCAGTGATGAATGGTCATTTATGACTGAATGAGTGTCTGAAGGCTTCAATCAGATGGAACGAGAGCATTAAATCTCGTCTCTTAATGGTCCTCTGATTAGATCAGGGGCCTGTGATTGTGGGAGTAACTTTAAATATTTTTGTAAATCTTGTTTTACTTTCATACAGTGTGACAAAATGAACCGTTAAGATTGTTTTGAGCCGATAGTATTTGACGTTGAGTGAGAGCTGTGTTTCAGATGATCACTAGCAGACTAGTGTTAGTGTTCGAGAGTGTCAGTGCAATATCACCATCTAGTGGTTTTGTAGCTTTTCTAGTGAGACCCTTGTGATTTTGTTGAGACTCACTTCATACACTACCAGTCAAAAGTTTTTAAAAGTAAGTTTTATAAAAAAGTCTCTTCAATTTTGAAATATTTGTACTATTTAAAATAACTTTTCTATTTGAATTTAAAATGTAATTTATTCCTGTGATCAAAGCTACATTTTCAGCATCATTACTCCAGTCTTCAGTGTCACATGATCTTTCAGAATCATTCTGATATGCTATGTATTCTTTTTACCATCAATATTTAAATCAGTTGAGTATTTTTTCCGGGTTTCTTTGATGAATAGAAAGATCCAAAGATCGGCATTTATCTGAAATAAAAAGCTTTTGTAACATTTTACACTATGCCTTTCAAAAGCTTGAGTCAGTATATTTATTTATTTATTTTTGGGGAAAGAAAGTATACAAATTTATATTTTTATTTAGCAAGGATGCTTTAAATGGTTTAAAAGTGATGATAAAGACATTTATAATGTTACAAAAGATTTAAATTTCAGACAAATGCTGTTCTTCTGAACTTTCTATTCATCAAAGAAACCTGAAAAAAAACTATTCAGCTGTTTTCAATATGATAATAATAACAAATGTTTTTTGAGCAGACAATCAGAATATTAGAATGATAGGGACATGTGACTGGAGTAATGATGCTAAAAATTCAGCTTTGAAATCACAGGAATAAATTAAGTTATTTTAAATTATAAAACCATTTCAAAATTTTACTGTTTTTGCTGTACTTCGGATCAAATAAATGCAGGCTTGGTGAGCAGAAGAGACTTCCTTAAAAAACATTAAAAACCTTACTGTTCAAAAACTTTTTGGCAAGTATTTTTGGTAGCATGTGGAGCCAGTTTTTTGAGAAAAATAATTGTTCATAAAAGTGCAATTATTTACATACGGGACCCCTGCAAAAATAAATAAATAAATAAAAAATGCCTACGTGAAAAGGAAGAGTGCATGTCGACTGTGTACTTCAAATATTAAAAGTAGAATGTTGAAGTTTGCTTTCATGACTTTTTTAACACTTAAGAACACCTAAATTCACATTTGTTACATGTACATAGATTGTTTTAATAATATTTTTGTGCTTTTAAGTACACTTATTTTGACTAACATACTTAAAGCACATGTAAATGAAAGATTTTTAAGGAGCGTGTTATTTTTGATAGTAGAATTCAGGTAATTTAAATGTATTAAATAACAGCATCATTACAAATATGTAATTTGCATACTTCAAAGACAACAGAAGTATGAAATTAAAATAAATATGAATAGAGTGTTTTCATAACACGTCATTAATCAGCCATATTGGCAGCACTGAATGTAAACAATCCCACTGAACTGAATGAAACGTGCATATTTTACTGATTATTACTGCTGAAACTGGCCAATTATTGTCATGTTTTGGGCTGTAATAATAGGTTGGACCGGGAAAAGCATTTGGAGCACAATAGACTGCCAAAAGTTATAACAAATCAAGGAGAAGAGTGCAAAACACTGTCTGAGGATCAAAAAGCATTTGTGGCTGGCCAAACTGAACCAGGATTTCCAGGGCAAAAATCTTGACAACATTCATGTTTGTTCTTAGCATTTCCAGTCATTTAGGTAAAATATTAGGCTAATACTGTTCAGACATATCTTTACTAACTATTAACTTTAGTTTGTCAAAATATTGTGTCCTTTCCTGCTTACTACGTCCTTCTCTATATGATTTAGTAGCTTTCATAGCTTTTCATTTTAGCTTTCATCCATGGTTTAGACAGCATTAATTAGCAGAACAATGTATTCAGTAGTACATTAACTGTGCAATCCATGCTGTTGTTTACATCCGAGTATCGCCAATATGGCCGTGCATCCGGGTGCAAACACTCTGTAAGTTCTACTTAAGTGGGTTAAAAATAATATTATATTTATGATATAAATTTAAACTACACTTACATTTTTGCTTAACTGCACATAACATGCAATTAAGTCAAAATGTAATATTTAGCTAAAACGCAACACAATGCAATGCATTAAAATGCAGTAAATAAGTAAAACACCTGTATAAAATAAATACTGAAAATTCCATTTGGTCCTGTTTATATGGAATTTATAAAATATGATGTTGTGAAGCAGTAGCATTGACAGGATAGCTCAACATTAAATATGTTTTTGCGCTATTAAAATGTCCCCTGGGTCTTTGTGATTCTGAACAGAACTGGAAGATTAAGCTTCATCCCATTAATCTCCATGTAAAGGCATGTACTGTACATATCTACTGACAAGCATTAAACCAAATCAGTCTGTGCAGCAGGACTCTGAGCCTTTCATGTCAGTGTAGTTTTCATCATGTGTTCCCCGATATCTATTCGAATATAGATACGAGGATACTGCAGGAAGACACAGTGGATCTCCACAGCGAGTGGAAGAAGCTTCAAGTCGATAGCAGAGATGCTGGAGACGGAAAGCAGAGACATGTTGAAGAGAGTGTTACAACACACACAGAGAGTCTAATCGTGAAGCACTTCTCTTGCTCTGGAATGCTGGTCTTGAATGAGATGTCACACACACACACACACACATTCTAGTCATTAACCTCATAGACACTTTCACCATGACAACAAGCCCTTCAGTAAACAGTTCAGGATGTTTACTGTTTCCTTTTCCTGTTCTGACTGACACAATGCATGACCTTTGACCTCACCCTCACTGGCTTTACTTACCACCCGCATTGAGGTTGTTACCTACCTAAACTCACACGAATGACCTGAAATGATTGTTGAGGAGAGTGTGATCATGGCCGTTGCCAGGTTTTGAAAATTAGTGAGGTCCAAGGTGGGGTGGGTGATCATTTTTAAATTATATCCTATTCATTGCATCAAAATTTCTTAATACTTTACTATAGCTAGGAGTGGATACTTTTATCCGTTGTTTATTATTCATGCAACAATACATATTATATATATAATTTTTATTAATAACTATTGCTATAGTTAATAACTTTGTCTGTTGCTCTTATGATTGTTTATAGCATGATTGAAAAGTGATGTCACTTGCAGCTGCGCGCGCATAGTCGTTGCAGAAAAACACTGTTAACAAGTGGAGGTAAACGGGTAAAATCCATTGAATACGAGAAAAAATAAAAACATTTTTATGCCTTTTCATGTCAAAATTGGAATGCAAATAATTTTTATAGCATACTGTCATCAAAGACGCCATTTGAAGTTAAACGCAGACGTTTAAACGGACAGACTATGGATGAAAACTGCTATGATTACTCTACTTTTAAAGCATAAATTTGATTTAAACAATTAGGTCTACATAATATTCACATATGCTGTTCATAGGGGATGTACTGTATTAGCCCTACAGTTACAGCATGAAATATTATTTAAACCTATTACTATTAACATTTTTACTAAACATTTTTTAATTTTATCTCATAATTCTGACTTTTTTTCTCACAAATGCAAGTTTATATCCTCTAATTCGGACTTTATAGCTCGATTTTACAAAACTAGTGAGTTTGTTAATTCTGAGGGAAAAAAGTGTGGAATATAAACTCTGAGCCAAGGGGAAAAGAGAGAATGACGAGTTGGGTGATATAATCTCGGAATTGTGAAAATAAAGTAAGTAATTTTGAAATATAAAATCAAATTTACCTTTTTTATTCTTTTATTCCATGGCTCCATTGACTGTCACTTGAACCGCCCACAAAAAAACGTCATCCTTGTTTCAGATCTGTAAGACTCTCCCACTATCTAACATCAATTTCGTTGAACAACAGTGTTTATCGCTGGATGACAAGCTCTTGTAATATGCAGAGAACATTTTAAAATGACATCTAATCAATATAATCTATACTCTTTTTTAAATCTTAGTATTTTGTACCGTATCTGTGTAATTGTCTAGCTGTAAAGACTATCTCTCCCAGGGTTTTCATGCTGCGTGCACATCCTGAATGTTTACAAACAGATAATTGGTCTGTACTGACATAGACTTCTTCATGGCTAGTGTTTGCGTATTTCATTTCATTCTGTAACCTACTTGTTCCACAGATCTGTGTACTGACGTTAAATGCTACTTTTTGACAGCGTTGATAACGTTTATGACAGATAATATTATGGTATTTTTTTTCTCTTACCGAATGTGGTATCCTGTCAGAAATAACTTGTCTGTGGGCTTTTTTGATTACTGTCAGTTAAAGTGCTGGCAATGCAGTGTTGCCAGATATTGCTATTGAAACAATCAAAAACTGCAAAGTAAATACAAATTACCTGAAATTATTTAAAAACTTTTGCAAATAAGATAAAATAAAGATATCGCTGACCCTAAACTGCAACTTCCTACTTTATTAACTTTCTAAAGTGTCAAATTAAGAGGAAAAGACAAGCCATTATAATAGTTGGATCTGGCAACACAGAGGCTGAGCCCACGCCCTCACTCACAACTCTCTCTCTCAAGACTCGGTTCACTCCGACTTACATTCTTGCAAACTGTCTAAACTGAATTATACATGTCATGCAGACATCCATATGAGGAGTTTAACAGCTAATTAGTAATTCAGAGAAATTATTGTATTTTTGAACATGAAAAATTTACAGAGGTCCACCCCTCTGTGACCTTATAGCTGGCTACACTGCCGTCTTACCTTAGACCCACCCTGAATGAGCAGTAACAGTCAGATCGCCATTGCTTCGATGCCAAAACAGGGATGTAGACAAGAATGGCTCTGTTGTTGGATGTAATAATAAACATAGTAGTCGTCATTTACTCCTGACATCTGAGTCACTGAAGATGCAGTGGAGACTGAGAGTGATGCATGAACTACGTTGGAAACATATTCACTGGATAAATTATTAGTTGCACATAAATAAGAAATTCTAAGGCATTTTGATCACTGAGAACTCTGGAGTATGTACCATAGCATTGGCGTAGTGCATTTTGCTTTGGAAAGCTCTACTAAGTTTGAATAAGTTTGCCTTTATCCATGTGCCTTTGTAACTCATAAGAAGTTCTTGTTAAGCAAAGAGACATGATAATATGAACCCAAACACATCACTCTCCTCTTTGTTAATATAGACAGACTGTTTCTAAAATTAGCTTCTCTCCTCCAAACTGACTCTCTCCTGAGAGGAAGAGCAGGAAAGGAGGCCGAATGGGAATTAAAGGGGAAGAAGAAAAAGAAGAAGCTTTGATTGGATCCAGATGGCACAGCGATGGCTTACTCCATGTCATTATCCAATCAGAGCAGAGTTTGATCTCATTATCCAATCAGACAGTTGCGTGTCTGTGATGTCTGATCTCTGCAGGGAGTGCCGATTTAAACATGAATGAAGCTCTCAGTCTCTGTGACTCATTTACTGAAAACATACATACACATGCAAAGCATTATTGAGAAAATGTGTGTGGTAATGGCAGAGATGGATTTATAACTCTATGAGTTGCCTTGCTGTCTACTGACTACATAAATGTAACCGCAAACAACGATTAAGCATTAATATCTCAAATGGACGACTAGGTGACACAGTTGTGATGTATCGTTCCTAATATGTGTATTTACTGCAAAGTCAACAGTGTTAAATCTTCACTGATGTACGTTTTTGGTGAAACAGCTGAAAAATACACAATACTTCTAAAAGAGACAAACAATAGATGAAATATAGATACTAGTTCATGGGATAATTTATATCATCACATCGCCCAGCCCTAAAAGCACTCTCTGTTACAGCATTTTGTTTTAAAGGTTGTAGAAATGAATTTAAATTTTTTATTGTTTGTGAAACTACTAAACATTTTACACTGATGCTGTTCACAGTGATATAAGCAGATGATCATTTAGAAATTATTGTAATTCTCATAAAATAAATGTATTCAAATGTTTAATGTTTTCTCAGAATATCATGTTTTTCATTCACTTTGAACATTGTGTTAAAAGGAAAGCCAATTAGTCATTATGGGCCACATCCAAAAATGTATCAGTCCGCATCTGCTAAACGATGAAATAAATCTAAATTGTTGGTGTGTATACCAGATTTTGTGTGAATTGTATAAAATACACTACAATGCTGGGTTAAAAACAACCCAACTTGGGTTATTTGGCAACCCAGCGCTGGGTAAATATTGCACAGAACACATGCTGGGTTATTTTGACCCAGCTGGTTGGGTTAAATGTTTTTACCAAACATGTGGGGTTATTTTATTTAAGTCAGCTACAGTTTAAAAATGATAATATTGCTGGCTTAAAATGGACTGGAACTTATAAAAACACACAGAATTACTAGAGGCAACGGCAATAATCAAAAGATAAACGTTTATTATTAAAGGAGAAGTCCACTTCCAGAACAACAATTTACAAATAATTTACTCACCCCCTGTGATCCAGGATGTTCATGTCTTTCTGTCTTCAGTCGTAAAGAAATTATGGTTTTTGAAGAAAACATTTCAGCATTTTTCTCCATATAGTGGACTTCATTGGTGCCCCGATTTTGAACTGCCAAAATGTAGTTTAAATGCAGCTTCAAAGGGCTCTAAACGATCCCAGCTGAGGAAGAAGGGTCTTATCTAGAGAAACGATCACCAACATCCTATTAGGTTCTGTACTGGAATTAGTTCACCTGTTTCGAGTCTTCTGGTTTTTGGAGTCATTCATTCATCTTATGCATCTCACGTGATGAACAAACGACTCGAGCCCGAAGACTCGAGAGATGAACTAATCAATCCTTTTCTGGCTCACACTGCATTGGTTTAGCTTATGGAGCTGTCACATGATGAACGAACGACTCAAACCCGAAAACTTGTCGGACAAGAGGTGAGGTGAGTTAATCATAGACTAAAGACCCAGGTAAACAATGAATTAATCTTTTCTGTTTCTCATAGCATATAGTTTTGTCTTGTTTGTAGTGTGATCAATGTTTGTGTAAGCAGTAGATGTGTTAGGAAAGTAACACGTAACATTTTAATTATATTTTGCTAAAATGAATAAAATGACTCAAAAAAAGATTTGTTCATTTTGCTGAATGAGACTCAAAGGTCAGAGTCGGTAAAATGATCCGAACTTCCCATCACTACTACGAATCACGTCTAAGTTTATCATCTGTGTACTCCGGCTCAAAAAGGTCTAGTATGGCAAAAAACTGCATCTCTCTCTTTTCTCCTACAACTTCAGAATCGTCCGACATCGTTGTACCTTTTTGTTTGTAAACAGCATTTGACTTACTTGCACTTTCTTAGTCTTTGCGCATTCGCTTTGTAAACACTGGGTCTGTAGTTCGGCGTGACCTTTCGACGTGATTCAATAGTACATAGCGTAGTGAACACGCATCCCAGAACCTGTGCTACACGACATTTGTGCTTAAAAAGTATACAATTTTTTATTTTCAGAAAAAAAAAAAAAAAGACCGATCGTTTCGCTAGATAAGACCCTTGGAAGACCCCTTTGAAGCTGCATTTAAACTACATTTTGAAAGTTCAAAATCGGGGCACCAATGAAGTCCATTATATGGAGATAAATCCTGAAATGTTTTCCTCAAAAACCATAATTTCTTCACAAGTGAAGACAGAAAGACATGAACATCTTAGATGACAGGGAGTGAGTGAATTATTTGTGAATTGGACTGGAAGTGGACTTCTCCTTTAAGCAAGAACACATGTACAAAATACAACACAAACTGAATTTTTTGGGGTTAATACAGCACAGTTTACAATATTACATACATTTAAACTTGTTTAACTAGCATTTTAGACATAAAAATGTAACATTTAAAAGTAGCATTTTAATTTTAAAGGATTCAACCTGCCCATAAACAAACAGCATTGACATTAGAGAACATATTTTAATATCAAGTTCAATTAAACTTAGTACTATAACAAATAAAATCCATTTATTTTATGCACTGAAAAAGGCATTTCCATCATGCAAAGTGACCGCTGCTAATGCAGCTGACAGACATATCGTCCTTATGTTGCGCTGCATAAAATAATACAGTTTACAGCACAGTAAAGACTTCATCAATAATTCAATCAAATAAAATGTACACAAACCTTTATGTCACTGAAGAAGTGCTGAGAACTGCTCTCTCCTGTAGAGGACACAAAAAGCCTGTGCTTTGAGTGTAACTCGGCAGCTGGGATGTTTCATCAGAGACAGGCTCAACCAAAGACTATAGAAATGCAAAGACAGTTCACTCCTATACTTGTGAATGGGAGAAACTGCAACGCGCAATATGGTGGAATAGTCCCCGCCCTCTAAATGAAAGAGCCAGTCGCTGATTGGTAAAGTCACTGCAACACTGCAGTGGCCATTAGAAGTGCCGGTTCCCATAGAAACCTGAGGCTTGACTGGCCAATGCACATGCACAGTTGTTACCCCGTTGTGGCTGCGTATGCACATTGGCTGGTCTAGCTTGAAAAATAAGTTTTTTAAACTTTAAGAAACAACATTCATGGGGCAGTTCATTTTAGATTTTGTTGCTGATTTGAAATATGTAATTGAATTGCGAGTTCAGCGAGCAGTTTTTGAGATTTCAGGATTCCCCTCTGAACACTCCCCAAGTGAACTGACTTTCCTTGAAAGGGTCTTTGGCTCAACCATAGGGCTCAACCCAGTGATTGAGTAGAAAAAAAATAATCCAGTGTTAAAAATGACTCCGCAACTTAGTTATAGAAAAACTACCCAGCACCTGAGTAAAAAAATATTTAAAATAACCTAATAAAATGACCCAGTAAGTTGATCCCAGCATTTGGGTTACAAAAAATAACCCAGCACCTGGGTAAAAATATTAAAAACAACCCAATAATTGACCCAGTGGGCTGAATAATTTGGGTTAAAAAAAAAAAAAAAACAGCATGTTTTACAGTTATTTTTTCAGTTGGACGAAATATTAATAATTCTCAGCACTGAATGAAATTTGAGATGTTGCATTGAGCTCTATTAGCTATACTTTAAAATGCTGACTCAGGGTTACCAGGTTCACTATTGTTTGGAGAAGAGAAGCCTCTCTGCCAATTTTCAAAGAACGTTGTGTTTTTTTGTGTTTTCCCAAAAACAGATGTGTGTGAAAAGGCGTAACACACTACAATCAACTGAACGTCGGCTAAATACACACATCTGCACATCTGTAGAAAAGAGTAAACATCTTTTACATGCAGCCAATGACACAGTTTACAGATTGTAAACAATCGGAAACTGTGCCCATGGGAAGAGACTGAGTAAGTATTATATAGTAGGGTATTATACATTTAAACATTTGCCATATACAATACTGTACATGCCACGTAAGTTATAATTGCTAAAACAAATTGTTTTCGTAAATTTGCTTGTGTTTTCAGTAATGAACTTGCAAATAAAGTGGGAGATTTGGGAAAGTGGGAGAGATGAGATGAGAAAAAAAAAACTGATCATCGTTGTGTTTTTCAAGTGCAAACAGTTTTATCTGCCCCTAAAATATACTCAGGAAAAAAACTTACAGCAGTATACTAAAATTGCTCCTAAAAACACAAAGATCTGTTCATTTTTGGTGTTGTTGATACTTTGTGCATGTTTTTCACGTAAGTGTGTGCCTAAAATGTTGACAACGCAGCTTTTCAACAAAGACTGTTGAACAATAACCTTTTCTGCTGTTGATTTGTGATGTTTACAACAGGAGGAAGAACATACACATATGGGCCACTTTTACCTGTAAATTAGAACAAGATGGACCTCAGCAACATGATTAGTACCAGCTTTGTGTTGAGTTAGTTTGACCACATGGAGAACAAACGTAGGACCTGTGTGAAGTTTGACAGGGGTGTGTCGCCCTCTAGTGGCAGTTGCTACTATCATTATGAATGTCTTCTTGACACACAGTCCAGTTTTGTTATTAATCAGTCATTACTTGATTATTTGCATCCACCTTATTTTAATGTATGCTGCTTGACATTGCAGATTGGTATTTCTTATTATATTATTTTAATGCGTTGTCATAATTTTAATCACACAGGTTTGTAGAGCAAATGGTTCTGCCGTTTACTGTGCATTCTATTTCAATTAATGAATCAGATGTTTTGCAGAAAGACAGAAAATGTCTTAATTAAGTGTTGCAAAACTTCGCCATTACATCAGTAGGAACTCATAACAACCTTGACTGATAATCTAAACTTTAGGTTTAAATATTCCATTATTATCTAGATTACTAGTATTAGGCTACTAGATCATTTATGCAAGGTATGTAATTAGCATAATTTATTTTGTGGCATAATAATGACTTTTAAATTACAGACACTCAGCCCATCATCATGAGAATCAGTGGGCGAGGAACCCAGTAATCAAAAGTTATTCTAACTCATTACAGAAGTTTCATATAAGCACTTCCTCCAGTGTAACATCTAATAAACACAAGTACAATGTCAGCTGATTCAAACATTACAGCTCAGATTACTGCAGTACACTAACCACAGCAAGACAATCCTCTGACCGCAGTCATTCTACAGTCTACGTTTTGAACCTAGCTTTAACAGTTTTATAAAGAGTATGTGCAAATTAGCTTGTAGGTACATAACATTTTGGTGTTGTTTGTGTCTGAGTGAGAAAATAATTCATATAATTTGAATGATGTTGTCATTGGATGCATTTTGTGCCAAAGGAATGGAAAATAATCCACATCTTAGCCCTCATCAGAGGTCGCGTTAATCGGAATATTTTTTTTTTTTAATCTGAAGGCTGTCTGTCACTTTGACAGATTACACTGAGGGTGAACTATTGTAGATTGTAACTGTAATTCCCAGCCCTGTCCAGTTGGTGGCAAGTGTGCTCCAGTGAAGCAGCAGATCACGGGATCCAGAACAAAAATGAAACTGTAACCAAAGTCCCTTTAAGGCAAGTCATTTCACTCTGCAGCCATCTTCGAAACGCCTCTCGGGCAGGCAAGTGCAGCTCCTATCGCTTTGAATGGGGAAACATCAAATTGTCCAAAACTGTTCACCAAGCTTACGATTAAATTTCATATTTGAATCGTTAGCAAGTTTGGATCGCTATATCTTGAATTACGGTCAACTAGTGAAATGACATTTGATCCGAGACATCAGAGCTTGTGTTAAAGGGCATGCCAGGTGAAGCCTCGATTCCAGGCTTGTTAGCTTAGAAATCACTTTCGTAGAAGCCTCACTTTCTGTCCAGTCATGTGCGCAATTCACTTTGCGTGTCCTTCTTAAATTCTTAAATACCCAGTCATACAAGTGATATGAAGAATACAAATTATTTCAGGAAAATTAAATATTTGCCATACACAATGTGTACACTAGTCTTCTATTGCATCATATTGATATTTGTACTGGCATTTAATGGCACTGTTCAATGGGTAAATTAATTCATCCGACTCAGAAATTCAACAAACAAACACACACATGGTTAGGCTTTTATTTGTGCATTTAACATGAGCCGATCTACGGAAATTGTGGTGAATGCTTCTTCCGACGGAGATTCACAGGCTTTTGGCTGCTTTATTTTTTACTAACCATCAGATCGGGCTGTTTTCGACACTCTCAAAGCTTTGAATCTTTTCCCGAAACAGTCAGAGGACAGTCTCGGTGTTTCACGAGGCTTCTCTTGTCCGTCACTCCTGTCAACTGTTGAATGAATGAGTGTCACATCTCGCTTGTTTACTTTGAACCGGAAGACGCTCCCACTTTTGAGGCAATTTCAAGGCAGGAAGGCATCAAGGCACGTCCAAATACAAATTTGATTTCACTTCCTGCCCCCGGAGGTACCTTCTTCTGACCGAATTTTGAAGGCAGCTTAGATGTATCCTTCGCTGCCTTAGATATCCCACAATTCTGGTTTTGGTGGTCAGTTTGTGTGTAAATGTGCATTTCTGACTAAGTTTGTGCACTTTTGATGTTATTTCTAGCGAGAAACCAATATTATAACATCTAAATATTTGTTTAGTTATCATCAAAAGTCGTTCTATTTTGTTGTAGATCATTAAACCGTTATGCTGCCTCAGAAGTTTGTCCGAAATCAGTTTCATGAGGTGCAAAAACACTGCCTGCAAAGTCATTGACTGATAAGGCAGCGAGGCAGCAAGTCAGCTGTCTAGGCTTTCAGACACAGCCGTAGTGACACACTGACTTTACTAATCAACGATTGGCTCTTTCATTAAGAAGGCGGGGCTTTGCGACCATAATGAGCGTTGCATCTTTCCCCATTCAAGTCTTGGGTATTCTATAGTCTTTGACTGTAACAAATGTTTTAATATGCGTATCATGTGATGACGCACAGGCGAGTACACAGAAGCTAAAACAATCTATCACACCACATTAAAGAGCGTCAAAATGGTATTTATTGCTTGAATTTCCTAAGGAAATGGACAGAATTTGAAATCTGAGACTTTGTTTCATATCAAAAGTAACACAAAGCTTAAGACGCATTATGTACTGTTCATTAACTGAAAACAGGTCGATTGGGATTTAAGAATCGATATTGGTTCATAAAAATTGCATTATATTAAAGTCGCTGTCACTGCTGGGTGTGGTGTTGAATATGAAAAATAACGTAGTCTCGTCTGTTCATCTTTTCAAAATGATGGACTCTGGCCCACATAGATGCTGGTTGTTTGAAGTGTTTTGAAAAATTGAATTGAAAAATGTGTCCTTGACAGTAAAACACAGTAATCATGTGTAATCAGCAAGTCTGCTGATCATGTGTGAAAACATTTATACATCATTTGTTCCCAAAATCAAAATGTTTTGTGAAAGAAATATATGTTCGAAAAAGTGTTCTTGCATTTGTGTGTACAGTACATTGTACAGAATATGCATACAAGTCAGTTCACCTAAATTTCTATAATTCTTATATTGAACACAGATTGTTTCAAAGCAGTAGTAAAAATTCAGATTCTGCTGTAAAGCAGCTCTGGTCAAGTCAATAGTGTCATTATACAACTCAAAGGTCAGTTTAGATTCAGTTCAGGTCAGTAAAGTTGAACATCTTGGACGTGAACATCTTGGATGACAAGGGGGTGAGTACATTATCTGTACATTTGTGTTCTGGAAGTGGACTTCTCCTTTAACACAAAGGCTAAGTTTATGCAACTGGCCCCTGGTAATGTGTTTTATAAGCCACCGTAGGGAAATAACTATAAAGAATAATAAAGTGCAGTAAACGGTAAAACTGTTTGGACTACAAATCAGTGCATTCATAATTAAGATTAAAATAATATGGTAAGACACACCAGGTTGCAGTATCAAGCAGCAAAACAAGCTGTTCTGTACAGCTAAAAACAGCTGGAAGCGGCTGAGACCAGAAGCCAGACACATTAAATTTACAAATGGCCATGCCCACTCTTACAGGAAAAATAAGGTGGATACACAGTGTAAATAAGATGTACAGTAGTGTTTTATATTTGTCGTGTCTGTGTTAAGTTGGTGTGCATGTGGCTAATCATTTGGAGTTATTATGCAAAAAATAAATAATAAATTAATTAATTAAAATAGTTAAAATAGTTAAGAGTTTAAAAAAAATGTTTGCTTTTGCAAGATGCATAATGTTGCGTGCATGCTAGTCATATAGTTTCAGAAACTGAACAATTAAAAAAAAAAAAAAAACACTGTACTATCTGCTTAATGTTAATAACACTTGCAACACTGATTAAAGGCCTACATTTACATAAACAGTTAATCATCTTATCAAATTAAAATATATCGAGCATATTGCATATTATGGACATTGTCCACTCAGTATAGAGACTAGTGGACCTTTATAATATTGTAGTGATCCATTTTCACAAATAGAGGGAGACAAAACACAATTGTTTTTGAGCTCCAGAGATCTTGGAAAACAGCACCTGTGTGGAAAATCACTGAAAGGATTCTGGTTAAATAGTAAAAAGATGTATTATTATTATTATGTTCTATGGAAACTGCTGAGCCAAATGAGTGTACTGCTAATTACCTTCTTAATGGACACTAATAATATTTAATATATGGTCAAATTACACAGAGAATACATTTCTGTGAATTTTGATGTTATAACAACCTTGTAACAATGTTAATAGAATTTATGAAGAGATGGAATGTGTCTGTAAAAGAAACGTGCGTGTGTACCTGGTATTGCCTATGAGGACCAAATTATGACCTTGTGGGGACATGTTTTAATCCTCATGAGGAAACAAGCTTAGAAATCATACAGAATGAAGTGTTTTGAAAATATAAAAATGCCTCTAGTTTTGTGTTAAGGAGTATGTTTAGGTGTAGGGTTAGAGAAAGGGGACAGAAAATACAGTTTGGACAGTATGAAAACTTTTATGCCTTTGGGATGAACCCATAATCATAGGAATACCAGTGTGTGTGTGTGTGTGCCTGGTATTTCCAGTGTTATGGGGCACAAATGTCCCCACAAGTATAGTAATACCAGTAAATCTTGACCTTGTGGGGACATTTTTTGGGGACAAGCTTATTAATTATACAGAATGTAGTGTTTTGAAAATCTAAATACGCTGAAAGTTTCCAGTGAGAGGTTAAGTTTAGGGTTAGGTTTAGGGTTATGGGTAAGGGGGTTAAAAATACAGTTTGGACAGTATAAAAAGCATTATGCCAATGGAGTGAACTCATAATGAAAGGAATACCAGTGTGTGTGTGTTTGCAGAGGTTTAGATGCAAGAGTTTCTGTCCTCATTCCACCCAGTTTCACATATTAATAATGAAAGAACCCCTTACCCAGCACACACACACTTTCCCATTGTCTCTATAATGCTAATGTATCTGCCTCAGTGTGTGTCCATGTCTGTCTGTGTTGATGCATAATTAACTGTTTGAAGCTTGAGTTACTCAATACATTATTGAGAGGCAGGTGACAGTTTCCTTTGCCTGTAGTTATACAGTGACCAAAAGACAACAGATTCATTTCTTAATAAATAAATGAATAAATTAATGAATTCCTCCCACCTGCAGTCTGCTCATGTTTACTCAGATAAAATACATAAAACCTCAGAGTCATGATGGCAGACAATAAATGAACATTTATACTTCACAGAACCAAAATTAATTTCTAGACATACATTTTTTAGTAGCAGACCAAAAGAATATTGATTTGTTCAATTGTTATATTTCATTTCACAAGGTTTGCAATTCCTTCAACCCTGTTTGAACAATTTGTGACATGTCTGAGGAATTATTTGTTTAAAAAAAAATTGGTTTTTGCAGTGATGCCATAGAAGAACCATTTTTGGTTCACCAAAGAACCTTTCAGTGAACAGTTTTTAAAAGAACCGTTTTGAAGAACATTTTAAAAATGTTTTTGACTATAAAGAACCTTTTCTGCATTTAAAAGATTCCGTGGATGTTCAAGGTTCTTCATGGAACCGTTGATGCCGAAAAAGAACCTTTATTTTTATGAGTGTAATTGTCTGCACGCTAAGTGCAGAAAATCATGTACTGTAGTAAATCAGCTGAGCTTTAAAACAAAACCAGATCAGGACCATTTCACCTAACGACATCCATTGTTTATGTGACAAACAGATCGTAAATAAACCAAATGTTGTGTTTTCAGTGAGGTCTGTCTTCTCCCCCGAGCTTCTGTTGAGCATCTCGGAGACAAAGAGATGTTTTTGTTTACTCTGCATTATCTGTTTTTTTATTTAATAAAGCCACAATACCACTCTCACTGCACCTGCCTAGCTCCCAGAATGCATCTGGAGCTGCAGACACCTGTCATTATTGACCTCTGACCTCCAGCTGGAGCTCTGAGGTCACAAACAGACACATGAGCAAAGGTGTAATTAACACACAAAGACAGACCTGTCAGTAGGCTTTGAAATTGCTTTGGAGATACTGTCAAGATACAGTTAATATTTGGCTAATGATAAAATGAACTTAAGGCTGGTTTTGATTCATAATCGAATTATTTTGTATATGTAGTAGCTGAAAAAAGGTATTTTAGGGCATGTATTCTTTGTCCTTTACAAATCTTGATAAATAAACCTTTTTGGTTACCATAAAATGTATACAGAACAGGGATTTGAAGGAATAGTTCTTAAAAAGTGAATAATTTACTCACATCTTTCCAAATCTGCTTAATAAACTTTCTTTCTTCTGAAAAACACAAAAGGAGATGTTTTGAAGAATGCTCATGCTGCTCTTTTCCATGCAGTGATAGGTTTGTGTGATAAATTGCACAGATTAAATTTGAGACCTACAGCAGAAGGAAACTTTTCCAGTGAATTTGAGCAGAAACAATAATGTTTGGTGTAAGAAAGTGGTTTGGAACAGCATTAGGGTGAGAGAATGACATAAATGTGTGCAGACGTAAATGTCAGGAATGTGTTTAGGGTGAACTGTCCCTTTAAATGTTCCGTCTGAAGCAGACGATTGTGGTGTTTGTTGTGTAAGTTGTAGATAATGGTTTGTATGTGTGCTGTATAAACAGGTGTCCAATAGCTCCAGCGCATGTCATGTGTCAAACACACTCTTATCAGATCTGTGCTCGGAAACAAATGCAATATCATACTCAGTCAACACTTGTGAGAGACGACAAACACTGCAGATTTACTTACATAAATAAATAAGTCAGAAACAGTAAAGGTGGTAGTGAAAAAAAAATGATGCTGATGATGAGTATATAGACCAATTCGTAGTAGATGTCACAGATATGTCACTTGCAGCTGCGCGCGCATAGCGGCAGAAAAACACTGGTAACAAGTGGAGGTAATCGAGTAAAATCCATGGAAAAAGAGAAAAAAAAAGTTTTTTTCTACCCCTTGATGCCAGAATTGGAATGCAAATAGGTTTTATAGAATACTGTCAAAGACGCCATTTGAAGTTAAACACAGACATCTAAATGGACAGACTATGGATGAATACTGCTTTGATTACTCTACACTTAAAGCATAAATTTGATTTAAACAATATGTCTACATAATATTTACATATGCTGTTCGTAAAGGACACATTGCATTAGCCCTAAAGTTACAGCATGACATAATATTTAAACCTATTACTATTAACATTTTACATAACATTTATTTGTTGTATCTCACAATTCTTTTTTCCTCACAGATGCAATTTTATATCTCCTAGTTCGGACTTCATAATTCGATTTAACTCAACAATGGTGAGTTTGCCCATATAGCAAAAAAATTTATTTTCAAATATATTTCAAAATATACAAAAAATGGCCAGAAAATATATTTGCTAAAATATATTTACATCAATATATGTTCTACCAATATTTTTTTGGCCACATATATATATATTTTTTAAAAAAAGTGTTTAAAAAATATATTTTGACCTCTGTATATTTCAGTCAACAAAAGGCATTTTCTTGCCACAGAAAATACATTTCATTTAGCTTCACTGTTTGCAACATATATTTAGCTTATATTTCAAATATATTTTGGCCACAAAAAATATGTATCTTTTGCCATATGGGTGTCAATTCTCAGGGTAAAAAAGCCAGAGCTTTTTTCTCATCAGAATTGTGAGATATAATCTCGGAATTGTGAAAATAAAGTCAGAATTTTAAAATATAAACTCAGATTTGCCTTTTTTAATTCTTTTACGCTATAGACTGCTACTTTCCGACCATCAATTTCTGCAATCAGATAAACTCTGCCCACCAAAAACGTCATCACTGTTTGCAAACACTGAATTGGTCTATTGTCATGACAATTAACTGTTATCTCTGCTGGAGCCAGTCGCGTCTTTGCGCTGATGGATGTACTTGTGTTTCTTACAAGAATAGAAAATTAAGGTTCTGTCATCATTTACTCACTGCTGCGTCATTCTAAACATGTATGAACTAAGTGATAATTGAATAGTGTTAAATACACTACTGTTGAAAAGTTTGTGGTTGGTAAGATTTTGTAATGTTTTGAAAGAAGTCTCTTATGCTCACCAAGGCTGCAGTTATTTGATCAAAATGGTGAAATATTGTTGCAACTAAAAATGTTTAGCTTTTTATGTAATTTGATCATGTCATTTCATCACTACTCCAGTCTTTAGTGTCACATGGTCCTTCAGAAATCATTCTAATGCTGTATTCTTTGTTTGTTTTTTTTCCCCAGGACTCTTTGAAGAATAGAAAGTTCAGAAGAGCAGCATTTATTTGAAGCTGAAATCTATTGTAACATTATAAATGTCATTTTAAAGAATCCCTTTGGCAGTAATTCTTAAAATGAATATTATTTGCAAGATAATTATATATAATTATAGAAGTTTGTTTAAATGAGTGATGATATAATCAGTCATGAGACTGATGTGTTTAATGTCTATGACCTAGTGTTGTGGTATCACGTTTGAATGTGGAAATGTTTCAACAGCCTCAGTCTGCATTCACTCTCATTCAGGCCCGTAGCCAGAAATGAGGTCACCGTGGTCCGGACCTCAGTACATTTTTCATGTTCGCAAATAAAATTTTCTCTTGGAATGACAAATTTGAATCATATGAATGTCTACATGACATGTGCAATTTAGTTTAGACAGTTTGCAAGAATGTTTAGCATCCATGGTATGAAAATGACTGCTACGAGACGCTGCCGGAGTGAACGAGACTTGAAAGATTTGTGGGTTGAGGGCACGGGCGCAGCCTCCGTGTTGCCACATTCAGCTATTATAAGCGTTTTTGGACTTATTTGACACTTCAGAAATTAACAAAGTAAAAAGTTGTAGTTTAGGATCAGCGATATCTTTATCTTATAATATTTGCAAAAGATTTTAAATAATTTCTGTTTAGTTTTAATTATTTTTTAGTTTTCGTTTGTTTTAATAGAAATATCTGGCAACGCTGCATCGCCGGCACTTAAACTGATTGTAATCAAAAAAGACATTTACAGGTTATTGCTGACAGGATACCATATTCGTTACAGCAAATGCAAAAACATATCATGATATTATCTGTCAGAAACGTTATCAAAGCCTGGCTCTGGCCATTCTCTCATTGTATTTAAAAGAGCAGCTTGGACATTCTGCTGAACATCTCTTTTTGCCATCCTTTTAAAGTAAGTCACACACATTAAGAACTACATTAGCAAACATTTGAATTTTCCTTTTGGCTATATGATAAGGTGACCTTGTCAGATGTGTCTTCCTCTCATTACCATCCCCCTCTTCCTCACACTTTCTCTCATGGGTCGGGCCTCCCCTCACCCTCCTCAAATATTGCAGATCACGCTGTGATCTCCCTGTGACCCTACAGAGGACAAGCGCTTTGGAAAAAGGATGAATTCTGTGATCTGAAAAACAGTTTTAGATTTTGTGTCAGAGAGTATGAGGAAAATAAATCGTTAAGATTTGAGATAAACCTCAAGTGCACATTCAGTACGATTAAGTGTGCTTCTTTTTCACAAGGAACACTTACAAGATATGTTTGTAGATATGGATAAATAATTCAACAAGCTGCATTATTTGAGGGATCACAAGCACAAACTATGAGTGTTGAGTTAGGCAATACAATTTAATTTACAGGGTTATGTGTTTAGTCAAATCACTAATCTCAAGTACATGCAAAACTAACAGTCAGGCAAACACCGTTAATAAATAAACCCTGCCAAACACACCACATACACATGCAAACAGAGCAGCACACCTCATGTAACAAAACACATGAGTGTACCTTCCACTGAGTGTGCAGAATGCAAGCTTGTGACTTAGTCTTAATCCTCAGAACAGATTGCTTCATTGACAGTTTAAAAACAGGTCAAGATGATAACGAGACCAAACCCTAACCCCTCACCACCTCAACACACACCCCACACAAACACACCCTTACTCATACAGACACAGCTCAGAGGCACACCCTATAAAAGTCAACATAAAACACCATTTGGAGTCCATTTTACATCCATATATGTATAATGTATTTATAGAATAAAACCAGGGTATTTTACTGACTTGTGTCTGAAAAAGTGTGTGATGTTTGCCTGTCATGATAAATTGTAGCTCAAACAGTAGGGCATGGTACTAGCAACACCAAGGTTATGGGTTCAATTCCCAGGGAATGTAAAAGACTCATAGAAATATACCTTTAAATCAAATATAAGTCAAAAGCTATTGACAAATGTATAAATGTAAATAATCAAGGGGATGGTTTCAAGGTAATGTAAGAGACTAACAGAAAAGTATACAGACATTAAAACCAATCTAGGTCATTTTGGATAAAACCATCTGCCAAATGCATAAATGCAAATGAATGCCAAGGTTATGGGTTCGACTACCAGAGAATGTAAAATACTGACAGAAATGTATATACATTGAATGCAATTTAGGTCACTTGAATAAAAGTGTCTCCCAAATGCATGCATGTAAATAAATGCCAAGGTTATAGGTTTCATGCCTAGGAAATGTAAAAGACGGTCAGAAATGTATATAAAATGAATGCAATTTAAGTCACTTATATAAAAGTGTCTGCCAAATGCATAGATGTAAATAAATGCCAAGGATATTGGTTCGACTCCCTGAGAATGTAAAATGCTGACAAAAATGTATATACACTAAAACAAATACTATAGAAATACAAAGACAGTTCACTCCTATATTTGTGAAAGGGAAAACTGCAACTCACAATATGGTGGAATAGTCCCGCCTTGAAAGAGCCAATCACTGATTGGTAAAGTCATTGCGTCATTGCAGCGGCTGTTAGGAGCACTGGTTCCCATAGAAACCTGAGGCTGGACCAGCTGTGGAATGCCATGGGTATTGGTTTTGATTCCCGGGGAAAGTAAAATGAAGATAGAAATGTTTATACACTGAATGCAATTCAACTTATAAAAGTGTCTGCCAAATGCATAAATGTAAATAAATGACAAGGTTACGGGTTTGATGCCCAGGGAATGTAAGAGACTGATAGAAAGGTATATAGACATTGAAAACAATTCAAGTCATTTTGGATAAAAACATTTGCCACATGCATAAATGTAAATAAAGACTGAGGTTATGGGTTTAATTCCCAGAAAATATTATTTTAGTCACTTGTTAGGACAGGACATTATTTGGCTGAGATACAACTATTTGAAAATCTGGAATCTGAGGGGGCAAAAAATCTAAATATTGAGAAATTCGCCAGAAAGTTGTCCAAATAAAGTTCTTTAGCAATGCATATTACTAATCAAAAACTAAGTTTTGATATATTTACAGTAGGAAATTGACAGAATTTGACTTTTAAAAAATCTATAAATTTGATCCATACAGTGTATTGTTGGCTCTTGCTACAAACATGGTTTTGTGGTCCAGGGTCACAAATGTAAATTAACACCAAGGTTATGGGTTCAATTCCCAGGGAATGATAGAAAAGTATGTGCACATTGAAAACAATTTAAGCCATTTTGGATAAAAGTATCTGCTAAATGCATTAATGCAAATGAATGCCAAGGTTATGGGGTTTAGTTCCCAGAGTGAAATGTACACACTGAAGACTTCAGTGTAAAACTTCCAGTCACTTGAATAAAAGCACCTGCTAAATGTGTAAATGTAAATAAATGCCAATTATATGTTCGATTCCCAGGGAATTTCCCACTTTGGATAGTTTTATCTAATTGTGAACTGACTTTATCATAAAAAAGTGGTTGTAAAGGATATATTGGTGATGTTGGCCTGAAAAGGAACATTAATTCAGAAGTGAAGTTAAGAAAGGACATGTCAAAGGAAATTGACTTTAGTATATCACAAAATGTCAATGCATATCATGGATGACTGGCAATATCTGCCATTCTGCTTATATGAGGAAATATTTGACTCATCCCATAACTGAGGCTACATTTCACATCAACAAAAAAGGGTAACACTTTATTTTAAGGTGTTCTCGTTACACGTTATAACAACATATTAATTATGCAAAGTTACATGCAAGTAACCCTAAGCCAAACCCTAATCCTATCCCTAACCATACAGTAAGTACATGTAGTTAATTAATATTACTCAGTACTTTAATATATAATTAAACTGTAACAAGGGCACTTTAAACCAATGTGATTTTTCCAATAAAATTACCATTGGTTTCAATTAACATATCTGCTAGTTGCCAAGCTGAATCATTAAACACCATTTTGATATTACAAGTGTAATGATGTTTTCCCCAGTGAGTTTGTGAACTATGTTATGGACAAACAGTATTTGTATATTCTCATGAAGAGCTGCACTCCAAGTAACACATGTAAGGTTTAAGGTTCAATTAAAGACCGGTCTATAAAAAACAAGCTATTATCACGAGCGGAAACATTTACACTGTAGAGTCATGACAACTATGGCATTCAACTCTACAGGGTAACTTAGTAACATAGTTGACAATTTCACCTTTCTGAAATGTTGGAAATAAATTTAATATAGATGCTAACTTTAAGATTTTGTATTCTTGATTTTGAATTTGAGATCCACTCACTTTAAAAACAGACACAGCAAAAATAATTTAAAGGAGAAGTCCACTTCCAAAACAAAGATCCACATATAATGTACTCACCCCCTTGTCATCCAAGATGTTCATGTCTTTCTTCAGTCATAAAGAAATTATGTTTTTTAAGAAAAACATTTCAGGATTTTTCTCCATATAATGGACTGATATGGTGCCCCGAGTTTGAACTTCCAAAATGCAGTTTAAATGCAGCTTCAAATGATCCCAAATGCAGTTGTAAACGATCCCAGCTGAGGAAGAAGGGTCTTATCTAGTGAAACGATTGGTTATTTTCATTAAAAAAATACAATTTAAGTACTTTTTAATCTCAAACGCTCATCTTGTCTTCCTCTCCCTGAACTCTGTGTATTCTGGCTCAAGACAGTTAGGGTATGTCGAAAAACTCCAATCGTATTTTCTCCCTCAACTTCAAAAATCATTTCAAAATCATCCTAAATCGCTACAGAAGTACCGACCCAGTGAACATGCAAAGAAGATCAAACACCCTCAACAAAAAGGTAAAACAGTGGTATAGGATGATTTTGAAGTTGAGGGAGAACATGAGATGGGAGTTTTTCGACATACACTAACTGTCATGAACCACAACAAAAACAGTCCAGGCAGAGTAAGACAAGACGTGTGTTTGACATTAAAAAGTATATAAATTGTTTTATTTTTATGAAAATAACCGATCGTTTCACTAGATAAGACCCTTCTTCCTCAGCTGGGATCATTTACAGATGCATTTAAACTGCATTTTGGAAGTTCAAAATTGGGGCACCACATCAGTCCATTATATGGAGAAAAATCATGAAATGTTTTCCTCAAAAAACATAATTTCTTCACGACTAAAGACAGAAAGACATGAACATCTTGGATGACAAGAGGGTGAGTACATTATATGTGAATCTTTGTTTTGGAAGTGGACTTGTCGTTTAAAAGACAAAAAATTCAAGCAAACTAGAACATAGGGCACACAAAATATTTATGTTAAATTATACTATGCCTGACAGATAAAATATTATTTTTCAAAAGAAAATTGTTAGAAAAAATGGTTATCGTCAATGGCCATGAAATGTACCCTAAATTGCAGAATGACTCATTGTATGTCTCGATAGAGTTTTAGCAGCTGTCTCTGTCACAATACAGTCATTCATTCATCACTAAATGACTCTTTAGTCATTCATTCATCGGAGGACACAAAGACACAAATCCTTTTTTGTTTTTAAGAACATAATCATAACAAAACAAATACAACTTTCTAAAAAGGGTTTAACAATCAAAATCCATTAATCTAAATCCATACATTAAAAGCTCAATGAAATGGAAGCGAATGCTTTGAATATATTTGCCATACAGAGTCAAAACGTGTGTTGAGGTTCCTCTGAGCCCCGGCGTATGATGTCATTAACCTGTGAACAGTGTCAGCGATTTTACATTGCACTCAGTCACTAGGGTGTACAGGTGATTAAACCAATTAAACATATTTCACCTTATGCAACAACAAATTTGATGATTTGTGTGTGCAAAAAATCCTCAAAAAGGTAATGTGTTCAAATCCCTCACACTAATTATAAGCAAAAGTAATGGCACTGCTTGCCTCAACAAACACCATTAATGATTTGAGTGTCCAAATGAATCATTATTCTAGTGAAAATCACTTAACGCTGATTATTTGATTGCTGTAGTCATCACCCAACTGAAATAATGAAAATAAAAACCTGAAATGAGAATTTTATCATAAATTCATGTCAGGTTTAGAGCTGTAGATTTTGGGGCCTGGCTGATTTAACAGGACCAGCATTCAAACAAAAGGCCATGTTGTTTAAAAGAGAAGAAGGAACCATTGTGTTGAACACTGATTGCGCTCCTCACCCTTAAACTGATACAGCTGCATCTTAAAGAGCCTCTGAAATGCACTGCTAATGCTATTAGATGTTTGTAGGTGTAATTGTGTGTGTGGGAGAGAGTAAGTGGTCATTTCAAGACTTTTCAAGACCCCTGGGGGTCTTAATCTCACTGAATCCTAGACTGGGCAGACACCATATTGATGCAAATGAAAACTCTCAGGGAATAAAAGTACAGACTGTTCAGTTATACTGTTTGGTCAACTCAGATGGACATGTTTTCGAGCAGTGTTGCCAAGTCTGTGGTTTTCCCGCGGAATTGGGCTACCTTTACACCATTGCTGTAGGTTGTTTTTCAGTCCTTATTTTAAAGCAATCTCCCTCCGCTGGAACACGATTTGAACGAATGGAAATAACCCCCTGGAAATAATGCAATTGAGTTAGTTAGGATAATCAGTTGGGCTGATTTTGTTTTGCGGACCTGGCAACCCTGTTTCCAGGTCAATACATCACTTTTAAGATGCAAGTTTGTCAACAAAAATATTATATAAAGTCGGCAAATCGGAACTGGGCATCAAGACCTGCAGTGTATATGCGGCCCAAGATACCTTGTTTTAACCAAACAATTTTAAGACAATCCCAGAATGCATTGCGACAGCCCAGTGGAACAAAAAATATCTTAATCTTACTGAATCTTAGCCTGGGCAGACACCATACTGATGCAAATGAAAACTGCAGGGAATAAAAGTACAATCTGTTCAGTTGTACTGTTCCTTCGATGGCTTGAGAAAACAAACTAGACGTGACCTATGACTGTAAAACTACGCAACAGGCTGTGCTTCTATCCCTCACAGCCATGTTTTCATTCTCATTAATTAAATGAATGCAACCCTGCCTGCATTTGGTTAATTATCATCAGCTCATGCGCATAAACCAAGATGCATATTTCAATCTCATATCTTTTCTAATCTCAGTATCATCAACAACATCAGTATAAACATTTGCATTTGTTTCAGTCTTCACTGCATGTTTAGACGCTGTAGCGAGAGTGACAGAGCTCTTCTCAGAAATCTGAAAATAGCCCGTCTGGTAAGCAAGTCCACCGTCGATCTAAATATAGCTTTGCACCACACAACAATTATGCCAACTGACACCAAGTGTTCCCCCTTCGTGGGAAGCGCTGCCCAAAACCAAATGAGCTGCCTACTTAGACATCATCAGTGTGTTCCCAACACTGTTCTGAAAGCTTAGCATAGTTTTTGGTTTACATTGCTCGGTTCAAGTGACCCAATTCTGATTTTTTTTCCCCACACATGTGGCACACATTGGATGTGTACACGAACGGGGAAACAGGAAAAAAAATAAATAAATCACACGACCGGTTTTAGGCCTCATTCGTATGTGGAAATAAATCAGATATAAATAGGATATGTGCATTTGCATCAGATTGGATATTCCCGTGTCGTGTGTCATTGCAAATAAACGCGAATAACGTCAACTCTGATGGATATGTTTTTGGACGGTGTTGCCAAGTCTGGGGTTTTCCCCGTGGAAATAACGCGACTGAGTTAGATTGGATTAGCAGTTTGGCTGATTTTGTTTTGCAGACCTGGCAACCCTGTTTCAAGGTCAGTATGTCACTTTTAATATGTAAGTTTGTCAACAAAAATATCATATAAAGTCAGCAAATCGGAACTGGCCATCAAGACCTGCAGTGTAAATGTGGCCTAGGATACCTTGTTTTAACCATTTAAAAAAAAAAAAAGACAATCCAAGAATGCCTTGTGGCAATGCAGTAAACAATATCTAAAATGGTGTAAAAATATATATATAACAAAACCATATTATTTTACCTTATATTTGTGTTTATTATAAAGATGTTGTCACTTCCCTTATGAAAATTAACCATGGTTTTACTACAAATAAAACCAAAAAAAAAAAAAAAAAACAAACAAAAAAACATGGTTACTTAGTTAAACCATGGTAACCACAAATTAACCATGGTCTTGGTACAACCATAAAAACTATGGTTAACCTATGTTTTACCACAGTAAAACTATGGTTATACAAATGGTAATCAATGTGCCAAAAAAACAGGTTTACTATACTTTTACAATAATAAAACCATGGTTGGATGAAATTTTGTGGGCAAAAACTGTAAAAAAAACATTGTCTACCCTGTTGAAGAAAACAGCATATGCTGGTTCAGTATGTTTTGAAGCATGGCTGCTGGTTTGAGATGGTTTAAGCTGGTTGTTAGCTGGTCTCCCTTATGAAAATTAACCATGGTTTTATTATAGTAAATGTGTAGTAACCATGTTTTTTGGTGGTTTGATTACCATTTATATAACCATAGTTTTACTACAAATACCATGGTTAAACTATGGTTAGTATAGCAAGACCATGGTTAATTTGTAGTTACCATGGTTTAACTATAGTAACCATGGTTTTTTGGTTTTATTATAGTAAAAGTGTAGTAACCATGTTTTTTTGGCACATTGATTACCATTTGGTATAACTGTAGTTTTACTACAAATTGCATGGTATCCATGCTTTTTTTAGTTTTTTAAATTTTTATAAGGGTCAAAAAATAACCTAACCAGTATACGCTGTTTTTTTCAACAGGGTATTGCCAATAGTGTAGCGATGAATGAAGCACAGCTAACACAGAAGTCAAAAACAATCAGCTTTCTGTCAGTCAGCACATGAACTGAACCTGTTGCGAAATAGTTGTGCAATTCCTGAATTGAATTGAATGGATTTCAACAACGAAAATTCACAGAACAGCAGTAAACATGATTGGATCATTCCATGTTGTTAGCTTAGCAACATGCTAACACCAAACTCAAATGTCTTATGTAAAACATGTTATTTTGTGAAGCACAGCTTCAGATTAGTCATCTATCAGTTTCTATTAAGGTAAACAGGTAGACGCCTGTGTAGACTTTAGATAGCAAGGTGGCTCACTAGGTTTTGGAACGCAGCCATAGCATGTGCTCATCATCAGATTGAGGTGTCACATTCAGTTCTGTGGCAGCTGACACACTAAGAAAGACACACACACACACACACACACATGCATACAACCCCCATCCTGTTTAAGAAGGCTATACATTGAGAAGGGGACAGCAGCTGGCAGCTTGCCCTATTATAACTGCCCCACCACCACCGCAGACACACTCTCAACCCCACCCAGAAATCACACACACTAATCACAGCCAATGATTGCTCAGCACCGGCCAGGGCCGCCACACCTGCCCTTAAACTCGTAGAACTGCCCCATCTGGGCAACAAGAGCAGGAGGAGGGGTCCCTGTTTATGGACCCAACAGCTGAAGAGGAACATGGAAAAAGGGGGATGTAAAGGCAAGATCTCAGGAGGATACAAGTGATGACGAAGTGTGTGTGTGTGTGTGTGTGTGTGTGTGTGTGTGTGTGTGTGTGTGTGTGTGTGTGTGTTAGGCCTCCAGGGAATATGCTGTGTCATCTCTGCAGTTATCAGCTGGTGAAATTTCCTCTTTTAATCTATTAGCAGTCAGTATAAATTTTCCATTTCTTTTCCTCACTGTTAAACAAAACATTGTTAAGCGAAGAAAAGCAAAAGCAAGTGTTTAGCTGTGGCAAGCATTAAAGCACATTCACACCAAGGATGATAGCTATAATGATAACCATAAATTTTAATAATCTTTCTAATTCGATGGGAATAGGGTCATACACACCACAACTACAAAGATAAAGACACATTTATAGCCACAGATAACAAAACTGCAGTGCAATCTTAGAATAAACAAAGCGCTATTGTCCGTTTGTGTGGATGCTAATGTAAACCTTAGTCAGGGTAGCACCATATTTAATCTTTGACAGGAATGAAATTAAGGACGTGAAGGATAAAAGTACAGTGTGTTCAGTAGGTTGCACTGCTATTTATGATTAAATGTCTTTCTGGAAAAAAACACAGTTTTGAAAGTTGTATTATATAAATAAGGTATATTTTGTGAATGTGCAAGACTTACGATTCATTAGCCACTAGCTAAAAAAATAACAGTGCAGTAAATGGTAAAACTGTTTGCACTACAAACCACTGTGTTTATAATTATGACAATACATTAAAATTTGATAAGAAATCCCTGTTTGCAATATCACACAGCATAACAAGCTATTTTGTACAGCTAAAAATAAACCTTGCACATTAAAATTACAAATTGCTGTGCAGCTCTTATTGAAAATGTAGAGAAGAGGTGTTCTGTTGCTTCCAAATACCATTACAAACATTACAAACCATCAACTTTTAACCATTAAAATCATTAAAAAATGAGAAAATGTTATATTCTATTGGGATTTAGTGGTTTTAACAAGCCACCAATAGAAAGCAGAAATACAGTTTCTATTAAAATCAGTACAATTCCCATAATAACCAGTAAAACCATTAAAACTCTGCTGTTGCTAACAGTCACATGCTAAAAACACTCTGAATACCCTGTAGAAAAATAACAGCATATGCTGGTTAGGTATGTTTTGAAGCATAGCAGCTGGTTTGAGCTGGTCTTTAGTTGGTCATCAGCTGGTTCCTGAGCTGGTTATGAACTGGTCCTCAGCAGGAGCTAGTTGCTTAGGACCAGCACATGACTAGCTTAAAGCAGCTCATAACCAGCTTACAACCAGCTCAAACCAGCTGCCATGCTTCAAAACATACCTACCCTGATAGCACACATACATCTTGGAGACGTCTATTTGATGTCTGCATTTACATCTGCAAGACGTATTTTTTACGTAGTTTGCTCATCTGCAATACATCTGTTGGACGTTTCCTATCAGATGTCAAATAGACGTCTATTAGATGTCTTATGGATGGTTATGGTTTAGAATGTATGCAAAACTGACATCTTACAGACATATACTAGACGTATGTACACAGCAGATGCTTTCCAGATCAAGAGATCTTTAACAGACATCTTGCAGACGTACGTGTGCTAACTGGGTAACCAGAATATGCTGTTTTTTTCAACAGGGTTTTTTCATAGCCTGAAAACACCCTGGCAATGCCTGCTAGCGATTTTGGCTGCTAGGTTCAGGCAAACATCACTAAATCTAGTTTTGAACCTGAAAAATGAGAACCCTGAGTGCATCACGTAGATGTCTAGAAGATGTGTGTTTTGGTGTGTTGTTTGCTCAACGCAGCTCTGAAACATTTCCTGTCAAATGTTTAAGAAACTTTTACAAAATAAAGTGTCTTTAAAGGGTTAGGTTACCCAAAAATGAAAATTCTGTCATTAATTACTCTCCCTCATGTCATTCATCTTCACAACACAAATTAAGATATTTTAGATGAAATTTAAGAGCTTTCTGACCCTGCATAGACAGCAAAGGAACTGACATGTTCAAAATGTTCACAGCCCAGAAAGGTAGTAAGGACATTGTCAAAACAGTCCATGCAACATCAGTATTTCAACTGTAATTTTATGTAGGTATGAGAATGCTTTTTGTGTGCTAAGAAAAGCAAAAATAATGACTTTATTCATTTTCTTCTATTCTGTGACAGTCTTTGACACGCATTCACGAGAGTACCTCGTTATTTTGGTTTTCTTTGTGCACAAAAAGTATTCTTGTAGCTCTGTAAAATTACGGTTCAACCGAGGATGTCATGTGGCGTCATTATTAGAGTCCTTCTACAGAAATGTCCACTTTTGGTGTGGCAAGATGCCTTAAAATGTATTTCCTTTTCTAACATTTAAACTTTATTAGACCACATTATTAGATTACTTTATGAATACACATAAATGACAGCTTAATGACTTTTTAAAAATATTTTTTTTGCATTTATTTACCCATGAGGAAGATAACACCACTGACAATTTTCATGAAAAATGCATTTTACAAAATGCCTGCTGCAAGGTATCAAACCACATGTTGTCAATCATGGTATATTCACTAAATTAAACTTTATTCCATTTGTATTCTAGTTTTTTACAATTTCCGATCAGTAAAGAAGGTCACACCAGTGACTTCCACTAAAAGCTTCATATGAAATCATGAGATAAATGAGAACTCAAACTCAAACTCAAAAGAGACAGTGGACTTATCAATTGAATACTTAGGACCATGTGATATTTCAGTTTTTCTTTTTTAATAAATCTGCAAAAATGTCAACAATTCTGTGTTTTTCTGTCAATATGGGGTGCTGTGTGTACATTAATGAGGAAAAAAATGAACTTAAATGATTTTAGCAAATGGCTGCAATATAACAACGAGTGAAAAATTTAAGGGGGTCTGAATACTTTCCGTACCCACTGTATATTTTATAATATGAAATCAGCATTTTGTTTTTTTGTTTTTTTAAATTCCATTTGCATTATATATTTGATAGTTATAAGTAAATTATTGTATTTTAAATGGTAGAAAAACCTGTTTTTGACCTCAAAATAAAGCACTTTCTCTCTGTACATGGTTGTGAGGACGAACGGATTTGTCTATAATTTAATCTAATAAATTAATTTAAAAACAAATACTGCCACATTGATAGCTCAAGAATGTGTATTTGTTCAACTAATATTGTGTCAATTTTAAAACATGAAGACATCGCAACCCTAAAGTGTTTTTCAAGTGTAATATTTCTGTAAAGGCTAGGGACAGAAAAACGGACCCTCTACCTTTCTGGGCCTTGAACGTGGTAGTTGTGTTGCTGTCTATGAAAGCTCTCAGAATTCATCAAAAATATCTTAATATGTGCTCTGTAGAAGAACGAAGGTCTTACGGGTTTGAAACGACATGACAGGGAGCAATTAATAACAGAGTTTTCATTTTTGTGTGAACTACCCCTTTAAGATGAATTAGAATGTATGTAAAACTTCTTTTTCTTGTGTTATCTGGGAAATGATTTTCTGTTGTAAACAATATGCTGTCCATTTGACCTGGAATATTCCTTTTACATAAATGTAACACACACTGTATGAAAGTTATCATCCAAAAAAAGAGAAAGATTTACCTGACCCAGATTAGTTAGCTAGTGGATGTTTATTTAGACAGTTCTCACCCTCTCACACACACACTTGGAAGACCAGCTGGTATTTAGTTGTAGGTTGAAATCTATACGGTGGTAATCAGCAAATTAGATTGCGTGCAATGCCTGTTCACCGTATCTCTGACTCTCTCTTTCTACCCCCGTAACCCGCAATCCCTTTTCTGACTATAACTCTATTTCCCATTTATCTCATCTATCTGTGTCTCCATTCAAACACAATCATCCATCTCTGTGACTACACACCAGTTTGTGCATGTGTGATGAAAACGAATTTCAAAAAGGACAATTACAGGTTGTCAGCTGCTATTCCAGGATATGCCACAGTTTATCTCCAACCACCATTCACCAGCCAGTAATGACCTATAATAAAGGCTGCTTGCGGGGTTTGATGCTCCTGTTGGACCAGCCTTATCTTCATCTTCTCATATGAGGCATTTGTCAATGATTGAAGGCTGTCAAGCCTCTAACAAATTACAGGATGAAACTTGAGGAATAATGATGCTGTGTGCAGCAGGGATGCAAATGGGAAAAGTGAGTAGACTTTGATCAATTGTGATGTGTGGGTTAATTTGTAACTGTCACAACAGTGGCTGCGTGGAGGTGAAGCTCTGATGGGCTTAGATCGATGATTGTATGATTAATCTGTCCTCAGTGTTGCTGCGGCGTGATTGAATCAATGGAGGAATAAGACGTTTATGGGAATTATGATAGGGAATTGTTTCGCCATTGTGCTTATATTGATGGCAATATAACCATAATTAATTGCGCTTAGTAGTCGAACGACCCCCTCCATACACATCCTGTAAAAGCTTTCATTATTGATCAGTTCCCAGCATGAGAGGGAGAGAGGGACTGCAGAGTAAGTGGTTAAAACAAATGCCACATTTGACGTGGGAGGTACAAACACGGCCAGCTGTCAAATGGGATCAGATGCTTTAAAAGGTGGACAAAGACTGGAGGGACAGAATAATGTCCCCTCGTTAGAAGCATGAGGATGCTGTTTAAGCATGCATAAGGAATTAATCTCCTTGACACCCGGGTGCATTTTAATGAGATATTTTTAGAATCCAGCGTCACTGCGCACTGAGGATGCACATTATCCCTGTTCACTCGTATTATACACACAGCAGTACATACTGAAGTATACACTACAGCATGTACTAAACTAGAACTGCAACTACACTATGCTACAGAATAAACAATACACTCCTACAAAAAAGTAAAAGTATATGTATTAGATGGAGCACTGTGGTATTATACCATGGTACTGAACGATTACTCAAAACAGGTTCTCATGTTGCTGAATACTTCACTATGTACACTATGTACTACACTGAATACAATAGACAACACAATATACTCAATTTTTCAGTGTGAATTAGACAAGATACTTTACAGTACACCATATATGGTAGTATATACTAAAGAGTAGCCTCAATACTTCAGTATAAACTAGATTAAACACTACCACATTATACTGAATATTCTAGACTGTATACCACGTAGTACAAAATGTACAATAAACTATCCTTTGTTTTATACATTGCACAGTAAATAACCAAATACCAAATGCTTCCTTATAAAGCAGGTAGTACACTATAGTAATGTATACACTACACTACAACCTTGGTATTACATTATGTATTTTACCTTATGTAATATACTAAATACCACAGTATGGACAACTCAGACCACTACGCTAATGTCAAAGCTGCACTATACACTACAATATTCTGAAGACTTCAACATAATCTAGACTATGTAGAACATACTACACTGTGTACTATACAAAACGAAAAAATAAGCAACTGCTTACTATGTAAAGCACTACGTAGACTATACTACACTACTGCTACACTGAGTACTACAGTATACTGATTGTATACTACACAATATAGCATACACTACTATAATAATAAACAACTACATACTACTTCATATAGAATACTGCGTTCAATATACTATACTACTTACTACTGTATGTACTGACTAATACACATACAGTATTTCGATTGTGTACTACATTATATAGAATATACTACACTACACTATACAATATATTAAATAATAAACAACTACATACTGTATAGTGCACTGCATTCTACACAACATACTATGTACTGAACACTACAGTATAATCTAGACTGTACATTATATAGAATATACTACATTACGTGCTGTGTATTGAATACTACAGTATAATCTGTGTATTTTAGAATATATTACACTACTTACTGTGCGCTGAATACTACGGTATAATCTAGACTGTATAGCACATTATATAGAATTGACTACACTATATAGTGTACACAACACAGGTATACCGACTATACAATATATTAAAGCGCATAATATATAGTGCACTACATAGAATATTCTACAGTACTTGCTGTGTACTGAATACTACAGTACAATCTGTATAGTATAGCATATATTACACTAAGTATACACTACACAATATATTAAATAATAATATACATACTATATAGTGCACTACATATGCTACACTACTCATACTGTGTACTGAATACTATGGCATAATCTACACTGTATAGTTCTTCATATAGAATTTCCTATGCTATATAGAGTACACAGTACAATTAAGTATGTACTACACAATATATTAAATAATAAAGTGCATACTATATAGTGCACTACATAGAATATAATACACTACTGGCTGTGTACTGAAAACTACAGTAGAATCTAGGCAGTATAGTAACAAATATACTACACTAAGCATATACTAAGCAATATATTAAATAAAAGTGCATACTATATAGTGCACTACATAGACTATACTACACTACTTGCTGTGTACTGAATACTACAGTACAATCTAGGCAGTATAAAATAGAATGTACTACAGCAAGCATATACTACACAATATATTTAATAATAAAGTGCATACTATATATAATGCATTACACAGAATATACTAGATTACTTGATGAGTCCTGAATACTACAGTATAATCTAGACTGTATAATATAGTAATAGTCAACATTTGAAGTGGATCAAAACCTTTCATCAAAGGTGTCCTAAAACCAAAACAATACCCGTTCTTGTCTTAGGACAACTTTGCTGAACTTTTTTTTTATCCACTTCAAATGTTGACTACTGTAGAATATACTACACTAAGTACAATACAATACACAAAATATTAAATAAAGTGAATACTATATAGCACACTACATAGAATATACTACACCACTTGCTGTGTACCGAATACTATGGTATAATCTGACTGTATAATATAGAATATACTACACTAAGTATACACTACACAGCACATTAAATAATAAAGTGCGTACTATATAGTGCAGTACACAGAATATACTACACTACTGTGTACTGAATACTATGGTGTAATCTATACTGTGTAGCACATTATATAGATTTTACTACACTATAGTGTACACAACGCAAGTATACACTACACAATATATTAAATCGTAAAGTGCATACTATGTAGTGCCTTATATAGAATATACAGTAGGCTACTACACTTCTTGCTGTGTACTGAATACTACAGTAGAATCTAGACTGTATGGTATAGAATATACTATACTAAGTATACACTACACAATATATTAAATAAAAAGGGCATATTGTAGAGTGCACTACACAGAATATACTACACTACTTGCTGTGTACTTAATACTACAGTATAATCTAGTCAGTATAGTATAGAATATACTACACTAAGCAAACACTACACAATACTACGGTATAATCTAGACTGTATAGTACATTATACATTACTACATTTTTTAGTGTATACAACACAATATATAATACTACACCGTATTCTGTATAATATAGGCTACTAAATACTAGTAATAAGTATAATATAGTACAATGTATAGAATATGCTCTGTGCTACGCTAAATGCTCCACAGCCATGCTAGCATAATCCAAATGTTTTATCAGGCACCGAAGGTCTGCCATGTAATATGATATGTTGAATGTTCAAAATTTGGTCTGGTTACTAAGCACAGTAAGCCGTTTATTACTGCTCTATTACAGCCAGGCATGAGGCACGCGTATGGCCTGGGCAGATTATAAAGGCTAAAGGTGAAAAGACTGGAAGACACCCGAACGCGCAGTTGACCAGCAAGCAGCAGCTGCCATATTTCCGCCAGTGCCAGAGCTCAGCAGCACTCAGACCGGGCGGACTGGTCTGCTCTGCTGCACCTCCTGAATAATGAATGAGTGACGCGCACATTGCGGCTCTCTCTGCGGCTGTGAGGGAGGCGGGTCGCGCATGCATTATGACGCGGCGCTGACGTGCATGCAGGAGTTTTAATCCTCTGCCGCAGCAGCAGATCAGCCGGTAACGCGAGGAGGGGGATGCGCGGTCGGTCGGACGGACGGACGGCTAGAACGGCTAAAAAAAGCCGCAGACAATTAAATCCACGAACAATATTTATAGTGTGTGAAAAAGGCGACCGACTCGACCGAAAGCTCCTCCTCTCTCGCTCCAAACAGGCTTTAGGAAGTTATAGGACACAGTGCCTCTCTTATTGTTCTTGACCAGGCCTGGGAATAGGAGAGCTGCGCTGTTTTGACGCAATTAAATGGGTGATTACGGGTTCGGCTTGTTGCAGACAGCGAACATCAGCAGCAGCAGCAGCAGCAGCTCCGCACTGTTCGGCGGAGGCGCATTCACACCCTATTCCAGCCCGTCTCCGGTGTGCCCCAGCAGCTCGCCTCTGGTGTCCCCTCTTTTCCCGTCACATCAGCGCAACATGCAGGATGAGCCTGCGGGGTTGACAGCTTCTCAGTCCAGCGACACCAACAGCGAGCAGAGCAGCGCCGCCGACAACGACCTGAGCCGTTTCTCCTCCGCTGTAGGTCACGCACAGACAGCCGGTGACCTTCAGCACGACCGGAACATACATCAGCAGGCTGAGCCGCAACAGCAGCAGCCGCACTCCTCCTCCTCATCCACGGGCCTGGACACCGATGCGCCATCGTCCAAGGTGAAGACCCAGATGGAGTCCCCCAGCGCCCACCACATCAACAACGGCACCGGTGGCAATAACATGCTCGCCGCCGCTTTCCCGGAGATGCAGAACCCCGGGGGCGGCGGCTCGGCTTCCCCCACCCTGCCCGCTTTCGGAACGCCGTGGTCCGTGCAGACGAGCTCCCCGCCTCCGCCCGTCTCCAATTCCGCTAACGCAATAAACCCGATCCCCACCACCGAGCCTGACAACTTCTACCCGGGCATCCCTTCCTCTATCAACCCCGGCTTCTTCCAGAGCTTCTCGGCCAACCCGTGCCCGGTGCAGGGCTTCAGCAGCCCCTTCTCCCCCCAGATCAACGTCCCCCCGCAGCCACCGCAGAGCCGCCGGTCCCCGGTCAGCCCGCAGATTCCCCCGCAGCAGGGCGCCTTTCTGCAGCAGAGGAACAACTACAACCACCACCAGGTGAGTGAGCCCATCTCGTCGAACAACATAACGTGTCCGTTTCGAAAATAACTGCTTACTTATTAGTATGGAGGCCTTTGTAGAAGACTAAAGATGAAGACGGCTGTTGAACTGTCATTGTGACGCAAACGCGGCCTTGAAACGGCTTCTGTTGCGTCATAATGCAGCGCTCAATGAAGCCATTGTGACGTCTGTGAGTTGAATACAAATGCGGCCTGTCAGTGCGTCACTACAAGCCAGCATTACTAGTATACACTGCCAAGTAGGATTAAAAAATGAGTACCTGAATTAGTATTAGCATGTTTGAAATATATTCAAATAAACAGCTATTTTAAATTCTAATAATATTTACTGCTTTTTCACTGTATTTTTCATTAAATCGAGCTCTAGTGAGCACGAAAGATGTTTAAAAAAAAAGATTTTTAAAAATCATACTAACACCAGTATGTAGTATCGTACGTTCTAGTGTGAAACATTGCGAACGGCAGTTATAATCTCATAATTTTGGTGCCTTTTAATGCAATTTGGTGCTGTGTCATAACTTGTGGTGGTACAGTCAAATAGTGAGTCAAAAAAAGAGACGTCACACTGGAAATGCAAGGTCAGGTCGAGTTCAGTGCATTGTGGGATGCAGTATTCTGAACTGGTTTCATGCTGCACAATTTTGTGCAAATGTAGCTGCTTATCTGCGTTTACCAAGATTTCCACACAGCCATTTCTTTTAAACGTGGAAATATAATTCAAGGGCTTCACGTGACATTCCAGGGATGTCTTGACCTCTAGAGCATTCAGTGAAATCTCCTATTGAGAGCTTAGAGGCCGGAGATGTCAACACCCTGCTAAACTGCAGCAGTTTTAGAAAAAGCTGTTATTACTGTAATCTGCCGTTTGCGCAAGCATTTCACTAATATGGCATGGTGGCCATTTTGGTAAATGTTAGTGTTCCTTTGCGTTTTAGAATTTCTTTAATATTATATTTGCATATTTAAAAATGTATAACAGTGTTTGTTGCATCTACATTAGTGAAACATAAATATTTTTTTTTCATTATATCAATATTGTGCATTTGCAGTCTGAATTGAACTTGGTGTAAAGTGATGTGCTGAACTACAAATACAGAAATGGCTGCACGCAACAGCAAACACAATACACTCTTAAAAATAAAGGCTCTTTATTGGCATTGGCGGTTCCATGAAGAACCTTGAACATCCATGGAACCTTCAAATGCAGAAAAGGTTCTTTAAATTTTGAAAAGGTTCTTTTAAGAACTGTTCACTGAAAGGTTCTTTGGAGAACCAAAAATGGTTCATCTATGGCATCACTGCAAGAACACACTCTTGGAACCTTTATTTTTAAGAGTGTATAGTCAGATTAACAAATAAATAACTTATGAGCCATTTTTTTTCAATATATTGTTCAAAAAGACTCTCAAATGCACAAGGTACTGATTTGAATCAGTCTAACATCTGTTTCCCACAGCAAACGCACATAAGTGCTCTAGATGCATTATGAGTGATATGCATTGTGCAAAACCCAGTGTATTTGATGCTGCGTCGCTGCAGATGCAATATCTTGCGATCTGGAGGTGGTGAAGTATCGTAGGCCTCGGTGTCTGTGTGCGTCTGGTCTTGTGGGGGTGGGGTAGAGGCGGAGGGGGAGACAGTCACATGATTTTAGGAGTGGCCCTACATGTCACAGTGATATTCGTACATGTGAAGTCATGCTGGTGTAACAGCTGTTAAGAGTGAATGTCTGTTAGCATGATATTAGGGCTAAGCTGGAGACACCCTTCATTCAGGACTCCAGAATTTGTGAATTTGTGTGCTAGGTGTGAGAGGTATGACCAAGATCTTATATCACACCATGAGTAATTTTATGCCATGGAAAGTGTCTGTTAATCGTTGTGGTAAGAATTTTTATTTTTTGTTTAGCAAGAGTGCATTAAATTGATCAAACATAACAGTAAAGACATGTTACAAAAGAACTGTCTGTTGATTAAAGAATCTTGAAAAAGCATTCACAAAAAATACAAAGCAGCACAACTGTTTTCAACAATGATAATAATCAGAAATGTTTCTTGAGCAGCAAATCAGCATATTAGAATGATTTCTGAAGGAGTAATGGTTATGAAAATTCAGTTTCACATCATAGGAATAAATTACATTTTAAAATATATTTAAATAGACAACACTTATTTGAAATTGTAATAATATTTCTGTTTTTGTTGTATATTTAATTAAATAAATACAGCCTTTGGAATAAATTAGAACCATCAATGGTTCAGTGAAGAATCTTGAACATCCATGGAACATTTCAAATGCAGAAAAGGTTCTTTATAGTCGAAAAAGGTTCTTTAGATTTTTTAAAATGTTCTTCAAAATGGTACTGAAAGGTTCTTCTATGGCATCACTGCAAAAACACCATTTTGGAACCTTTATTAAGAGCGTAAGTGTTTTCAAAGACATGAAAAATCCTCAAACTTGAACAGTAGTGTATACATCACGAAATAATTATTTTTGCTGTAGATTAAAGACAGCTAATGATTTTTGTATTAAATACCAGTGTGGTAATACATTTTTTTACTAATAATTAAATACTTAAAAATTAAAGTTACTTAATCTTATTTCATTGTTTTTGCTTTTTTAAGTGGAACTTGATGACATAGCTGGTGAATGACAAATCTTGCATTAGTACAAAAACACCTTCAAAATATGTAATGCTTGGGTTAAAAATCCTAAATGTTTAAACAACTATAAATGCATATGAATAGAAATCAATGGTGTCGTCTGAAAGCTGAGAAATGCTGGCCGGATACGAATGTAGGAAGGCAACAAGATACATCTGAAACTAATACCTGTACTACGTCCTATCTACTAAGATGCCTTTTTGAAGGCAGCATAGATATATCCTTCACTGCCACTGAGCTGAAGAATAAAATGGCATCTGAAAGTTGCATTTGACAGTCATTATGGTAATTAAACATATTCTGATTATCAGCAAAGCTTCTTCTGTTTGGAACTCTCTGAGCTCTGTGTCTTTCTTATGTTTAAATATTGCAACTACTTCTCTACTGGTTGATACATGTCTTCCGTTGCATGGCATATACATCAAACCACCAGGCCTACTATGTGGTTTACTTCTTGCCGCATAGTACTCTACACCATCTTTCCAATGTCTAGACGCCATTGAGGGTAATTATCTCTCACTATCCCTTAAACACTCAACCAGATTGTATGTGCACACAGTCTCACACCCACACACACACACACACACACACACACTCAGGCCATTACCCAATTACACACAAAGACATTACGGAGATGGGTGGGACACTTATTTGGGGAGAGTTGTGCACACAATGCAGTGACAACACATGCTGATAATGAAAATGTGTTTGTCTGTTTGGTATGTACGCTTTGTACATTCGTGTGTTTTTGGCTTATAAAGAGAGCGTGTGTTGTTGCCACTGTGTTCACGAGATGTGCAGTGTTAGATGTAAAGCTTTAAATCTTCTTACTTGTACAGCAAGGCAAAGCCTGGCCATGTTCAGAGTAACACACACACACACACACTCGCATATGGGCGATTACGCTCATTCAGATTCCCACACACAGGTTATATTTGTGGGTTTTAGTTTCTGTTAGCATTGAGGTCATCTGTTCTGTACTCCTACTAGCTGATGAAATTAACATTTAACACATGAGCAATAAAAATGTGTACTCTCTTGTTTTGGAAAACAGAACAAAAGTAGGGGAGAGTGGGGTAAGATGATACATTTTTTACTGTTTTTTGGTCCTCAAGATAAAGGAGAATGAGACAGAAAGTATCCAACATTTGTTTCCTATTTAAATTATCAGAATGTATCTATGATAAAGGGTTCTAAAGATATGGCTACTTATAAAAAAAAACTGTTCTTGTGGCTCAATTTGCCCCAGGTTATGGTTAAATTGACCTAAGTCAGTGGTCAGGATGCACCATTTGGGTGAAAACTGACCATCTGACTGAATCTGATTCAAACCCATGTGAAATTTATATAAGAGGTAAGATAATTTATCTCTTTTATAGGGGTGGGAATCTTTCGGTACCTCACAAAATTTATATTCAAATCGATTCATTGGGTCATGATTTGGTAAAAATCCGAGTCAATTTTTCATACATTTTTTGTGCACACTGGACATCAAACGCACCAGTATTTTAATACAAAAACACAGTCTATATTATGGGTAGTCCTGACTCAAGAATCAGTGTTTCCTATTAACTATTAACTCCCTAATAAATCTAAAACACTTTAAAATTCCTATTAGGGATGTGTCCGAATGCGATCACACGGTGTTCAGAAAACAAATTGACATGTAACGTTACTACGAAACCCCTAAATACGATATGGGCGGGACATTGAAACCGCTTTTGAATATGCATTTGTTTTACTTTCAAGTTCGAGATTCGCAATCACATGGAGCAACAGTAGGCCTACTTACCACATATTTTACGAGATAAGACGTTGTCAGTGGTGCTCAGGATCTAGAATTCATTCATCATTCACCATCGTCCTGTTAGTCAGCTCTCCTTACTCTGTTTATGTGGTAAGTGGAATATATATTACATAGGCTAATGTAACAGGCTACCCATGTCCCTTTAGTGGCTCCGTAGAACACGCTGTTCTTTTTCCATCCCTTTCCGAACAATTCCCATAATAACAAAAGATCAATAATTAATATAATAATTTTCCAAACAGTGGGGCAGAAAATTTTCTGAAAATCAGGCAGGATGTATTTGTTTTTCCTCCTCCATTACTGTTGCTGTTTTGTTCTGACAACATCATGCGATTATTATTATTATTATTATTATTATTATTATTATTATGTTAACTAAAAAATTGATTTTTGAAGTTTGTGAATCGATGCGAATCACTAGAAGACTGAATCGCGATTCTAATGTGAATCGATTTTTTTTTCACCACCCCTGCTCTTGTAAAACAAAATAATCAAATTTCATTTTAGTCATATTTCTTTTCCAGTCAAAAGAAGTTTGATTTTCAATCGTTAATTGTTGAGATTAAACAATGTGTTGAACACTAATGATTTATCCTCCCAATAACAGACTAAACAGCAGGGTTGCCAGGTTTTCACAACATAACCTGCCCAAATGGTACTCTAAACTGTCCCAAAACTAGCCCAATGGTGTTTTGGTGGGGGTTCCCCTGTAAAAATTGCATTCTAAAGTGTAAAATGCGCATTTTTGGTGGGATTCCCCTGGTAAAATTCAAATTCCAGGGGATAAATATCACATTATTGGGGTCGCTTAAACCTACAGACATGAAAAACAATCCGCGGCAAGAGTGTTAATGCAGCCCAATTCTGTGGGAAAATTGCAGACTTGACAACACTGCTAAACAGAGAGTTTGTTGAGTAAAATTAAATAAAAACTGAATTAGAATGAAGAAATAAATGTCACTGAAACTAATAAATGATTTAGTCAAACAGTTCTTGGCATCGTAGCTTTTCTGCAATGTCAAACTGGCCATTAGTGACTACATGTAGAAATATATATTTGATTATAATGTGATGAAAAGCATCTTCTGGTTCTCAGAGAAGGATTTGGTGCACTTGTACACTGTCCCTATCAAATAAACTACAAATAATGTCTCTATATACGCTAAACTAAACCAGTGCGTAACATCCCATTAAAATACCAGTTTATACTACTTTCAGTGCCTTATAGTGGGGAGTTAAAGTGCTGGCTCAACTTACCCCACAGCATTCGGCTCACTTTGCCCCATAGCTGGCATTTTGGAAACAACTAGCTAGTTTACCAATTCAGGCTAAATGATTTGCATGGTTTTATAGGTTGCTAAATCACCTATATGCATCATAAATATTTTTTTTGTTTTGATGCAACAGCCATTACAACTGTTATGCTTTGACAAATGTAACATTTTTTATAGAAATTTGGCAAGCATTTTGGTAGGCAGGAGCTGAGCTTGCGTGACTAAAAATAGATGGCCGAGTGCGTTCCCAAGATGGCCGTCGAGTGAACCTGCTTCAGTTGAACTTTAAATCTAGCGTTTGCATTCAATTACATGTGTTTTGCACCCAACTAATCTATCTGTCTGTCTGTAGCCCATGATGAAGCAGTCACCGTGGGGCAGCCATCAGGGCAGCGGCTGGACCTCCGGAGGGGTGTCCTGGGGCAGAGACCACCGGCGCGGGGGCGGCATGGGTGTGCCCGGCTCGGTCAACCAGATCTCTCCCATGAAGAAACCCTTCTCCAGTAACGTCATCGCTCCGCCGAAGTTTCCCCGCTCCGCCGGCTCTCTGGGACCTAAATCCTGGATCGAAGAAAATATGTTCCGTACCGACAACAACAGCAACACGCTGCTGCCGCTGCAGGTATGTACGTGTGCTGTGGATGTGCTTTCAGATACTCGGGCAGGGATAGGCCGCCCATGCGGCAGGGTGCATGCTATTACTTAATTGTTGGTCAGTATGCATATGCATCAGATGTTTTGTGTGTGTACACCTTGTACGCCCTGTGCATTGTTGTTGATCAAGAGGACGTTCAGGACCTTTTACAGGATCGGAAGACAATGATGACTCACAGTGAGGTCATTGAGGGTTTTGGTGGTTTCATCCTGAAAGAACCTGTCCTCTCCCTTCATTATTGTTTGGCTCGGGCAGTTTCTCACAGGCTGAACTCGATTCTGGACAAAATAAGCCATCCGGTAGAGCTCTGCTATCGTCTCTGTTTGTTTAGTCTAGACTTGGAGAAATTAGCCAGTCTAGTGTCAGTGTGCTTTTTGGCAAAATCAATTCAATCTGTTTCATTTCCTGTTAGCTGTTAGATACGCCACATGAGACTATGAAATGCACATTAATCTCAAATACTCTCAGATGCAATCACATGCTCGTATGGCCATCGGGTTTTGTGCTTTTTGATTTTCTCATATCTCCTTGCACTGGGATGGGAAGGTATACACTGTAAAAAATAAAAAATACAATTTGTTGAGTCAGCTTAAAATAATTTGTTACCCTGCTGCCTTAAAATTTTAAGTTCAGTCAACTAAAATAAGTTTAGTCAACTTGAAATGTTAAGTTGTACTAAGTAACAACAATTTAACAGATGGGTAAGTAACTCAGCTGCCTTAAAATTTTAAGTCGATTCAACTCAAATATCTAAGTTGTCACATTTCATGTTGAATAAACTTTTTTTGAGTTGACTGAACTCAAAATTTTAAGGCAGCCAGGTAACAAATTATTTTAAGTTGACTCAACAAATTGTTTTTTACAGTGTAGATTTGCTCTGAAATAGATAATAAAATGATCTTAATAATCATATAAGATTTGAATACTTAAATGCTTTTTTAAAGGTGTTTTTTGGTTGTGGGACAGCAGTTTGCACCATTTCTATAGTATGGCCTATATATAGGATGAACCATAATTTCATTTGGACTACTGTAGCAATTAAAAAAAAAATACTACAGTTTTTTGCAAGAAGTTTAATGTAAGATTTGAAATACAATAAAACTCTAGATTCATGTTTTTACATGTACATTTCCGTATGTGTTGAGTGATGACGCCAACGAATCAGTCAGTTCTTGATTATTTGAAACAACGTTTTTGCAACTAAAATTTCAGTTAAAACAGCCAAGATGCAAGATCGCAAACATATTGTAAATTTTCAGTATATAGTCCAGCCGTACTTAATACTTCAGAAATGTTAGATCATTAAAGCCTGAAAGTTTCTCACTTCCAAGCTGAAAGTGAGAGACTGTGAGGGTGTGAAAGGTGAGAGTAACAAATTGTTGTCATGTTGTTCCATTGTTTTGTAGATGGAATGAAACAGCAAGTTATTTACATGTGAATCACTGAAGTGTACGAGGAAACTCCCGGCTCTGGCACCTGTAGCAGGGTGTTCATCCTCTCACTTCAGCTCTGAACCTATGTTAGTATCAGCATGGTACTGGTACTTTTGCTATTGTTACTCTCTACTGTCAGCTAATCTTATTTAGACACTGTGTGCTAATGGCTGTAGATCCCCATATGTGTGCTTGGATTAAACCAGTTTTGTTTTGGCATATTTAAAGTGCCTTTCTGTCGTCAAAAGCTGCGGTTGGTAATATTGTTATGGTCTAACGACTCGTGTACAAAATGACTCATTCATTCATTGTTCGTCTGTACTTCATTTCGTACTCAGATCGGTGTTTGGCACGTCACAGCTAATTCCTTTAATGCCAAGCCTAACAGAACTGAAATGAGGAACCTGAGAGGAGTGCGGTCTGGCCTTCATCACTTTCTTTTCTCCTCTGTCAGGAAACAGGTCCGACTCTAATAGTATCTACGGTATTGTTCATTTCCATAAACAGGGTGCCGTTTAGAATTCCTCACATTCCACGGCCTCTCCTCTCTCCTCCTGTCCTCTCCTTCCTTCTCTGCCTTTGCACTGCGTTCCAGAGATCAAATGCGTCATGTTCTGAAAAGAGAAACAAAAAATGGACAGAAATACACTGTTGTTACAAAGAGTTCATTTGATTTAACAAGATATGGTTTGAACTTTTAAATTGGAATGTAAAAGACAGAATTGTAGTTTGAATCAAGACATGGTCAGATCCAAGTCCACAAAAATATGGAAAGTCCATGACCGTATTTTTATTGTCTTGGTATTATAAGTACCTCATGTGGTCGCAGTCTTGAACCCGACTTGAACGCGCTGGATTATACTTAAGTAAAGTTCAAGTATATTTTTAAGTATACTTTATGTATTAAGTATACAAATATCAGTGTACTGCACTGTAAAAAACAATTTGTTGAGTCAACTTAAAATAATTTGTTACCTGGCTGCCTTAAAATTTTAAATTCAGTCAACTCAAAAAAAGTTTATTCAACTTGAAATGTTAAAATATACTAAGTGACAACTTAGATATTTGAGTTGAATCAACTTAAAATTTTAAGGCAGCTGGGTTACTTACCCATCTGTTAAGTTTAGCAAACACAAATATCTAAGTTGTTACTTAGTACAACTTAACATTTCAAGTTGACTAAACTTATTTTAGCTGACTGAACTTAAAATTTTAAGGCAGCAGGGTAACTAATTATTTTAAGCTGACTCAACAAATTGTGTTTTTTACTTTTTACAGTGTAGTAGTATACTTGTAAGTGTACTATTTCAATACTCCTTGGGACTAAATTTGCCCACTTTCTAGTATATAAATGTATACTTTTAAGTATAACAGTAGGGTTAGTTTGTACTGCAACTATACTAAAAGTAAACTTATAGGTATACTGATAGTTTACTAATTAAATACTTGTAGTAGCATTTTTAGTACACTTTTAAGTATAGCCTCAGTAAACTACTAGTTTAGTAGTTTTATACTGCAAGTATATTCGTAAGTTTTCTCTAAGTGAACTTTACATTGTACTTTAAGTATACTATTATGTCCCTATCTAGGTATTAATTTGTATATAGTTTGTTATATGAATATCTGAACATACAAATAATCAAAAGAAAGAACAGGGTATCTGCTTGTAAACAAAAACGTTTTATTTTATCTTCATGCATTCTTTTTTTTTTTTAGAAGTTTCATTAATAAAAAATAAAGAAATGAACATTTTGAACAAAAAGCTGAAAAAAAGACTATTGGATTCAGAATGATATAATTAAAATGTAGATGGAGTTGATCAGCGCCCTAAAGCTTTACAGTCATTATTACCTCTTCATTGGTTGACAATTTATTCCATAATGTTACACAGTTTTGATGCTAGGAGCACAAGTATAGCTCAAATATATTTTGACCTTTTCTAAGTATGTCAAGTACACTTAAATGTCATTTAAGTATATTTCTGAGAAGTACAAAAAAGGAGACTAAAAGTATACTTTTCTATTTTTAGTTTAAAAGAAGTATACTAATAGCACACTTGAATAAACTTCTGTTTCATAAGGGACAACACTGGTTAATGAAAAACTCTTCAAAATGGAGGCAGGAGAAAGGGAAAAAGAGCTTATAGAGAGGTGGTTATATAAATATTTTTCATAAACATTTCAAATTTGGTATTGAATAATAGCATAAACCCCAAACTCTCGGATCATGAGTCTTCAGGCCTCGTGTTCTTCGCTGGAGAACTGAGCTGCTTTTCAGACACTATTTCTGGCAATGTTGCTAAAACTATATTTAGCATCTCGCAGCCTCGCGCTGTCTGTAAGCTCTGCTCTGAGGGCCCGTGAATAGGACTGGATGCTGAAAGCGGCACAGGGATGATATAAGCGCTTGCTTTTTAAAAGCTGCTCTACCTGTGGGAGGCAGATGGCCGTGACAGGGCCTTTTGGAAGCAGCTGCGTGTGACGCGGTCAACACTTGCTCCCCGCGTGCTTTTCAAACCGTGTCCATCATAAGTACACCTTTATCTTTCAGCAAAGCTAGCTGTAGCACATATTAAACTACAGCCTAACCTATAGACCTTATGTAGCTCTGCCCCTTTTCAGCGCTGCGCTCACTGCCTTCTGTCTTCGTTTTGTTTCGAAGATTACGATGCTCATGATAACTTTGGATAACTCTGCAATAAGTAAATCCACTTCACTAGCTAGCTATTCTTCAACAGTGATGCTATAGATCTACTGCAAAAACAGAAGTTCAAAGACTAATTAATTCATATCCATGTTAAATCCTGGCCACATTGTATTAACTCATTCCCTTATTTTAATGTCATTAAATCATGGTCATGTTAAAGGGGTCATGAACTGCCTGAATGTTATCAAGATTTTTACATCAAAAAAGCAGCAGAGCACTCTGTTTGAATAGGCGTCGCGGACTGCAGACTCAGAAGTAAACACCCACTGCTATGATTGGCTAACAGCATACATTCATTTCTCAGATGGACGCTGTTGTGATTTAGTTTTGAAAAACACATAAATAACTCAGTACATATCAAACGATCACTGTCGTATCTGATATTAGCAGCACAGTGTCGACTTTTAGTTTCAGTATTTTTGAAAACCCCACGCTGAATTGTGTTGCTCCGGTTAATTATGTAACCTTAGTTTCCTGAGATAAAGAAAAGAGCGCTGCGTCATTGACGCTATCGGTAAACAAATCCACAGTAAAATGAAGTCTGGAACTTCATTAAAAATAAAGTTCATCCCCTCTTCCCTAACGTTGGGATCCAGAGGAAGGCAATGCAAAAACCATCTTTATCGATTGGTTTCTGCATAGACCTGCGTGTTCGTCTCTGGTAAACATTATGCACAAATCGGTGGGCGGGGCTAAACGGGCAGCGGTGTTAGCGGAGGTGACGCTTATCTACCTATTACATCATAGAGTAGAACATTCCAGAAGCTGTCGTTTTGGCAGACTACCTTTAATATAAGCTGTTTTTAGACTAACAACAAAGTTTTGAGTTCTGAAACTTACAGGATGTTTTTATAGTGCAGTGACCTCTTTTTTAAAAGCTGCACAATTAATCGTATTTTAATCTTGATAACGATATCCACCTTTCTCGATTAATTAAAAATAATTGTCACGATATTGGCTGGCTCTTTGTTTATCCTGAGAATGTGTTTTTAATTTGGCATTTGCGTTATCTTGCATTGCTAACAAGTCTTCGCTAGCGTGCGTACTTGTGGTTACCAGATGTGAAGAGATTTAAAGGAGACTTGTTAGAACTTGTTAGCACTTCCAGAACAACAATTTACAGATAATGTACTCACCTCCTTGTCATCCAAGATGTTCATGTCTTTGTTTCTTCAGTCGTAAAGAAATTATGTTTTTTGAGGAAAACATTTCAGCATTTTTCTCCATATAATGGACTGATATGGTGCTCCGAGTTCGAACGTCCAAAATGCAGCTTAAATGCGGCTTCAAACGATCACAAATGTGTTTTTTTTGTTACGGGTGTTTGATCTTCTTTGCATGTTCACTTTGCAAAGACTGTGTCGGTACTTTTCGGATGATTTTGAAATGATTTTTGAAGTTGAGGGAGAAAATACGATTGGAGTTTTTCGACATACCCTAACTGTCCTGAGCCAGAATACACAGAGTTCAGGGAGAAAAAAGCAAGACGAGCGTTTGAGATTAAAAAGTATTTAAATTGTATTAAAAAAAAAAAAGAAAATAACCGATCGTTCGATTTGGGATCATTTGAAGCCGCATTTAAACTGTCTTTTGGAAGTTCAAACTTAGGTCACCATATCAGTCCATTATACGGAGAAAAATGCTGAAATGTTCTCCTCAAAAAACATAATTTCTTTACGACTGAAGAAAGAAAGACATGAACATCTTGGATGACAAGGGGGTGAGTACATTATCTGTGAATCTTTGTTTTGGAAGTGGACTTCTCCTTTAAGTCCCCAAAACAGAGCTTTTCTCGTTTAAGGATACACTTTATGGCCGGTGTTTTACTTAATCTGTGCAGTCTGGCAACCCTGTGCACACGCTGACTGATGGTGGGACAAGCGCTGATGATATGAAAACGTGTGATGGAGTTTGTGACACTTTAAGATCGCTATCTCTCTACAGTGATATTCTGCCTACATGAAGGTGTCACAATGTGTGTTTTTTTCACAAGCCATTTGTGCTGCTTGTGTAACCAAATCTGCCATGATCAAACTTTCACTAATAGATCCATTGTTTAAGGAATAAATGTGCAGTGGAGAAAATATACATAAATTGGAATTATGTTGTTGAAAACGGCATGGCAGTCAGTGTGTATTAACGATCTTTGAGCAAATTTACTGTGCGATCTGAGTCTTATTTGCGAACAAATTGTCACTTAGAAAATCTAATGTAAATACAGATTTCAAAATGATTGTGCAGCCCTATCTTATTTGTTAAAATATCAAGGGAATTTTGGTTTCTCAGTTCATGACTCTTTTAAATTGACTAGTGACTAGTGACTAGCATCATGTCTTTAAGGGATAGTTCATCCAAAAATGTAAATTCTGTTATTAATTACTCACCCTCATGTCATTCCAAACCCATAAAACCTGAATTGTTGAAGTCATTATTTTTGTTTTCTTTGCACACAAAAAATCCTTACGGATTTGGAACAACATGAGGGAGAGTAATTAATGACAGTATTTTCATTTTTGGGTGAACTAAAAAGGTCCCAAAAGGGGGTTTTTGTAGCAATGCCATCAAAGAACCATTTTTAAAAAACTGTTTTTCCAATATAAAGAATCTTTAGTGCAATAGAAAGATTCCATGGATATTAAAGGTTCTCTGTGCGTTTTTAATGTAATTTCGATAGTTTTGATATTCATATTACATTTTTTGGAATAATATGGCAGTATGGCATTTAGAACATATAACACATCCATTTTCTCACCAAACACCAAAGTGCACGTCTTCAGAATGAATCATTTTAACAAGGTGTTTTCATGCGTGGTTGGTCTCAACACAAGAGTGTTTTATATATATATATATATATATGTTTTCCATTAGAATACATGTAAAGTTGGACTGTAGTGGGTGATGATGGGAAGTGATGGGCAGCTGTAATCTGGTATGATTAGAGCAGCTGCTGTTGGTTAATGTGTGTCTATGTGTTTCCTGGAGATTCTAAATGATGGATCACATAATAAAACACTTCATACTGCACCATAATCTACATAAACTACAAACTAGAGGTTATAAAGAACAGAAATGTACACCATTCTGACTATCATAGTATCATCAACTATATTAAAGACAGCTGTGTTTGCAAAGCATGTAACTCTGTATTGTATAGGTAAATAATGAGGCACAGAACTTGATTTTATCGCTCAGGATTTGATTGGAGAACAGGGTGTAGAGATATGATGTTAGTTGTTAATATAATTTTTCCCATCCCACATGATCTTGATTACATTGTACTGTAAAGAAAAGAAGAAAGGAAGGTTGTTACATGTTGCTGAAGGCGAATAAATACATTTTGTAGACTAATGTACGCTGCAAGACCTTAAATAGTGATTTTAGTGTCTGTAAATCTAAAAATGCCATATTTTAAAAACACAATAAGTAGATTTTTTAAAGTATTTATTATGGAAATATTATACTTTAATATATTTAAGTGTAAACTAAATTTAATGTTTTTGGACGCTTAGCCAAATATATATTTTCTGTGATGAAGTTAGTTTAAATGTACATTTATATGTAGGCCTATTAGCTTTAAATGTTATACTGAATAACAAAGTATAGTTAAAATTATAATACTTTAGTAGTACTTTACAATTGCTTTAGTATGTTAGTCAACACACATGAGTGTATTACAATTAAATAGTTTTTAAAAAGTACTTTAAAACATTTAATTTGATATTGTTTTACTGTAAGTGCACTTTTAAAGTACACTTTTTTCGTTAAATGCACTTAAGCGGTCTTTTATTTTATTAATATTACCTGTAAGTACACTAGAAAGTACACTACAAGTGCACATTCAATACTAAGTCCATTTGTTTTTCACAAGGCTGTTCATAATGACGGTCTCCTGTGTTTAACCTGTGGCTTATGTTCTTGTTCTTGTTCTTGTACTGTATGTGCGAGCGTGCGTTTCCTGTGATGTGCACACACAGGTCTGTGAGGTCCGCCGGGTGGCAGAGAGCTCTGTTTATGTTCACATTCCTTCTTGGTCTCATTGCGGTAATGGCACAGATATCTGTGGCATGTTGTTAGGCAGGTGTTGTGACCGGGAGACGGGATGCCACTTTACAGAAGGGAAGAGGGATATTCTGGTCATGCAGCTGAATAACAAAAACAAGCAACACAAATCTCCCACATATACGCTGGTTTCGTCCTGCCTAAAAACAGCCACATGGTGAGACTAGTTTGGCTGAGCTTTCGGTCCAAAATACACTAAACCTAACACAAAGCAGCCTGGTTAATTCCACTCGTGACAGCTCTACAAACAACATTCCAGCGGCGCCGAATCCTGAGCGTGAATTCAGTCTGCCGCAGTATTCAGGGATTCAGCGGTGACCTGCGTACTGGCGTCCCACACAAACAGTGCCGGTTTGCTCCGAACTGCATTAGTGCACTGCGTGCAGTCCCATAATTCCCATACACATTACATCTGTATTGCACGTACTGACATGTTCCTCAACTCTGTCTATCACAGGATCGGTCCAGGATGTATGACAGTTTGAACATGCACTCGTTGGAGAGCTCCCTGATTGACATCATGAGGGCAGAGCAGGACCCTCTTAAGGGTAAGATCCATTTCCTGCTCATTGTGCTCTCATCTTGAGAGTTTCATAAGGCTTTTGAAGCCAGACTACATGTTCATGTTCATGTTAATACTGTATATAGCTCATATAAGTTCTGTCTTCATCACTGTCGAAGAAAATCCAGCATTTGTACTAATTTAGTTTTTTTTTTTTTTACTTTTGCTTAATGGAAATAAAAGGAGGGTATAACTGAGAAGGTTCTGTTGAGCTTTGTGACGGCCACTGTTGGTTCTAGAGAAAAATATTTCCTAATATCTAAAAATGAGGGCTAAAATGTGTATTTGGGCTAAAATAGCCAGTATACACACACTTTTGGACACACGACAGTTCAGTTAACATAAACATGCACAGACGTGTTGCGACAGTTCAGTTAACATAAACATGCACAGACGTGTTGCGTCTTTCACTTTTATTTAAATCTTGTAACAGGTTTTTATTTATAAATTAATCTAACATTAGCAATATGTTACCTGAGGCTGTGTGAAACCATGGTATGAAATCACAATTGATTATTTTGTCCCCTACTTATTGCGCCATATTCAATAGTTGAGGTCAAAAGTTTACACACACCTTGCAAAATCTGCAAAAAAGTTAATTATTTGAACAGAATAAAAGGGATCATACAAAATGCATGTTATTTTTTATTTAGTACTGACCTGAATAAGATATTTTACATAAAAGATGAGTCTCTTGTTTGTCCTGAACAGTTAAACTGTTCGCTGTTCTTCAGAAAAATCCTTCAGGTCCTACAAATTCTTTGGTTTTTCTGCATTTTTGTGTATTTGAATCCTTTCCAACAATGACTGTATGATTTTGAGATCCATCTTTTCACACTGAGGACAACTGAGGGACTCATATGCAGAAGATACATGTTTACATGTACAAGATTACGTGTTTCCCAGAAGACAGAATGTGTTAAATCTACCCTGATCTTCAAATTCGAAAGTTTTCACCCCTCGACTCTTAATGCATTGTCTTTCCTTCTGGATTCCCTCAGTTGTCCTCAGTGTGAAAAGATGGATTACAAGATCATACAGTCATTGTTGGAAAGGGTTCAAATATGCAAATGTTGGAAAACCAAAGAATTTGTAGGACCTGAAGGATTTTTCTGAAGAACAGCGAACAGTTTAACTGTTCAGGACAAACAAGAGACTCATCTTTTATGTGAAATATCTTATTCAGGTCAGTACTAAATAAAAAGTAACATGCATTTTGTATGATCCCTCTTATTTTGGTAAAATAATTAACATTTTGCAGATTGTGTAGATTTGTTCAGGACAAACAAGGGACTTATGAACAACTATCACTAAACAAAAAAATAAAAGAGCTGTGGATCAATCAGGTAACAACAGCAGTATTAAGAATCAATAATTTTTATAAACTTAACTATTATTTCCTCTTGTGGACTATATGTAAACATATTTTATGTGAAATATCTTATTCAGGTCAGTACTAAATAAAAAAGTAACATGCATTTTGTATGATCCCTCCTATTTTGGTAAAATAATTAACATTTTGCAGATTCTGCAAGGTGTATCTAAACTTTTGACCTCAACTGTATTATGACTCATTATGACATATTCAACATATAATTACTCCAATTATCTTAAAAATAATTAATCAAGATTGAACTTTTGTGAAAAAGTACACTTTAGCATACATTCAAAAAGTACTACAAGTAATATACTTAAAAAAAATAAAAACAGTTGATCTTAAAAATAAAGCATTTGCATAAACCCAAATAGGAGATAAAACAGTTATCGAATAATTGGTGCCAATGCAATTCTGGAAAGAAATCAATCAAATCTGTATGTGTGTGAAAATATTCAGATGCAACCCCGCTTTGTAATTGTTAACATTTTTAAAAGTAACTGTAATTTAATTACCCTTTTTTCATCAATAACTGTAACAGATTACATTTACATTTATTTTGTAATTAAATTACATAATTTCATTGCATGTAACTAGTTACTTCCCAAAACTCTGAATCGACTTTCCCTTTTGGATGACACCACAAATCCATCTTAGTTTTCACCGTGTCCCTTCAACTTCCTCCATATGTTTTGGTATCTTACACCCACTCCATGCTAAAATCACTCTAATGCACTGTCTATTGTGACTTTTTGCTTTATTTAAACCCAAGTATCGTTCAGTCTGATCTGTTTTTGTGTTGAGCGGCGTGTCTATGTGTCATAGGAGGGCAGAGAGGTGCGTGAGGCGCTGTGATCAGGGTGTGGCACTGCGCTACACTCACTCTCTGTCTGCCTCTCTCTCTCTCTCTCTCTCTCTCTCACTGGAGCTTCTCGCTCGTCCTGCTGGAGCAGATGGACCAGACACATGGGGCGGCACTCACTGCAGAGACCGAGAGAGAGAGAGGGAGGGAAGGGCGTGGGTACGGGCTATATTTAGCGCAGGACACACTCTGCCACCCTGTGTGTGACAGATAAAGGACAGGAGAGTAAATGAGGGTCTCTGCTGTTTACACAGGCCCTCCTTTAAAGTCAACATGAAACTTTATTTATGCTAATACTCGATCGTGCATGATTGATAATGCAGTCGTACTAAAATATCGCCGCAGTTAAAGCTATAATTTAATGCTGGTTACTGTCAGCGTAATAAAGGTTATTGCAGTAAAAGCAAATAACAATATATTAACCGAAATGATTCAACTTCAATACAACTTTCAGTCTGGAATCTGGAAATATAGTGTAAAATCAATAGATTATAATGTAAGTGTTTTATTATCTAGATACCTGCGCTTTAGCTTTTCAAACATGCTGTTGTGTGCTTAATCGAACAGATGATGGGAGATGTGCTGAGCGAACCACTCCTAAGAAACCTGTTTAATAAACGATGGCTCAGTTAATGGGTCGTCACGAGTGTTTGCCAGCATCAGGGAATGTGCTGACTCTAGCTAAAGCGTTCAAAACAACACAATGCTGTTGAAATATTAAACACTTGGCAGAGATATCTGACCGCTATACAGTATTGGTTTGTCTTGTGATGTTGTGCGTGATCACAAAGCAGATGAAACGAAACAATAGTTTGATTCACTGTGGAAAGACGACGAGAGCTCTGTGAAACATTGTAATGTCTCTAGGAGCGTCCGCATTTAATAATTGGACAACAGATGGTGTGTGTGTGTGTGTTTGTGTGTGATAAGACGACTTGGAAGAATTACAGCTGATTCTCTGTGTACCTGGTTGTTTTCTAAAAAATCTGTCAGACTAGATTATGGATAAATCTCATGTTCAGGTTTCCACATTTGACTCCAAAATAAAACAAAAAAAAAGAGAGAGAATATATATTTAGTATGAAAAAATGAAGCCGAAAAAATAAGCACTTTTTACTGCCTCTGCCAACATTTTCACTGGCCTCACTGCAAAAGAATGATACATGTTTATTTTTAGATATGTATTTTTATATTTGATAATAATATAAAATGATATGATATGAAATGATAGAAATTATATATATATATATATATAATATATATTCAAGACTGTCACAAGCCATTTTTACGATTTTTAGACAAAACCTAATGTAGAAATCATTTTTTTTCCTTCTCCAAATTCTGTTTTATTTATTTATTTATTTTTCAAATTCCGCTTTTTCACCTTTAATGTTCCTGAATTCCATTTTTTTCTGTTTAAATTTTTCTGGACTCTTTTTTAATGGTTAAATTATTATTTTTTTAATCAAAAAGCACGTCTAATTATTTAAAATCATGAAACTTTAACAATTTAACACCAGTTTATTAAATGTTTAACAAAAATTAAGTTTAGACCCCTATGAAATGTTTTATTTTTGCCCACCTTATGTTTTATTGTTACTAAATTCTGTGTTCTAGCATGTCCAGTTAATTGAATGCATAAAAACAAGTTTCATTTATTCCTACAACAGCCTTGTGAAATGTCTATTTTTCTCAGAAATTCTGTGTATTTGCATTTTTCTGTTATCAAATGAAGGCATAAAGCATTAATTTTGTTTAACTTTTAATTAATGAAAATTAAACAAATGTTATTTTTTTGGCAAACAAAGGGGATTTACTATTGCAAGTAAAATATATTTTGAAGAAATATATGATTATTCTTTAATAATTTAATAATATTAGCAGTAGTAATGGTAGTATGTATGTACATTTTGCTGAACAATAGTAATGTATTTCTGCCGCAGCGTCTTCACATTAAACCAGACTTTTATTTTGATGGGTTGCCATGAATACCTTTAAAGTTCTGTGTGGAAATGATATGAAAATAGTTTTACTCAAATAAAAACAGTAAAATGCTCATGAAGTGATTCTTTAGTGATATTTAAACAGTCGTTTTGCGGCTGTATTTACAAATGTTAGTCCATATTACGATTCGATTGAAGTGTAATGACCTACTTTTAAATTAATTCATCCAAACTTTGACAAATTCTGTGACATTCCGCGTTAAACTGTAAATTCTGTTTTTATTACTGGATTCCATGATTCCATCTGCGCTTTCTGTATTGCGGAAATCAAAGGGCCCTACTAATGTGTGTTAGACACCTAGATAATATTGTCTGGGTGACAAATCAGCAGAATTTACAACAACTATGTGGAATACATCAGGAAACCAAACATTTCCGTTCACCCTTCCCTCTATCTGACGGGGCCCCTTGCTTTGGCTAGGCCCTTGGATTCATCCTAACCATCCCCCAAAATTACAGAGCCCCTGACAGCGAAAGATTCAAAGTGAATTTTTCTGTTTCTTAAGTGCTCACATGTCTAACTGGTGTGTTGTCATGTGACAGAGCTTCAGATTTGACACTCTTTGTTTGCATACGTCATGTGACCGGGGTCAAACTTAAGGGTGACCTAGTAACACTTCAAAGCTACTTCATCATTTCTGGAAACATTCCTTTTGAGAGACAACAGCTCTTTTTCAAAACCTGTTGAACCCATTTGTTGATGCTTGTGATAACTATAACGAGAACTCTATTAGTATCAACACCAACACTGCAGTTATGTCTACAACTTTAAATGCTCTGTCTCTTTAGGGATTCTGATTGGCTGTCAATGTTTTATCATTCATTAGTTGATGTCATCGTAAAAGTGATTCCAGTGATATTATTTCTCTATGTTGTTAACGTTGTGATGTAAACTAAGAATTTAAATGATTCTTAAAACTAATTTGTTATTGTCCATGGTAAGAACAAGCCTTTAATGGCCAATTTGGATGCTAGCATCAAAATATAAGAAAAAATATCACTCTTCACATGAAGCGCATGAGAGAACCAACCCATTGAATCTTTGTTGTTAGCATGTCGCTAAGCTCATGAGTTAATGTTTAACGCATTATAACGTAACCAAAAATGCAAAGCTTGTTAGCTGGTCCATTCCATGAGCTTGTTGCAGTGCAATCTGCGATTTAGATGCCTAAAATACTCCCTACATGGGGAGCTCTGTAGGTTTTGTAACACTGGCATATGGCTATATGTTTCATACTGCTTTCTCTCTGTCTCCCTCTCTCATGTTCAGGCCGTGTGGGATGCCCCCACCCAGCCGCTGACGGCCTACTCATGCTCAATGGTAATTATGACAGTGTGATAACGTTTTTTTCATCTATCTGTTCAGACCAATGTAGGCTTGGAAATCTACATCATTCTGATGAAGACGGGCTGCCTGAAAGTTGCTATTCACATTGATGTAGATACTCCAGTATGTGTATTTTAGCATGATTAGACATCTGTTAGCATTTAGCATCCACACTTTTTTTATTATTATATTGTTATTTAATTGCTACCAAAATGCTGTTAAATCTTTACAAGTTCTGCCCACACCTTGGAGAACATTGAAGGTTGCTGTATCTTTGGACCATAAATCATTTTAAAGATGTGTTTTATAGACATGTTTTATAATTGAGGCACCAGTGTAGTCTGGAGCTTGATGTTTTAATCTATCTTTCTGAAATACTTTGTTCAGGCATGTTCTTTGGTTTAACAGCTTTCATAGTTATTAGTCATGTTGCTGTGGTTTGGCTCGTTTCGCCGCTCTCAAATGTTCTCGCTTAATTGACGTTGATGTAATGTTATTTGTCGTAATGTTACGTTACACATATTTTCCTGTTGTTTTTGCATCCGAGTTACAAATGAATAGTTCCGCAGTGGGATTTCAACAATTTAGCATTTTCATTTGATACATGGTGAGGTAATCCTGTCTGACCAATCGGCTCGCTGCATCCAGACAGAGCATCTGCCAGCAGGGCTCCATCCATTTTTAGCCAGCATGACTGAACTCTTGCTCGTTGTGTTTGGCTGGGCTGATATTCACTACGCTTGCTTTGGATCACAGTCTCTGAAGCTGCGCAGGATTGTGCTTTGCTCCCTTGTGATGACATATTTTAGCAACAGCTGTTGCTTTCTTTTTTGGTTAATTGGATCATCATAGATTATACTCTAAAAATAACTGTTGTTGTAGCCAAAAGGCTTTGTTTTGTTTGCTTTGTGTCTTGAATCAGTAGTCAAGCATCACTATTGCTTTTGCTCATATTTAGGGTTAGTGATCTTAACAAATCCCCAACCAGATGCATTACAACTAAGTTTTTGTCTGGTGGACTTTATGGACTGGTACATTGTGGACTGACCTGATCTAGAGACTAGATTATCGGTTTTGGGTATGGATTTGAACTGGTCCAGTGGCTGACGAGGGGTGCGTTTCCCGAAAGCATTGTAGGCCAACTATGGTCGCAAGTTCTGTCATTACCAGCATAGTTCAACAATTCGGTGTTTGCCAAAACCATAGTTCAAACGAACATTTGTAAACTTACGTGGTTTGAACTACAACTCTAGACGCATAGTTTCTTGTACAGGCTTAAATAAATTATACTCGTGGGCACAATAATCAAGCTAACATGCAGTACAATCTATATTTTCCATTCTATTTAAATATAAAAGCATTTAAATCTAAACATAAGAGGGAACCAGCGATGAATCAAACATCAAATAAAGCAAAACGACAGGAAACAAAGAGTAAATTAGTCATTAGATGCCATGTTCATGTACAGCAGCATCTTAAAGATCTGTAACTAGTTAAATAGCAGAACTTATTACTCCACCATTAACAAAGGCACTATATTGTTGAACTAATGTGGTTCAAACGATGGAGATGCAGCCATGTTCAGGAAACAGTCGTGACTTGCTAGTTTGTTTCCACAACAATGCATTCCCTTACCAAAAAGTAGTACACTTCAAGTTTATTTTATTAAGTATACTTACGTAAAATTCAAGTATATTTTTAAGTATACTTTATGTAGTAAGTATACAACAAGTTTAAATCAAAGTTTTAGTTCAGTATAGATTTTTCTGATGGCCGATGGCAGTATCTTAGAGAGCAGGGTGGTCCATATAAAGTGATATATGTGTTCATCTAATTTATTCCAGAGGTCTTTAACCCTACTCCTGGAGACCCAAGCTCTGTCCAAAATAGTAGTAGTAGGTACTACTTTTGGGGTAAAAGGTGAACATGCTACTCTGTTCACCTACTCCATGGTATCGAAGCAGGCAATTTTTAGATGCAGCACCAGTGTCCCACAGAGTTTAGTTCCAACCCTCATCAAACACACCTGAAACAGCTAATCAGTGTCTTTAGGACCACTTGAAAAATCACAGGCAGTTGTGTTGAAGCAGGCTGGAAATAAACTGTGCCAGACATTGGGTCTCCAGGAGCAGTACCATGTAAAGGTACAAGTAATCGTACCGAAAATTACGTCGCCTACTTGGCGGCCGTTAAAAGTATGTTCTGTATAATATAAATTTGGAAAGTATGAATGAATTTGGACATATTACATCCACCTTGATGATGTCTATCATCGTCAGCTGCAACACTTCATTGGCATTCATAAATCCTCTCCCGTGGCTTCACTGGATAGCAAATTGTCCATCGAAGACGCCTTTTATAATTTCGGTGGGTCATCCGGGTACTTTCCGCCTATACTGTTTGTCGAATACTATGAATTCAGACATGCTAAACTTCGCATACTGTTTTCCACCTACTAGACATATTTGGATGTAGCACCAGTGTCCTATAGAGATTAGTACCAACCCTCGTCAAACACACCTAAAACAGTTAATCAGTGTCTTTAGAACCACTTGAAAAAAAATCAAGCTGCATTTGTGCACTATACAAAAACCCTAGCGTACATGTAAAATGCTGTGAGTATACATTCAAGCAGTGAGTTCTTAGTGCTGTAAAAACAAAAATCCTGCTTCCAGGACTGCTTCCCGAGCCAAACAGAAAGACTAAACTGGCCATAATTTAACATATCGGTGCCGATATTAAAATTATCGGTTGTGGTCAATCGCTATATCCACCAACAACCACCCAAGACACCCAATCAACACACTGACAACACTTTCAACACCTTAACAATAATTAAAGCAATGTCTAAAGCTAAAGTATACTTACCTTGTCTACATTCTGCTTCGGGTCATGTGATATAATTTTGAGCATCAGAACAGTGCACTAATGTTCACGTTAACCAGGGGTGTCCAGACCTGCTCCTTGAGACCCACTATCCCCAGTTAAACCCACCTGAATAAGCTAATCAAGGTCTTCAGAATTACTAGTGTCATCCAGGCAGGTGCGGAATGAGACAAGCTGGAGACTCTGACCATCCAGGTCCAAGACTGGACACCCCTGGCGTACACAGTATATGTGCCGCCAGGTTTTTGTGTTTCAGAACAGCGCAATTGCGAGTAAGACAGAACAAACTCGAAAGGCTCGTGAAATCTGTGGAAGCGGTGGACCACAGAATTTATCTTGGTCTTCAAGCATCCTGAACACCTGAGCATTGTGCCAGGAATCCACCACATGCATATTCTTCCATCTTTTTGTGTTTTTATACTTTTGTTTTATTATATCCCTTTATTTCAAAGGAAAGTGAAGTGTAGGCAAAAAAGTAGGGATAAAAGAGGGATAATAGGATTGGGACCAACCTTTTCCGGGCTGGATTTCCCAAAAGCATTGTTCTTTAAGACCTGTGGTGATAATTGTGCTGCAGTCTACTTAGGCTTATGATGCTTATGATGAGAAACACAGGCCTGATCATGTGCATACACAGCTCTGACAGTCTTATCTGCTGTTAAACTGGTTGTGGAGCTGGTTTGGGTCACATGAGCGAGAATGACATGTGTTAGTATAGCTCACATGATTTTTAAGAGCTTTCACTAATGTTGGTCAGTTGATCCATTAGAATGTGTGCAGTGCATCATGTGATTATTTGGAGTGACATGTGAAGAGGTTTTATGGAATATTGTGCTTTTAGGAATAACAACTTAATTCTTGTTTCTTCCCTCAGTATCAAAAACAAAATCTCTTTTTAATAGGAGCTATCACAGCTGTAATCTTTATCACAACCTTATACTGACCCTTCAGTTTTCTGAAAAAAGATAAGTTTATGGTGGTTTTGATGCTGGTTTATGTAGGGGTGTGCAGTACATCAATTGTTTAGATGAAAAACGATGCAAAATGTTGAGCCATTTAATGTCTGTTTGTACAAAGTTAACGTGATAGTCATAAAATGCAATCTACTGCAGCTTTTCAACATAGTCTTATGACAGGTCATGGCTAATTTACATTTTGGCAAATTGGTTGTAAATTTGTATGAATTCACTAGATTTTATTTGTACATTTCATTAGGGTTAGGGCTACAGGTTCATGCTACTTAATCACAAATTGTGCTGTTTTCAAACAAATCACATTATTCACATTTGTAGTAGAATTAAGTTACACCTAAATGGTAAAATACACAACAAGTATGTCAGAATGCTTGTTCTGGCAAGTATTCAAGCAACCACAGTTAGTGTCTTGATTGTAAACAGTTGGGAGAAAATCGGATGTGTGTCAGTACAACTGAACCTGCTGCTGTCTGTGTCCTTATTGTTAACCAAAACCAATCACAGATCTTGACTGAATAACTGTGTAGCTTTAATAAGATTCAATGTAAGTTTAATTCATACAGTGAAGACAATGCAGTGTTTTATTGAACTTTTTCAGTTATTTCAATAACTGCTTGAAGATGGTCCAGCATGGGTTGGCTTATCAAAATCAGTATTGAGAATTGTGAAATGTCATTTTATCCAAAATTTGGGTATCATAACAACCAAGGAATCAGAATTTCTTGCCAAGAAATTGTTATTTTACAATATATAGATATTCATATATAAGATTTTAGTCACATGGTCTAACTAGTGTAGCTACATTTGCATGCTCGTGTCAAAAATATGTTTGTGACCTTAGGAAACACCAGCATCCAGACCATGATGACCAGCTGTAGCGAATATTTAATCAATAAACATTTCCCTGTTTTTACACAATCATGAAGTGTTCCGTCAGTTGTTTTATAGTGTTCTGTATTGTTTTGTTCACATGCAGCCAGGAGCTATGGGAGACGACGAGGTAAAATCCACTGTTCGTTACGCTATCTGTGTTAGCATGGCATTATTTTGTGTCTGTGTATGGTGTATATGTGTGTGCGCTGCTCTTTGTGACCACTAGCAACAACTTTTGATGAGTTTATCTATATAATAGAGTGTTGTGTTTTTGAGGCTTATACTGACTGAGAGCCGCAGTTCACTGACACAAGCCGTGATTCATACATGCATTGACACACATAAATGAATTACACTGGTATCTATCTCAGGTGGTCTGATCACAGCTAGCTCTAAATACAAGTTAACAAAATATATATTCATTGCACCAGATTGCAAAGACTTTCTCAAATAGTTGTTGCATTTGAGATGCACTGAACTAATCAGATCACCACAGATGGATGTTAACACCAAGTGTAAGCAAGTAGTATCCTCACCTGTCATTCATTTTTTAACAGGACGTTCCTCACTCTTCCCCATTGATGACGGTCTTCTAGATGACGGCCATGGCAACCAGGGGGTCCCGGGGGTCCTGGGGTCTCCTCACTGTTACCCCCATCAGAACGGGGAGCGCATCGAGAGGTTCTCCCGCAAAGTGTTTGTGGGCGGTCTGCCCCCTGACATCGATGAAGGTTCGTTTGAGAGAGTGTTTGAACTAGATTGTATAGAGAAGACTTTTTGAACATTTTTTTTGCAGAAAGTAGTTCCAAACAAAGCTACAGCTGAACTGCTGCACGTCTCCGAGCAACACAGTGGTGTTTCGTTAATGAATCCACCTTTTTAAATGATTCAGAAACCCATTCATAAAGACTAAATGACTCACTCATTAAAACATTTCTTATTTGTATGTTTAAAAAATATTTAAAACATTAATTTTATACAATTATTTATGCATTTGAAATTTTGCAGTGTAAATGCATTTATAGAGAATATTTGTAATTAAGTCCAGATTGTTTAATATTTTTTTTATTATGTACATTTTTTGGCATTGGGAAAAAAGTATATATTTTTGTTTGTATATGCTGTCAAACAGTATGTGAAAAGAGTAGCATGTCTGAATTCATAGTATTCGACAAAAAGTACCCGGATGACCTACAGATATTATAAATTGCAGGACTGGCAATAATCGGTATCGGCAGGCACACTTACAAAAAAATATGTAATCGGCCGAGAAAATTGGTGCATCTCTAATATTGTATTATATCACATTGTAACCTGTTTCCATCCAGGGGTGTTCAAACCTTTTCCTAGAGGGCCACTAGGCACGTTTCCATTACAGATTTGCGCAAAACTTTGGCGATATTTTATAAATGTCGATAAAAACGTATTGCGAAATGACAGTTTCCATAAACCGATGTTATGCGACTAAACCGTATTTGTTCCTCTCGTGATAAGTCATGGCAATGGATTTTGGTAGGATTTGGACGGATTTTGGCTTTATTTAATCGAAAGAGGCATATGCGTGTATCTTTACAGAAGCAGTGCGGAGAGCAGCTTCAGAAACGTGTGCGACGCTGCTGGTATAAGCATAACATCAGTTCAGTGACCGTGTCGGAGCTGTTACATGCCGCAGATGCGTGCAGCGCACATAGTCTAAGCATTAATATCAGGGAAAGGCCCTTATACTTGAGAGTGGCTATGCATGAAGTGTTTCTTGGAGTTTATAGTACATTGAAGAATGATCACATGCCTGTTTACATGTGCCATGTGATATGTAAGTATGAAAAAGCCTTCCATTGCACTTTTCGCGAAATAACCACCTCATGCGAGCGTAAAAACTTTTTAGCGATATATGGGAGTTTTTGTGAAATTGACGCGTTTCCATTAGGTGTATTTTCAATTCGCAATTTAAATATTGCGCATCTTGAAGCATAATGGAAACGCACCTACTGTCTTGCGGAGTTTAGCTCTAATTCTAATTAAACACACCTGAACCAGCTAATCAAGGTCTTCAGGCTTGCTAGAAATTTCCAGACAAGTGTGCTGGAGTGAATTGGATTGGATTCACCAGGTCTGGATGTTTTGTAAAGCAGGAACATGTGCTGTCTTTACATCTCAACACGTCTAGTCACACTCAGCTGGCCTGTACCGGATCTGTATTATCAAGCCCTGATCCCCAGTCGTACAGATGTACACATTTATGTTTTGCACATCAGTTTCAGTCTTGCCCTGAAGCCACAGAGATGTTTCTGGCATCTCCTGGTGGCAGGTTACTGATAACAGCACTGAGACACACAAAACCTAAAACCTCCTCTGAGTGCAGATCTGCAAACAAAATGGCTGCTGCCGATGAGAGATGCTGATTTACCATCATTCGGAAGAGAATTTAAAGAAAAAAAAGGAGTGAACTTCACCTTGTAGATATTGAACAGGGTTTGCGTTGAACCTCTATTGTTTGATTTTCTGCTCACGCAGATTAAAATCATTATGTTTCCTGTATGAAAAAGGATCTGCCACAGTCCCTGCTGCTCTCTCTCTCTCTTTTCTTTATCTGACTCTCACGGTCTCATCTTTCCCCACAGATGAAATCACAAGCAGTTTTCGGCGCTTTGGTCATCTGGTTGTTGATTGGCCACACAAAGCAGAGAGCAAGTCTTACTTCCCCCCCTAAAGGTGCTTCTAGAAAAATCACCACATTCATAGCAAACACAGCAATAGAAATCTACATGTACATACTGTATAGACACTTTTACTGTTTTTCACATTGTAAAATAGCAGTAAAGTCTTCATTGCTGTGACATATTATAGGGTACAATGTGGCTAAAGGATTCTGTGCTTGCTTGATCTAATATTTGATGTTTTTAAAAATGCTGTAGATTTAAGTAGCAAAAGAGAATCGCTAAAAGTATTCATTATATCTTGAGACAAGTGTCTTCTTAATGATTTTTAGTTTTGTTTAAGAAAATTAAAGCAGCAGTTTTTAAATAATGAAAGAATATGTACAAGTATGGTATTTGTGGTAAAAAGCGCCCCTGCTGTTGGGGCTAAAAGGCACAATATTAACATGATAATTAATAGAAGGCTGACTTTTCCATTTGTTGACATGACATCATTAGATTCAGATGGTAAATATCATATATTATGTTGGGTGTCCATCTTAGAGATAATCACCATGTTTCAAACGAAACCATCATATTTAAAAACATTATATTAATCGTATCATATAATAAAGTATAATTTGTTGTTACTACTGTAAATCTATATTAAATTATTATGGGATCTCTTTCAATGCTTTCAGAATCTTTACATTTTAACATTATTTTGTTTCTGCATTTTAAAATGTGTTTTATATTAACTTTTCAATGACAATATATTTATTGAACACAGTTTAAAATAAATAAAATAATAAAATAAAATTCTTTTATTTATCAAAATAAGCAGAAAATAGTACAAACTTTGCTAAAGCAATTGTTTTGAACAAGTATTTACTTACTAGTATTAGTAAGACATTATTTGAAAAAAAAAACATTATTTTGGTTAAATTATTTGTATCAATACTGTGTGCTTTTTACCCCGTGTGTGCGGTAAAAGGCCCCCCCTTGCCACCTCATACACAAATGAACGACTTGTGTGATTTATTTTCATACAAAATCTGTTGTTTCAGAAATGTTCAGTACAAATGTGTATATATATTTTTCTGCAATTATACACTTCGGACGCAATGAAAAGCACATTTTTTTTCGTAGGGTGTGCCTTTAGCCCCGTTGTACTCTATATATTTACAAATGATTGCATATGTAAATATCTAGAACTAGCGAGAGTTACCCAGTGCCTCTGGTTGTTGTGATTCTTAGTTGTTTTTCATTCAGTCAGAAATCATATGTTACTCAGAGCTCACAGTCTGATTGACTGTGTTGTGGACTGTTGTCTAGGTTATGCCTTCCTGCTGTTCCAAGAGGAGAGCTCAGTTCAGGCACTGATTGAAGCCTGTCTGGAGGAAGATGGGAAACTCTACCTGTGTGTGTCCAGCCCCACCATCAAAGACAAGCCTGTGAGTCCACACACACACATGTTTGTTTTTGTGAATTGTGGGGACTTTCCATAGACTTCTATAGATTTTATACTGACCAAACGATATTGTCTATCCCCTAACCCAACCCTAACCCTAACCCTAGCCCTCACAGAAAACATGTTTGCATCGTTACACTTTCAGATAAACATCATTTAATATTTTTAATAATTTTTTAACATTGTCAAAAATTGTCAAAAATTGTCAAATGTCAAAAATTTCAGGTTTTACTATCCTTGTGGGGACATTTGTTCCCCACAATGTAGCAAAAACAAGTACACACACACACACACAAGTCTGAAGTCGTAAGATATTTAAACCAGACATGACACAACAAAACATCCCATTCCAGAACAGCAAATAAACACCACCAAATATTTCCTGCATCGTTTCTTAACTAATGTCTGACACATGCTGGCTGTTTTTAGAGAAGTGTTTTGTTGCTTTGGAAAACACTTGAATTTACTTTTGAATATGCTTTAATTTTACAGTGAAAAAGAAGCATACTTTACCATACTTTAAAAAGAGTACTTTTTATAACTACAGGTACTTTAAAAGAATATACTTAAGTGTAAATTAAGTGTAATGGTTTTGAGACTTAAATGCATGTTAATTGCAATGAAATGTAAAACGTATTATAGTACTACATATAATGCATGTAGTCAAGCTTTAGGGTGTTTTTTGACCCACTTAAGTAGGAACATAATTACTTCTATTGTCTCTGAAATCTGGTTGACGTGTGCTGCTGAATATACTGACAAGCTTATAGGCTAAAGTTAAATATACTTGAATGTAATTTCTATTGAAGTCTTCTTTTAAGCACAACAAAAGATTTTTAAAATACAATAATTTGAAATGTACTTACATTTTTTATTTGACATCATTAGGGAGTGAGTTATAAAAAAAAAAAAAAGTCATGGTGATCTATTTTATTAATATTATAGATTTGAAGTACAATACAAGTGCACATTCAGTACAGTTGAGTCTATCCCCTATTCTTTTCCACAAGGGTATTTTTTTCTTTTGTCATGTACACTGTGTTTCATATGAGGGATCTGTATGTGTTTTTTCAGGTCCAGATTCGTCCATGGAACCTGAGTGATAGTGATTTTGTGATGGACGGATCTCAGCCGCTGGACCCTCGCAAGACCATCTTTGTAGGAGGAGTGCCACGTCCACTGAGAGCTGGTACGGCAAACACACGGCTTGTTGTTGTATTTGTTGTAAATTACAGCATATGATGGATGCAAAGTGAAGAGATGCCAGTTATCGCAACAAAGATTTTAAAATTAATTTCACTTTTGATGTTTTCCGAACTGTTTCAAACAGTATTAAAAACTTACCGGTAGAAAATGTGTTACAAATTAAAAAACAAAACAAAACCAAAAAATGTTAATCTGTCTTTTGTAATATATTATTTTATTCAGTAGTCTTATTTATTTATTTATTTAAATTATTTTCAAACTATGTGATAATTTGTGTTTTTTATATATTAAACTTTAGATTTTAGATTTTTTGTATAGACTTTAATGTTATGTTTCTCTGCAGTGGAGCTGGCCATGATCATGGACCGCTTGTATGGTGGAGTGTGTTATGCGGGTATTGACACTGACCCGGAGCTGAAGTACCCAAAGGGGGCGGGGCGTGTGGCCTTCTCCAATCAGCAGAGCTACATCGCTGCCATCAGCGCCCGATTCGTCCAGCTGCAGCATGGCGACATCGACAAACGGGTAAATGGATGGCACTTACGTGTTTCTTTGAGACTAGTAATATCCAGAATAGCACTACCATACTACTGTTACTATATCAGTAATATATAGTAGGGATGCACTGGAATTGCTGATAATGGCTTTTAATGTAATATCAGCCAATATGAAAAAATATGCAGATATGTCTTGCACCTGTCTAACACCTGCAGTGGCAGCAGCAGCCGCCTCCCCTGGGTCCTAATGCCCGTTCAGTAAGGCGTTTTAATTCCGTAGGGGGCGCTGTTTGCCTACTTTTTAATAAAATGAAAGTAATATACACAAATATCATTTAGACTGTGTTTCGGATTAAATAAAGCAGCAATTGATGTAGGTAAAATCATGAGTATGTTTTGATTTAAAGGCTAGAAGGTATAGCTTACATGAATTGAAAAAAAATCTCAAACACCAAACTTGTAAATTAAATAATTTTATATATACTGGTTAATTAATTAATGTGTAATATGTTGCTTTTTTAAAAACAGATTATGAGCTCTAAAAGATGTTTACAACAACTCTTGTGCTTCAGACCATCTACAAATGTTAAATCTTAAAACATTAAATCTTAAAAAAAAATTTGGTTATTTAATTTTATTAAATAAGTTAAAAACTGTTAAAAACTAACCAAAATTAAAAATAATTTGCTTATAATTTCCACACAGGAGAGATTTTTTTGTTTTTGTGTTGTTTCCAAACAAAAGGAAATTGGCATTGGCTTTCGGCCAAAAATGACTTGAAAAATGTCTGCATATTGGATATCAACGAAAATCCAATAACGTACATCCCAAGTGTATAGTATGCATATTGTGCATAGTGTGCTGTTTATTTATTTATTGTTTGCTGTGTACATAGAAAACCCAACTGACATGCTAGATTTAATCAAATGTGCATTATAACAAAAGCGCATAAGCCACAATGCAACTGATATTTGTTTCAGTTCATTTATTATGTTGTGTTAAGTAACACAGTACTTAAAGTGCACTTAATGTTTTAATATTATAATATATATCTGCAAATATAATTATACACAAGATCTGAGTAACACGGCAAATGCACGTTCAATACAATTAATTGCACTTCTTGCATTGCATCATTGTATACAGCATTAACTCAGAAACAAATCTGTTTTAGATATTGTAAAACCATAATATTTTCTTAAATTAATACTTTTCAATGATATAGTGATGTTAAGTAACCCAAGGCTGTAAATGTCATATTTTTGTATCCATCACATTATAGTCCATATCATGTGCACACAATATATCTATGTCATGGTCAGTGTTGGGTAAGTTACTCTAAAAAAATTAATCAGTTACACCTACTAATTATATCTGCAACAGTGTAATTAAAATTACTAATTCTAAAGGACTCTTGCATCACGTATTATTACTAATTACTTCCAAATCATACATCACCCTTGACCAGTTGAACTTAATGCAACTGATTTAATGTAATTACATCACAAGTAACTTATTAAATTACAGAAAAATTAAAAGTAATCCCTTACTTTTCAAGGGAAAAGTAATGAAATTCAATGCATTACACCCAACACTGATCATAGTGCTGTTTAAAGGATTACTTCACTTCCAGAGCAACAATTCACAGATAATGTACTCACCTCCTTGTCATCCAAGATGTTCATGTCTTTCTTTCTTCAGTCATAAAGAAATTATGTCTTTTGAGGAAAAGATTTCAGAAATTTCTCTCCATGTAATGGACTTCTATGGTGCCCCAAAAATATTGACTTCCAAAATGCAGTTTAAATGCAGCTTCGGTGGGGCTCTAAATGATCCCAGCTGAGGAAAAAGGGTCTTATCTAGTGAAACAATGTTATTTTTTTATTTTTACAGTTTATATACTTTTTAACCTCAAAAGCTCGTCTCGTCTAGCTCTGTGTGCACTCTGTTGTGCACGGTCATGACAGTTAGGGTACGTCTAAAAACTCCCATCTCATTTTCTCCTCCAACTTCAAAATCATCCTACATCGCTGCAGAAGTACTGACCCAGTGTTTAAAAAGTGAACATGCAAAGAAGATCAAACACCCTTTACAAAAAAAAGGTAAAACAGCGATGTAGGATGACTTTGAAGTTGGAGAAGAAAATAAGACGGGGTTTTTAGAGGCACCCTAACTGTCATGACCGGGAAAAAAACTGTTCACAAAGAGCTAAACAAGACTAACACTTAAGGTTAAAAAGTATATTTAAATTGTACTTTTTTTTTTGTTAAGGGTTCCCACGGGAACTTGAAATAAATATACATACATAGATACAGGTCTTGCTTGAGTTTATTTTGTGCAAGAAGTTTTTTTTTTCCCAATTTTTTTTTTTTTTTTTTTTTGCATAGAAAACTAACAGTGTATTTTACAAGGTAGCACGATGCTCTCACCTGAAATGTGTCCCCACATTAAGTCCTTGAATTTGAGGGTATTGGACCTGGAAAGCCCTTTTGAAGATAACCAAGGTGTGGGAACCCTGTTTTTTAGAAAATAAACGATCATTTTGCTAGATAAGACCCTTCTTTCTCGGCTGGGATCATTTAGAGCCCTTAGAAGCTGTATTTTGGAAGTTCAAACTCTGGGCACCATTGAAGTCCATTATATGGAGAGAAATCCTGAAATGTTTTCCTTAAAAAAAAAAATCTTTAAGACATGAACATCTTGGATGGCAAGGGGTGAGTACATTATCTGTAATTTTTTATTCTGGAAGTGAAGTAATCCTTTAAGTAGCTATATCAGCTGCTGTACTTTCCCAGAATGGAAATGAACCAAAAACAACCATGTTTTGCTTATTCATGTGCCACAGGTGGAGGTGAAGCCGTACGTGCTGGACGACCAGCTGTGCGACGAATGCCAGGGAGCACGTTGTGGCGGAAAGTTCGCCCCGTTCTTTTGCGCCAACGTCACCTGCCTGCAGTATTACTGCGAGTTCTGCTGGGCGAACATCCACTCCCGCGCCGGGCGCGAGTTCCACAAGCCGCTGGTCAAAGAGGGAGCCGACCGTCCCCGCCAGATCCACTTCCGCTGGAACTAAAGACGAGGATTCCGGGAGCACGCAAGATGACGCAGAAACAACACGTCTGCTGTGGGGGAAAAAAAAGAAAAAAAAAGATGCTTCGTTTGGCCCCTGAACCCAAGCTGTCAGTATAGAGTACATAACCGTATACAGTATATAGAGAATATATATGACTATAAATATATAAATATATCTTTATCTTTTGTAGCAGCCAGAAACACTACAAGCCTCAGTTTATTTCACCAAACCACTTCTTTCTCCTCCCTCCCTGTACATCTCAGGCTCGGAACAGAGTTTTTGTGGTACGTTCGTGTTTTTTAAAAAGGAGATTAAGACAAAAAAAGAGATTGATTTTTTGTAGTTTTTTCAAATTATTTTTATATGTGAGATTTAAAACGTAGAAACGAGAATGTTTTCGCTTGGGGGGGGCAGCCTGTCCGTTCTGTTCATTCGTTCTGTCCGTCGTGTGTCCGTCTGCTGCTAAATCCCCCCCTAGTGGGCAAAGTGCGCAATTGTCTCTGGAAAACCCTTGATGATGTAATCTCTGATGCCTGCCCTGGATCTCGAACCAAAGGTAGCAAAACGCGCGGCATGAAAAAACGAGACGTTTGCCGCGGAGTATACAAAAGATTTTTAAAAAAAGTAATATTTCCCCCCTCGATGTTTCGCTCCAATGTGCTCTTAGCAGGAATAGGAATGAGTCAATAATTAATTACTGAGACTTTCCATTTTCCACTGGCAAAAAAAAAAAAGGACAATACCTCAGAATATTAATCTGGCTTGTTATTGCTCTACTCTTGCAATTTAATCACAAGCTATAGAAGAAGCTTTGCTGCTATATAGGATATAACGAATAGATAGTGTCGGTGTTCTATGTAATGCCATTGTGACGTCACTGGCGATGTCATACACAGAAATGCAGTCCGTTCCCTCTTGGCATGGCCGATTGCGCCGTGGAAACACAGAATGTGAAAACTCACGTGCATGTTTGTGGCTGTACATCATTTGCATGCAGTGTAAAGGTTACCAGCACATATAAGAAAGAAAAAAAACACAAACAAAACATCATGCATATACACAGAGGAATTTATGTAGCATGAGGCGAAAAAAGGTCAGACTCTTAGATATAAGATAATCAATACTACTATCGAAAGGAAAAAAAAAAAAAACACAGTGTAAAATTCTTCGTAAAAACCTTTGCATGCGTTGTTGTGATGATTCCTTTACGAACTTATTACGAGAGAAGTGACGTTAGTTTTTAGAGTAGTGAGTTCTGCCATTTTGTAACTCGATAATTAGTCAAGAGACGGTGTGCTGTCCTGTGGTTTTCGTGTCTCGTCTTCGTGCCGTGTGAGTCTAGTTACGAATTGAGGTTTCAGTTCGACGATCTAGAGGATCGTCTCTCGACATTTAACCTTTGCCCTTCCTGAACACCCCTGAACGCCACCCCTCTTATCGCGATAGAGCGCTGGACGAGGACGTTTTCCGTGCTAGCTTTGATATAACGTAGTTCGTAGGAATTCGCGAAGGAATCGTACCCGTGGTCGTTGTCTGTGCGTGGTGGGCGGAGCCTAGCGCCGCCTTTCGTGGTTTATTCTCCGGACAAATCTAAAAAAACAGACCTGGAGGAACGAGAGGAGAGAGACTCTTTTTGTAGCGTTTGCGTTCGGATCAGTCTTACGGACAATCTCTGCAGAAGCAATGGCCGCTGGTGCCGCGACCAGCCGTTTGGTACTGTACTGCTCTCTCTGTCGTTCTTTTTGCACTCTTTATACCTTGCGTTCTCGGGTTTGGTGAATATTCGGTGTCCTCGTCGAGTTTGTGTTTGTGATTTAACCTCTCAAGTGTCAACAGTGAGCTGAGATTGCGTGTTTATTTATTGCGTATGTTTATGTCTATTTATTTGTCGGCGTGTCGCTTGTTTCCAGACCTTTGAGGACACGTGATGCACTACCTTTTTCGATTTCTCTCCTCTCCTTTCTCCTCTGAGAGAAGCAGTCCCTCTTTCCCTGACGTTTGGAGTCGAACGCAAAACGGTCTCTTTGATTTCGTATCGCATCGCCCTGTTTGGTTGTAGAAGAATTGCGACCTGTTTTAAGTCTATTGGATAATTTAAATATCTTTATTTTTTACATAGTAACTTATTTGATGTTTGGACCCAGATCTCCTCGGAGGCGTTTCTGGGAGCTAAACGAGTTGGCCGCCCGTCTTTCTCTCTGTCGGTGACGAGTAGTCCGTGTTCAACACTGTTGCTTCGTACGTGTATGTGTGGGTTTTTCGTTGTCGTCGTTTTGAAAAATCATATTTATTTGACTATTTTTGTAGACAGATAACTATTTGATTTAAATTGTATTTTTCTATTTCCTCTCTCACTTGATTTGCCCACGTATTTATGGTTACGTTCACACGCTGGAAGAAAAAAAAAAAAAAAAAAGGCCGTTTCTTGAATCATCCGTGCGGTTGTGTGCGTGCGTGCGTGTGTGTATATGAATCTATTTATGTATTATTGCTTAGCACACATCGATTTGATTACTATTTAAGTTGGTCGTGTATTTAATTTGAAGGAAGGAAGCATTGAGGGTTCTACTATGTTCATGGAAAACACTTGAGACTCTCCCTGGTTAGATGGAGGGGTATCAGCCCTCCCCTCACTGATACTCAGAAACTTGAATATAACACATTTTGAAAGGCTTACTAACCTCGAATCTGTGTTGTGACGTGCAATACTGTTTCTAATGTTTGTATAAAAAAGTGAGAATTGCAGTGTATACCTTTTTAATGCAGATTTATTTTTTTCATTGCATATTTTGCAAATTTCTGATTCACAGTGTCATTTTTTACTGTCAGAAAAGATGAAACCCCTTTTTTTCATTGCAACTATTTTTAAATCCAGATATCTTTGTACTGATGTAAATGATTGTAGTTATTTTGGATAGTGTTTTGCTAACAAAAGGAGAAACTTTTTCATGCATATTTCTATTTCTTTTTTGTTTGTCGGTTCGTTTTGTTGTTTTTTTTTTTTTTTTTTCGTTCCTCGTTTTGTTTTTTATTTTACTCTAATAGTAGCAAAGTATTTGGGATAATTTTTCATATTATATGTCATTAATATTATTTTGTATTTTTATGTGGAAAGATATGAATATATAATTTTATGATGCTAACTGCTAAAATATTATTTCAATTTGAATTATTTTTAAAGCTAAAATCTTTGTAATATTGTTAATGTTCTAGTTTCTAAATCAAGTTTGTGTATAGATTCACACAAGTGGTTTATGAAGTGTTCAGACTGTAATTATTACTGAATGGCTCTTTGATATGCAAACTGAATATCATGTTGTTCCTTATTTTGATTTGTTTTGTATTTAAATGGGGTGTTGATTACAATCTTTTTCTTTCATTTCCTGAATAAAGACCCATTCTGTTCAGACACAAGCCGTGACTCATCTGTGTTCTTTTCGATTAAGAAGATCTGTAGTTAACTTGGTCTGTTTTTTGTTTACATTTGAGAAACTGTATGGACCCTACTCACATTTCCGGCGGAAGTCGTCATAGTTGGGTAAAATCCGAGAGCAGTGAATGGGAGAGTAGCTTAATTTTTTTAGATTTTGCCTCTTTAAATAATACTTTTAAGATAAATTGGTTAAAGCAGTATTTAGCAGACCCTGATTCATTTTGGAATATTCTCCCTAATATTGTTTTCTCTAAGGTGGGAGGTTTCTAAGGTTTCTTATTGTTTTGTAATTACAGTATCACGAAATTGCCCCTGAAATTGTCAAATTTTCGTAAACAAGTACTGTTGGCGTGGCATCTGATTTATAAACATAACTTTAGTCCTCACAGTTATTTTATTTGGAATAATGGTGACATTCTTTATAAAAATAAATCTTTATTTTTCCCTAATTGGGTCAATAATAATATTATTTTAGTTTCTCAGTTGTTAAATTCTGATGGTTACTTGTATTCTTATTCAGAGTTTTTGAATAAATATGATATTCCTGTAACTCCTCGAGAGTTTGCCTTGTAATGGACGCCATTCCTACTGGGGCCATAACTCTTCTTAAGGATTCTGCAAGACTCCAGTTTTCTTCGTCAATGATTCATCCTTTTGATACAGTGACTGGGAAAATTTGCTTTTTATCTACCTCTTCCGGTCGGAACAAATGAATAGGACAACTGTTTCAAGATGAGATGACTTCTCTTCCATATATTGTGTCCCACTGGAATGGCCTATACGAAAACATTCCATGGAAAAAAGTGTGGACTCTGTCATCTAAGTATTTAATAACTAATAAGGTAAAGGATGTTTCTTATAAATTACTTCATCTTTTTTACCCCATTAAGCTTTATATATATAAAAAAATGTTTCCAGATATTGATTATTTATGCTGATTTTGTGGAGCTGAAGATGAATCTATGTCTCATCTCTTTTGGGAATGTACATATACTAACTTATTTTGGAAGGATTTTTGCATTTTTGTACATCCTTTTTCTTCACAAAGTTTTGTTTTGTTATATAAAGATGTTTTATTTGGTTGTCATAGCTTTTCTAAAGAAGACAAGGACCAATATTATTTGACAAACTTATTTATTTTTCTTGCTAATTTTTTTTTTTTTTTTTTTTTTTTACACAAATGTAAGTGTCAAGGTGCTAAGCCCTACTTTCCTGTTTTCTGTAAGGACATTAAACCCTACCTAGACACTCTTCTTACATCCAGCAATTCCAAAGCTCTTAAAACTGTCTCATTGTGTCATTCTCATAATATTTTCCAGATTTTGTAACCTGTATTTGTATTCTCAATTGTACTCACCCCTGGCATTGGATTTTTGTTTTGTACGTTCCCTACAGCATTAATAAAAAATAAAAAAAAAAAAAATAAAAAAAAAAGTGAATGGGAGAGTAACACAAATATATATTTTTGCATTCACATTTGCTCAAATAGCAAAAGAAAAACTACACCATAGTGTTTTCACGACTTTTAATCAAAAGAAAAAAAAATTGAGAGAGACTGATACCGGCAGTCAACTCAATGTCAAATTTACCGTCCCCCATAGACGCGGCATTAGAAACACTCGCACAGCGTTAACTCGTTTCTAAATCGTTTCAGAGAGAGTTTTCATTCGCAGTTCAATGGAGGATTCGAATCCACGAGCCTTCAAGCGCCCCCTGGGGGAAGAAGCACTCTTGTGTCCTACAAGGAGAGTTTTGTTGTTTTATTTTAATTTACAGATTAAAAATCCATTACAAATACGAAGTTTTCAAAGATATTTTTTATTGCAATTAATTCTAAAAGTTTATTGCAAACCCCTTAGGAAATGTTTTATAAATTAATATTCGTCACCTGGGAAGACACAACAATTAAGCAAAAAAATGCAAGTTTGCACATATAAAAATGCATACATATTACTGTTTCTAAACTGTAATCTTAATCTGTATGAATCGAGTCGCCTAACAACGTACCTGGCTCCGCCTATTAAGTAAGAGAAAACAGAAACCGAAACTCATCTCTGAGGAAGGTAAATACACTTCTGCACGTAGTTTGTTTTACTTTTAACATTTTCCGCCTTAAAAACAGTAAGAACGACGGAGTGGAGTCATTTAAGTTTTGGAAATTCATTTATCATAAAGTTGTCGGTACTCTGTGTGTGTTTGTTTCTGTTAAAGATAAAGGCTTTTATATTCAAATATAGCATGAAATGTTTCAGAAGTTGCTGAATGACCGGCCCAGGCGAATGAGGACCAAGCAAGACTTCTGAGAGAAGATAACATGACAAGGAAGATGCATGTTAAATCCTTCAAAACTGTCTTGTGAAACGCAGCTCATATGGCGGCACCCAGTGTTTAAATGTAAGGGAAGAACAAACAATCAATTTTCTCTCGGTTTTCAGTATGATAATTGAACATGTAAAGTCGTTCTTTGTCTTTGACATTGTTTCTCTTCTTATTTATTATTACTTCATATGCTACATATAATTGTTTGTTTGATTTATTTTTATTTTTTCAAACCCTTATCCACATCTGAAAGTAAGTGGTATAATGGGTTCCCTCAGTTTGAAGAGTGGTGTTAAAAAAATAAAATAAAATACCTGTATTTGCATAAAATAGGATGTATGGAAATGATGGTCAACTGACAGAAATCACTTTGGGTTTGTTGTGTAAATGTAGACTTTAGGATCATTTAACGTGTCTGGAAAAACATTACCATGAGTGAGTCTAGTGAAACCGTAGATAATGTCACATCTGGCCATAAGGACAAAGACAGTGGCAGCTGCTCTTCTACCGAACTTGAAAGGTATGTTTGTTTTTATTGTTTATTAATGGATATAAATCTCAGCATGTCTGTAATCCTGTTAGTTATTTTGATTACTTTATACTGTATTAGTTTGAATAAAACAACCATTCAAAAGACGTTCTGTGTTTACTTTTTGATGCTGACTTGATTCACTGAATGCTTTTGTAGTGTTGAGGTTCATCAGCAGAAGAGAGCTACCTCTCCAGTGTTCAGCAATGTTTCTATGAAGAGTGATGCATCAATGGATCCTCCAGTTAAATTCCAGAAGGAAGATCAAAGGTAATACACATTTATTCAGTGAAACTATGGTGGCACAAGTTTCTTATCATACACCAACAATTAAAACATTTCTTCTCAAGTTTAGTTTTGTATATGTCTAGACAAAAAATATATATATGGTAATTCAGTATTACCATACTTTACCATACATTGTTACAGTATATTGTAAAGTTTTATGGGCAAATTTAAGCTTGTATTGTTGTTGCAAATTCCTTTTTCTTTTCTTTCCATTTTTTTCCATCCGTTTTAGTTAGGAGCCTTGATTATGCAATTATTACTATGATTTCTATAATTCTGTCAGTAATTACTCACCCTCATGTTGTTCCAAACCCATAAGATCTTCTTTCGCCACAAAGAACCTTTTGTGAAACCGCAAGGTTCTTCAGATGTTAAAGGTTTTTTATGGAACCATTTAAACAAAACAAAAAAAAAGGTTTTGTTTAATTGTATTTTTAAGAGTGTACCTTTCTGGGCCTTGAACATGGTAGTTGCGTTGCTGTCTATGGAGGGTCAGAAAGCCCTCGGGGTTTCATCAAAAATATCTTTATTTGTGTTACGAATATGAACAGGTCTTACTGTTCATAATTAATGACTGAATGTTCATTTATAGATGAACTAACCTATTAAACCCATGCATTTGTTATTTGTGACATGCTCTACCAGTTGAGCTGCACATATATTTGTTTTCCCATACACTTGTTTATACAGTATGATGACATTGTTCTCTCTATTTATGAATTAGGCAGTTCAGCAATTAAACTACTGTATGTTCTGTTCTGTCAAAGTCTGCCGGAAGATTGGCTTGGTTCTTCTGCTCACACCCATGTGTCTGTTCGGAGTAACTGGTCAATGGAGCCACCAACTAATCTCCATATGGATGATTCTCCTATCCAACAACAGTATGTCAGGACTTGTTTGTTTGTTTGTTTCATTGTTCATTGCCTGATTGTTAAAAACACTCATGATTTTTCATAAATCATATTTTGTCATCAATTTTTAAGTTTAATACTTTGCTCTGAATGCAGAGAGCAGCCCACAGAATTGCACCACCAATCAACCCCAAGGACACAAATGGCCTCTGCTGCTATTTTGCGGGTGCGCTAATTTTTGTTTTACATAATTTACATTCAAAAGAAGAGTAAAATATTCAATAAAATATATCTTTTGTTTCCCATCTTAGCAACTTCAGCGCAATGTGATCATGTTTGTAAAGAAGGAACTGCAAAACATCAACACTGTTTTGAACCCTCTTCTCCCAGAGTGTACAGAGAGTCCACCAGATGAAGAAGACAAATGTGCTTTTGAAGCCAAAGAAGCAACAGTCAAAATCACATTACATATTTTGAAGTGTATGAAGGAGCAAAGCCTCTTTGACAAACTGCTTCAATGTTAGTATGCGTAGATGGGTAGAACATAGTTCACATTATGTACAGACAAAGAGGAGTATCAAATTCTTTCTTTTTTTGTTTTATTTAGTTCATCAAATTGGTGCTTGTCAGCAAAAGCTTAAATCCAGTTTGAAGAACAGGAGCCAGTGTATATTTGAAGGTATTGCTAAGCAAGGAAATCCAACCCTACTCAACAAGATCTTCACAGAGCTCTACATCACAGAAGGAGGGATTGGAGAAGTCAATAACGAGCATGAGGTGAGACAGATTGAGACTGCATCCTGGACACCAGAGACACAGGAAACACCAATCAAATGCAATGACATCTTCAAAGCCTTACCTGGACAAAACAAACCCATCAGAACTGTGCTGACTAAAGGAGTTGCTGGCATTGGAAAAACAGTCTCTGTGCAGAAGTTTGTTCTGGACTGGGCTGAAGGAAAAGCCAACCAAGATGTTCATTTCGTGTTTCCATTGCTTTTTCGAGAGCTGAATTTGATTGTCAAAGAGCAGTACTCACTGGAGCAACTTGTTTATTTGTTCTTCAGAGAAACTGAGGGATTCAAAGTTTCAAACTTTGAGAACTACAAAGTCATATTCATCTTCGATGGCTTGGATGAGTGTCGATTGCCTCTTGATTTTAGGAACAACAAAAGGTGCTCTGATATAACAGAACAGGCCTCTGTGGATGTGCTGCTGACCAATCTCATCAAGGGCAATCTGCTTCCATCCGCTCTCCTCTGGATCACCTCTCGACCAGCAGCAGCCATTCAGATCCCTCCTGAGTGTGTTGACCAGATCACAGAGGTACGAGGATTCAATGACCCTCAGAAGGATGAGTATTTCAGGAAGAGAATAAATGATCAGAATCTGGCCAACAGAATCATCTCACACATGAAATCATCAAGGAGCCTTTACATCATGTGCCACATCCCAGTCTTCTGCTGGATTTCAGCCACTGTTCTAGAGAGGATGTTGAGTGACAAAGAGAGTTGTCAGATGCCCAAGTCTCTAACTGAAATGTACACACACTTCCTGATCTTCCAGACATTACAGATGAAAGACAAGTACAAGGAACTGCATCACTCGGATCCAAACTTGAGTAGAAGCAACATCCTGTCACTTGGAAAACTGGCCTTCCAGCAACTGAGGAAAGGTTTTGTGATCTTCTATGAAGAAGACCTGATAGAGTGTGGAATTGATGTCAAGGATGCGTCACTATATTCAGGACTTTGCACCCAGATCTTCAGGGAGGAGTTTGGTCTGTACCAAAGAAAGGTCTTTTGTTTTGTGCATCTGAGTTTCCAAGAGTATCTTGCAGCTTTGTTTGTTCACCTTCACTGGTTTACAACTCAAAAGTCCAATAGCGATGAACTGAAGATACCATTCCAAGACACAGACTTTGGGGAGCTCTGCATGGATTCATCTCTGTTTGACTTACACAAGAGTGCTGTAAATCAGGCTTTAAAGTCAAATAATGGGCACTTCGACCTTTTCCTCCGCTTCCTCCTTGGCCTTTCACAGGAGCGCAGTGAGACCTTGTTTCGCCACCTTTCAATACAAATAGGACACATCACAACCAGCAATGAGAACACAGTCACGTACATAAAAGAAAAGCTTGGGACAGGTCTTAGCCCTGAGAGGTCCATCAATCTATTCCACTGCCTCAATGAACTGAATGACCACTCTCTTGTCAAGGAAATTCAAACGTACCTTCACTCTGGAAGACTTTCAAAGGAGGTACTTTCAAATGCGCTGTGGTCGGCTCTGGTCTTTGTGCTGCTCACCAGTGACGAGGGACTGGAGGTTTTTGATTTGAGAAAATTCTTCAAATCAGATGAGTGTCTTTTCAAGCTTCATCCCGTTATCAAAGCCAGTCGGACTGCCATGTAAGTGCCGTCAAACTTGCATTTAGTTTCCAAATAAAGATAAAGTTCTGAAGATATGGTAAGAGGTCTGTTTCATAATTTTTAGATTGTCCTCATGTAATCTGACAAAGAAGAGCTGTTCAGCTTTGGCGTCTGTTCTCGACTCCAATCCCAATGTCTTGAGAGAACTGGACCTCAGTTTCAATGAACTTGAAGACAGTGGGCTGAAAAGTCTCTGCTCTGGGCTGAGGAGTCTACATTGCAAACTACAGACGCTAAAGTACATTTCTGCTTTTATCTTAAACACAGTAATAAAATCCCTCCACAGTGTTAAAATCCCTCTCAATTGTTTTCTTCTAGACTGGAGTTTTGTGGACTCAGAAGAGAGAGCTGTTTAGCCCTTGTTGCTGCTCTTAAGTCAAACCCATCACATCTTAAGGAGTTGGACCTGAGCAACAATAACATTGGAAATGATGCTGCAACTCGGATTTTGGGTTTGGTGCCTGACTGCGGGCTGGAGACTCTTAGGTCTTTATGTGTTTTTTCTGGGACTTTTTGGTGAATGTTTGGTGATATGGTGGTTAGCAGGGGTTAGCTTAGTTCAGGGGTCAACATCCATTGGCCAAAATCCTTCTCTCAGTAATCCTTCCTTGAAGTTGCACAACTTCTCTTTGGATGGTTTGGAAAATGTGGCAAAATTGATCTTTTCATCCATTTGGGGGCAGTTGTGGCCTAATGGTTAGAGAGACAAACTTGTAACCCAAAGTTTGCGGGTTCGAGTGAATAAGCAGCGCTCTCTCTACCCTCAATACCACAACTGAAGTGAGACCCTTGAGCAAGGCACCGAACCCCCAACTGCTGCCTGGGCACCACAGAATTGGTTGCCCATTGCTCTGGGTGTGTGTCCACAGTGTTTGTTTGTTCTCTACTCACTACTGTGTGTGTACACTTGGATGGGTGAAATGCAGAGCACAAATTCCGAATATGGAACACCATACTTGGTCACACGTCATGTCCTTTCCTTTCTTTTTTCCTTTTCCAAACCATTCCCCAGTGACCAGTCGGTTGTGCATTAAATGGACTTTTTGACTTCCCAAATTTCTAAAACAGAACTAGCCGAAAAAGTTGATGACTATATTGCTGACATTACATCATTCAACATATATTATTTTTTACCTGCAGGCTTTCAGGCTGTGGGATCACAAAGGAGGCCTGTGCTTTCCTCACATCTGCACTGAGTTCAAAACCGTGCCAACTTAAGAAACTGGACTTAAGTGATAATAAACTTTGGGATTTAGGAGTTGGGATGTTTTCTGAATTACTTGCAAACCCAAACTGTAACCTTCAAGAGTTGAGGTAGGTGTGCAATGATCTTATCTGTAGAAAATCTCTCTTTTATTAGTCTTGTACTACTTAGGGACCAAGGATTGAAGGTGTGCAGGCATCTATTGTATTTGTTAAAGTAATGTATATTACCTTTCTGTCTAGGAGCAGAGTCAAATGAAAAAAAATAAAAAATTATAATAATAATAAAATTGGTCCACTCATAGTCTTTAACCCTGTAATGCAGTGGTTCCCAAACCTGGTCCTGGAGTTACCCCCAAAAGTGCACATTTTGCATGTTTCTCTCATCTGACACAGCTCCAACCCCAATTGCATACATCTGAACCAACTAATCATGGTCTAATTACGCATACTAGAACAGGGGTGTCCAAACTCAGTCCCAGAGGGCCGCTATCCTACAGACCCTGTGTTCCATTCAAAAGGGTTCATCCCTATGCCTTAATCCCTTCAAAGAGTTTACCCTCCAGAGTGAGAGCTTTGAAGGGTTGAATGGTTTAGGGGACCAGACAGCTGTTTCTTGAAGTGCCCTTCTGCATCATCATCTTGTGCCCATACACAGGTGCTATCATCATGCAAAGAATCAGCACAGAGTCCTGGGAGCCGAGTGTCCATCAGTTGTACCTTTCGAGCACTTCGGTTTGGAACAACCCTTCAATATGGCGGCCATGACTGTTTTTTACTTTGAAGTGCCCTTCGGAGGGTGATATATCCCGTTTGGAACCCACAGAGAGTTTGGTTCCAACCAGCTCCAAAACACCTGCCTGGAAGCTTCTGGTACAGGGGTCTTCAGACTCAGCCCTGTCTTGCAGAGCTTAGCTCCAACCCCAATTAAGCTCACCTGAACCAGGTAATCAAGGTCTTACTAGGCATGCTAGAAACTTCCAGGCAGGTGTGTTGAGATAAGTTGGAGGTAAACTCTGCAGGACACTGGCCCTTCAGGACCAAGTTTGGAGACCCCTGTTCTAGTATGCCTAGATAGACCATAATTAGTTGGTTCAGGTGTGTTTAATTAGGGTTGGAGCTAAACTCATCAGAACAATGTTTCTCCAGGACCGAGTTTAGACACCCCTGATTTCAGGTCTTGAAGTCCCAACTAACAAGCTGATGAGTTGAACCAGGTATGTTTGATTAGGGAGACATACAAAATGTGTTGGGGGTACTCCAAGACCTTGATTGAGAACCACTGCCATATTGCAAACAGCAACTTAAAACTACACTTCTGCTTCTTTTCAATAATTTAACAACCCCCCAAAAAAACTGATTCCTTGGGCCATGCCAGGTTCAGTGATACCAGTGGTTTCAAATTATGGCCAACTCAATATTACAATATTACACAATGCTAATCATCCCAAAAAATGCATCACATAGTCACTGAGTGATCAAAGGTTTTTGATATGCCAAACCACATCAACAAACTCACAAGTGAGGAAGCCAAATAGGAAGTGAGGCTGTATCTTTAGATCACTTTGATGTATTGAAATGAATTGGAAACAATTTCTCTCTTTTTTATCAGATTAGAGAGATGTAATTTTACATATAAAAGTTGTGGGCTCGGTCTGGAGAACTCTTGTCTCAGAGCTCTAGATCTTTCTGACAATGAAGTGCAGGATTCTGGGATGAAGCTGCTCATGAACTCACTGAAGGATCCATCCTGTAAACTTGAGAAATTAAGGTTATGCTTCATTTATTACATTTTCACAGCACTTGATTGGAGTGTTTGAGAGCCATCTTTGTGTAAAACAGATAATATATATTAATCATATAACAATTTGTACATAAAAGGTTTCAAATATGATGTTCATTGATTATCCTAGAATTATAACTAAAACTTTTATTCTCCAGGCTGTCATGTTGCAGACTGACGGATAAGGGTTTCTCATTTCTGGCTTCAGCTTTGAGATCAAACCCCTCTGGCCTGAAAGAGCTTGATTTGAGCAAAAATTTCCCAGCGTGCACTGGAATAATGCAGCTTTTTACGGTTCTTGGAGAAAACTGTGGTCTCCAAAAGTTGTGGTCAGTATTATTAGTGAAAGTACAATTCAGTAGTGAATGTTGAAGAAATGAGACCAAACATGCACCAAACATGTAAAATAAAATTATTACACTTTTACAGATTATAATTGTTTTAATTCCTTTATCCCTACAGTCTGGACTTTTGTGACCTCACTCCAGATATGTGTGGTTTAGCAGCTACAGGTCTAAGCCAAAACTTAAACCTGAAGGAGTTGAACCTAAGCAACAACAACCTAGAAGATAAAGGTGTTCGGTTGCTCTGCCTTGGACTACAGGAAGGCACTTGTGCAATGAAGACTTTGAAGTAAGATTAAAAAAATCATTTACAATTTTTTTTTTTTTTACATTTTATGTGCGCAAACAGAACACAGATTTAGAAATAAAAATGCTATAATGTTGTGGTAACTTTTATTCATTTGTTTTCATTTTAGATTATCCAACTGTGGTCTCACTGACAGCAGCTCTCAATACTTGGCTTCACTTCTTAGTTGTCAGTCCATATCTGTTGAGCTGGATCTGAGCAGAAACAACATCAGCCAGCAGGTGGAGCAGTTTCTGAGTTCTATATCAAACATCAATCTTTTATTCTAGTTCATATGCAAGTGTAGTTTTACATTTTTGCAGGTAAAGTTTAGCAACCCGTGGAGACTGTAGATATTAATGTGTGGTTGATGGGGGATAAGTGTGTCCATGTAATGGAATGGAATGTAAAAAGAATAGAATGAGAATAAGAAGACAAAATAATCCAAAAGCTGCATATGTTGCACTTTGTGCAGAAATTGAATTTTATAAATTCTTCATTGTTCATTGTGTAGCATATTATTGCTGTGGCAAATGTGTGACCTTACTAAAGAACGCTGGAGGTGTGTCTTTCAAGTGGGTGGTTAAAAACTTTCTCCATGAGTAAATGAGGAATGCTGAAAGATCTTGCAGAAATGCGCTCATTCAGAGAGATTGATGAACGGAGAGGGACGGAGACAAACAGAAGCATGAGGCTAGATAAAGAGAAGTCGGAGAGAGTCACAGCAGTACAGAGGGGGAGATGATTATGTCATATATGTATGTGCTGCAAACGTTCGGCTTATTCATGGATGTACAGAAAGGAAGAAAGAAAAGAAGCAAAGCACACAAATCTGAAGCAGAGAAAACAGGACACAGCTCAAACTGAGGAATTCAAACTACTGAAAAAATAAATCAAGACTAGGAGAACAGCAACAGCATCTCGCAACAGAAACTGGCAAGTCACTGTTTTTGTTATTTAGACCATTTATCAGACGGGTTCAAAAAAACTATTTTTCTGGTTGTGTCATCAGATTTGTAACTTTTTAGAGATGTAACTTTTTAATAGAGGCTGTATTTTGATGTATAACTTGTATTTTTCAAATATATGAAATATATATATATATTTTTTTTTTTTTTATGTGTTGAAAACATGAAGAAATAGTTTGGAAAAATAAACATTTACTTACCTTTATTTTTTTCAAAGCCACAATAAAAGAAATTTATAAGTAACAACTAAAGGCTCTGCTTCTCACACAAATCTTTTGCAAGACTTTGAATAGTACACAAGTCACATGGATCACTGTTATGATACTTTTACAGCCTCAGTCCACATTTATTGTATGGAAGAAAAGCAAACAAACCCATTTCAAACATTTTCACTCATTCTGTGTTCCACAAAAGATTGACAGAATGATGACTTTGGGAAAACTTGAGAATTCGTAAATGAAGTTTTCATTTTATGGGTTCAATTTTCCTTTAACAGACTGCAGTTTTGTGATGGGACAGAGTTGACTCTGTTGTCATAGTAACAGTGTTTGTCTTTCAAGGGAGGATGTTTGGTACTATCATTTCACACTTACGCTGAACGTCCCAGATGTTTTATTCCATTTGCCATCACAAACCGGATTTAAGAGCGTACAAAAGTGTGTTACGGTCCAATTTGCTGTCACAGCTGTGCTTGGCTCATCAGATAGTACAGCTATGAAGGACATATTTCTATAAAAGGCAAATATAAATTCTTTTGGGAATGGTGAGATGATTTTTGACACTTTTTCTATTGATAGGGGATCAACTAAAACCCGATCTCTGTCTCTTCCACGTGAGCACCACAGCTTAAAAAGACAGAAGCAACCACTGAACTATTTACAGCGGGCTGTATTGGCTTTTGAATGGTTTATTTGATTTCTAAAAAACAGTTTGTCTGAATATTTCGGTGGCAAAATTCAGAGAGCCAAAGATGAGCACACCAGCATGGATGTAGTCCAACTCTCTTGTGCTTGTTTGCTCTTCAAAATAACAAAGCCACAATTTCATGACTTAAAATCTACCCAAATATTATAAAAAGTCTTATAAAATGTGTTACCATGCATCTGTTATTTGAAAGTATGCTTTCAATAAAAAAATTATATAATTATATATATTCTTTGAAAAGTATTAACATAGTATTTTCTGTATACAACAACATATGACAATAATTTGGTATTAGAATCAGTATTTTCAGCGTGTTACGGTCATGTTGCTTACTGATTTAGTTCAGTGATGTTGTAGTTTTGGAATGAGTTGGATCAAAGCCTCAGACCCATTACCATATCATCATTCAGAATGGGCTGTAAGATGAGTTCTGCTGCATACCATGCATCTGAGCTGATATCAAAACACACAAAGCCCTGCACGGGTTCAGCATATTTGTGGACATAAGAATACACTCGGTTTAAGTAATTGCATGTCCACGCACATCTGAATTCTTGAGAAAACAATATGTAATCTTACTGGATACTTGGCAAGGATTAAGTCAGATGTGTAATCATAATAAATTGCTCATGAGGTTATTTTCCAATAGAAATCACGTGCTGAGAAGCTGTGCAGTCTTGTTTTAGGTACAGTACAATGCATGTGTTATTCTACCACAGTTTTTGTCTCTTTCAAGACCGGACACGTTCTTCATTTTTAAGAGTCTCAGTATTGTTATCATTTTTCTTGTAGGATGTAAACTTGGCTCTGGTCATTTTCGTCTGCTGGTCTGAAATCTCTTTTAATAGCCAGATGTTTTAATTTTTATAATGTCATCTTTTTCCTAAAATGCCCCCATCTAAAAAGCAAATAAGAAACACATGCACTTAGCGTATATAGATTTATAAGATTTATATAAGATTGGCTTTATTTTTTGTAATTTAATACACAAATTGCATTAGTGTGTATATATGGTCAGCAAACAGTCAAAGCAATAAAACCATCTGTAATGAAGCTCAAAGACAGAATCATCCTCTTCCTCGTAATGTGAAACAGTCTGTTGTTCTGGAATAGAGACACTTCTTATTCCTTGTATAAATAAATTGGCAGTGCCAGTAGTCTTGTTTTCAGCTGGGGACACACCAAAACTAACATGAAAGAACAAGCAGCAATGAAATCTAACTGCGATGTCATCTTGCATCTAGCATCTGCATTTAGGCCAAAAAGTTGTGCTTGAACACATGTACATTCTGTGCCTGCATTAGAGGAAATAGCTCTCCATACCAGTAGGTGGCAGTAGTCTGTATTCATCATTCGATTAATAATACTGATACTACACAAATCTGAACTTGCTTAATATTTTGAATATGAGTAATATTGATCAGCTGGTCTTTACTTACCTAATTCCAGATGGCCACGATATTATGAAATCATTCACGTATTGGAATACTCAGATATCAGGATGATGTAAAATGAAAAGAGCCTTCTGTGTGTTCTTTTGCTTTCTTGCTTTTGTCACTTCCATTTTTCTTCTCATGCAGTGATTCACTAAGCTGAACCATCAGAGCCACTGATGGGGTCTGACTATTGTTGACAGTTATGGCTTAGGTCCAAGCCTTAACGGAAAAGCTCAGCCAAAAATGAGAAAAAAAAAATAATTGGTGAACAATTTGGTTTCTTTTTAATCCTTCCTCTTCTATTTCTGTGCTTAGGTCTGAGGATGTGGATGATTGTGGGTGTGGTCTGTCTTTCTCAGTGCATTATGGGTCAGCTGCTGGAGGCCAGGTCCAAAGGAGCCCCACCTCAGTTTATATGTAGCATTCCAGGTTTGCCAGGAGCACCGGGAAAGACCGGACCCCCTGGGCCTCGTGGGGAGGATGGCCATGTCGGAATCCCAGGAAGAGATGGGAGGGATGGACGGAAGGGGGAAAAGGGTGAAAAAGGCGACCCAGGTAGAGTAAACAGTTTCTTAGGTAAAGCTAGTCCAGGATGGTAAAAAAAAGGTCACAAAATGTTTGAGGCTAAAGCTATCTGAAAAATGGTTCTAGGTCAAGGTTCTTCAAATCTGGCCCTCCCTGGTGAAAAAACAGCATATGCTGGTAGGTATGTTTTGATGCTGGGATGCTGGTTAGGTATGTTTTGGTGCTGGTTTAAGCTGGTCCTTTTTTCACCAGGGCTGGAGAGAGGCAGCCATGCAGGGTTTAGCTTAAACCAGGATTGTCCACTGCAGAGTTTATACTATAGAATAGTAAGGGCTTGATAAGCTGGTTCAGGTGTGTTTAATTGGGTTTGGAGCTAAACTCTGCAGTGGCCCTCCAGAACCGAGTTTGGGCATTTCAGTAGTTGTGACCTCCATCACCTCCAATCACTTTTGTTGGATGTATACATCATTGAGGCCTTGTCAATACAGAAAAGTAATCATTTCATTACAAAGTAAGAAGGAATTCCAGTAATTAATGGCTCACTAGGACTAACAGTCCGAGTAACAGGTTATTTTTCTGAAATGAGACATCCTCAATGACATATGCAGCTGACAAACGTGATGTCCAGAGGGTGAACCTTCGAAATGAGAATCCGCTTCTGAAGACCTGGATTACTCTTTAATTATGTTTGGAGTTAAACTTTACAGGGCAATGGGTCTCCAGGGCCAGAGCTGAGAAAGCCTTTTTTAGATTCTTCTCCTCATTCTGCTCTTTGGTACAATTTTAGTCTTAGTTTCAGCATATCGCACAGAAAAATAACATTAATGGGGGCTCGTCCGAGATATATCACCTTACCCTGTAACATTTGTGTTTATTTTTGTGCCAGACACATTGTAGTTTTGCAAGGAAGGGGTGTTCTGTTACCATTCAGTATAGAGCAGGGGTGCCCAAACTCGGAACTGGAGGGCCGGTGACCTGCAGAGTTTAGATCTGGCTTGCCTCAACAAACCTGCCAGGAGGTTTCTAGTATGCCTAGTAAGAGCTTGATCAGCTGGTTCAGGTGTGTTTAATTGTGGTTATAGCTAAACTCTGCAGGACACTGGCCCTCCAGGACTGAGTTTGGGCACCCCGATATTGAGCATATTGCTGTATTTTAAGTAGATGTAGAAATGATTTAAGATCTGTCTATTTCAGGGCTGGGCAACTTCGGTCCTAAAGGACCACTGTCCTGCAGAGTTTAGCTCCAACCCTAATCAAACACACATGCCAGTAGCTTTTCTAGTGATCTCGAAGACATTGATTATCTTGTGCAGGTGTGATTATCTTCTGCAGGTGTGTTTTGCCCAGCCCTAAAATAGACTAATCTTAAATCAATTCATCATCTGCTTGAAATACAGCAATATGCTCTATATTAGGGGTGCCCAAACTCCAGTACCAAGGTTACCCAGCCCTTGTCTATTTGAATGAAAAAGGTTGTATATTTGTGTGCCTCTAAATCAGGAGTGCCCAAACTTGTTTCTGGAGGGCCAGTGTCCTGCAGAGCTTAGCTCCAACCCCAATTAAACACACCTGAACCAGCTAATCAAGCTCTTACTAGGCATACTAGAAACTTCATGGCAGGTGTGTTGAGACATGCTGGATCTAAACTCTGCAGGTCACGCACGCAGGGCATGCATGCTGTAAATTGTCTAGTCCTGCTCCAGTGTCCTGCAGAGTTTAACTTCAACTTGCTCTAACACACCTGCCTGGACATTTCTAGTAATTCAGATTTTCCTGATTGGTTAGTTTAGGTGTGTTTAATTAGGATTGGATCAAACTTTGTATGACAGTGGACCTCAGGAAGCAAGACTGGACACCCCTGCTCTAAAATTAATCCCAGTAGAACAGGGGTTCTCGGCTCTGGATCTCAAGGTCCACTTTCCTGCACTGTTTAGCTTTAGCCTCGATCAAGCTATAGTTTGGACCCTGATTAGCTGGTTTAGGTGTGTTTGATTAGGATTGTTTAGAACTAAACTTTGCAAGAAAGTGGACCTAGGGAACCAGAGTTGAGAACCCTTGCAGTAGGTGTGTCAGATTAATTTCCTGGAGTAACACTGTCCTGCAGAGTTTAGCTATAAATCTAATTAAACAAACCTGAATCAGTAAATCATGGCTGGTGCTAAGGGTGGGGATTCGTTGGCCTTGCCCCCCAAACAAGTTACTATGCCCTCCATTTCCCTCCTCTCCCCTCCCTGCTGAACAAAATCAAATAGCGATTACATGCTTCCCATCCAAAGTCCACCACACCTGGTGCCAACTCTGCAATAAATCAAGGTCTTCGGGATTACTAGAAACTTTTAGGTGTTTTGGGACAGTGGCCCTCCAGGACCAGAGTTTGATACATTTGCAGTAGAACACTGTCTGGATGTTTGCTTTAGTAAATTTTTTTAATGTATAATGACAGGTTATCACATTGTGATAAATCACACACTGACAAAAATCTTATTAAGGATGAGTAATATCTTACAGTAATAAAGAGCTGAAAGAATTTATGATCTGAATGACAGATTTCTAGTCCAGAAAAATCATTGCATTTTAATGTTTCCAACCACATCCACATCAAAATATGTTACATTCTGGGTATGATGTTATTTATTAATAATGGCAATCATTACAAACTGAGCCAGTGCAAGTATGATGTTGTTTGAAAGGATTTTGGCTTGAAATCAACAGCATCTTTAGGAGGCCTGTGTTTGTTTTAGGGCTCAGAGGTAGAGTCGGGCCAACGGGAAAACTCGGGGAACGTGGAGAGAGAGGTTTCATTGGGAAGCGTGGACCTGAGGGTGATTCCGGAGATTTAGGGCCTCCTGGTCCTCCAGGACGTCTCGGACAGAAGGGTGACAAGGGCCAACGAGGGCCTCCGGGAGAACCAGGCATCTGCAAATGTGGAAGTTTGGTTCCCAAATCAGCATTCTCGGTAGGCATCACCAGTAGCTATCCCACTGAAAAAGCACCTATCAAGTTTAACAAAGTCCTGTTTAATGAGGGTGGCCACTACAACCCAGAAACGGGAAAATTCCTCTGTGCTTACCCCGGAATATATTACTTTTCTTATGACATCACTCTGGCTGACAAGCACCTGGCCATCGGGTTGGTTCAGAACGGACAGTACCGGATAAAGACGTTTGATGCCAACACAGGAAACCATGACGTGGCATCTGGCTCAACAGTGATGTTTCTCAATCCAGAGGATGAGGTGTGGCTGGAGATCTTCTACAAGGACCAGAACGGCCTGTTTGCTGACCCTGGCTGGGCTGATAGTCTTTTCTCTGGGTTTTTGCTTTATGCAGATACAAACTATATGGATACATTGTCGGAAGACTACTAATAGCTACTGTAACATCAATTAATAGCGCTATCTTGGATTGAGTCAGGCTGTTTTTTCAGCATCTCACACCATGGACGACACATTTTTAGACACTGTTTCCATGTTTTACAAAGCAGTTGTATAGTAAGAAAATGTACATGTCACAGAAATTCTGCATTCAGCTGAGCTATTTTTGAATGCAAAAAAAAATAAATAAATAAATAATTGTCCAGTGTAAATGGCCTCTAACTTGCTGAAAGTCACCATTTATATTGTTGATGCAAAATACTGAAAATTAAAATCCTTTTTGACACTGTTGTATATGCATTCCTATATACATTTAGGCCCTAAGGCTAAAGGTGTCAACTGGAGTTTTAACCATTTTAGGCTGAAAATGCTTTTTCCACATTTATTTGGAAGTAGATTTTCCCACGTCTTCCATTTTTTGAACATACCAGTATGATGCCCACAGCATATTCACACTCATCGATCCCACTTAAAAATATATGTAAACATATTTTAAGTGTGGATTTTGAATTTTTAGTAAGTAAATATTTAATATTAATAAAAGTAGTTACCCTTATGGAAAAAAAACAAACAAACAAAAAAACACATGAATATCACACATGCAATAAAATAACGTGAAATATATGCTTTGCACATGAGAATCATGTGGTTTTGGAATATTTTGATGGTGTAAATGTAAAACATTTCCACGTTTTCACAGGGGGTTTTAAGTGTTTCATGTAAAATTAACATGTGATTACACCTAATATTTGTGTAGTTTTTCTGCAAGTGTAGCTGCATTTTTTTTTTGTAAAATGTTTACTTATTACATGTACAAAATAAAACAACATATTTATGTTAATGTGAAATATATTGTATATTATACAAAGTGTATATATGGGACTCTGGACCACAAAACCAGTCATAAGTGTCAATTTTCTTTTTGAAATTGATGTATAAATTGAGATTTACATCATCTGAAAGCTGAATAAATAAGCACTCAATTGGTGTTTGGTTTGTTAGGATAGAACACTATTTGGTTAAGATACAACTATTTGAAAATCTGGAATCTGAGGGTGCCAAAAAATTCAAACATTGAGAAAATCGCCTTTGAAGTTTTGATATGTTTAGAGTAGAAAATTAACAAAATGTCTTCATGGAACGCGATCTTTACTTAAGAAAATTTGATAATTTTGACCCATACAATGTATTTTTGGCTATTGCTACAAATATATCCGTGCAACTTAAGACTGGTTTTGTGGTCACATATTGTTTAATTTGCTGACCAACAAATGCATAATGACAATGTTTGCCATGGCAACTCATACAACATTATTTTTTGCTGTGTATTGATGTGTCAAATGAACCCAAAGATTTGAACAGAAACTCCCTTGGTTTTATTGAGTTGATGAGTCACTTCTTGAATTCAGTTTAAGTTGTCATAAGAGAGTTTGTGTGCTGTCAGAGGAAACAGCTCAACCATCTGGACTGTTCTGAGATTTTGACCCGAATAAAAGCTTTGTGGCTATTCTGGTTTGTTTTGAATATTCTTTGATTTTTTTCTAATCTGTTTATATGAAAAAAATAAAAATAAGACATATGTTTCAAGGTTCATTTCAAAAGTTTACTAAAAAGGATAATTAGACCAATATGTCCCTGTAATTCTGCACTTGTGCGTTCATAAGTCCATGTTAGTGCATAAATCCACTCTATGTGTCACTGACTGCATAAGAAATAGTGGGAAAATGTATTATGGCAAAGCAGATGATTCTGTCAGAGGACAAAAAATGTTTTTACATGTTTCACATGAGTAATCCAACAACAGTGTTTTGCATTTGGGAAAAAATAAATGGAAGCCAAAGCTCATAACCCTGAAAACACCCTTTTTGATTTCTGATTACAGCCATCTGAACAGAATCAAATAACATACAGTACAGAATGTGGAAATATATACTCACCCCATTGGTTGCTATAGCATTCTTTGGGAAAAGATGAAAAACGAAAAACAGCTCAGCAGCTTTACTGCAGAACACATTTGTTTTCTGGAGCAAACAAACAAGAAGTTGTTTCCAAAAATACAGTCAATCAGGTCATATTTGTTCTTTCACTGAAAGGCCTGTTCACATACTGCAGCAGAAATTCTAGCTCTCAGGGGTTTTAGTGATCGTATAATCTTATTATCTATCATCCAGTAAATGGTTGAAATCAAAACAGCGTGTAAGGTTTCTTATTGAAACTGGTCTGAAGTAAAATCTCTATTAGGATGCATTTTAGAAATGAGAATCTTTAAATAATGCACTTATACTGTGTTTAAGATAATATCACTCAGACTGAGATTGATGCGAAGTTGGTTTTGTCTAAATAAGCTAATCACAGTCGTGCACAATAATTGATTTTATTAAATTAATAAATATATTTTTATTACAAGGAAGAGTTATTGCATCAGTGACTAAGACAATACTGCACTGAACAGTTGGGTTTTAGTGAAAATTGGAGGCCAATAACTCTAATCAATAATGACACTAAATTACTTTCACATACATTTGCAAGTTAGTTTTAAATGAAGTTATAGATGATTGCCAATCTGGCTTCTTATGTGGTAGATATATTGGCAATAATATTCGATTAATATTAGATTTGATTGACTACAATTTTCTTTTAAATGATGACAGTTATTTTTTTTTTTAATATAGATTATTATAAAGCATTCAATACTGTGAACCATATTTTTTTATTCAAAGTTCTTGATTTTTTTGGTTTCAGCAACAACTTTATCCACACAGTTCGAACACTATATAAAAATTGCAATAGTTCTGTTAAGTTACCTTTCGGGACCACTCCTAGATTTAATATAGCGGTTAAAGAAGGAGATCCATTATCTCCTTTATTATTTTTATTGGTAATGCAAGTATTGTATCTGCATATTAAGATCAGTCCATTTCAAGGTATTCAGCTGGCAAATAATGTGATTAAATGTTCCCAGTTAGCAGGAGATACTGCAATTTTTCTAAAAGACATAAAGACTTAATGAATTCTATATGGTATCAGGGTTAGCTATAAATATAAAAAATGTGAATTATTTGCTTTAAAAGAAAGACCCAGTGACTTGTCCGATAAAAGACTATATTACTTATTTAGGGATTAAGATATGTAAAGACCAAAAAGAAAGAATAAATCTTAATTATACCCCATTAGTTACTAAAATTCAAAAACAATTTAACATTTGGCTAATGAGAGACCTGTCTTTAAATGGGAGAGTTTTATTATCAAAATCTGAAGGTTTATCTAGGCTAGTTTACACTGCAATGGCTATAGACACTCCAAAACGTATTATTAATGATATAAATAAATGTATATATCATTTTATTTGGAAAAATAAACACCATTATCGGAATAAAAAAATACTTTGTAATCCACTTAATCAAGGTGGGCTAAATGTACTTGATTTTGAAATATCTAGCATTATTTTTAAAATTAAGTGGATATAAAATCATGTTCGTTCAAAAGATAAATTATGGTATTATATCCCTAATATTATATTTGAAAAAGTAGGTGGTATTGAATTTCTCCTTAATTGTAACTTTAATATTAGCAAGCTTCCCATAAAACTTTCCAGCTTTCACAGACAGGCATTGTTATCATGGATGATGATATACAAACACAATTTTTTTTCCCCTCACAAGTGCTTAATTTGGAATAATAAATACATTACACACCAAAATAAATCTCTTTTTTTTAGTTAATTGGTTTAGAAAAAAATTCACAACTGTTGGTTTCACAACTGTTGAATTCTAATAGTCAAGTGCTTACCTATGCAGAGTTCTTCAAAAAAATTTAATTTCATATACCTGTAAAGGAGTATGTAATGGTAATTAATGCAGTTCCCTCAGAACTTAGGAAATTATTAGTAAATGATATAGATGAAAAACCAAATGTTGATTTCTGTGTTAAATTGGAAGGTATAAATATAAAAGAAAAAATGTAATAATAATTATCTTAGAAAGATTTGCCAAATTTCTAGTGTTCCTTTAGCCATTGGTTTTTGGAGATCACAATTTCAAGATGTCAATTGGAAAGAAACCTTTAAGATCTCTAGACGTTTTTGTATTACTAATAAAATTAGAGAGGTATCATTCAATATAGTTCATCGTATTTATCCTGTAAAACAGGTAATTGCAAAGTTTTGTAAAGACATTGACTTAAAGGGCGTTTTCTGTAAAAAGGAAAATGCGAGTATTGTCCATTTATTTTATGATTGTATTTATGCAAAATTGTTTTGGTGTGATTTAGTTTTTTTTGTTAAACAAAGTACTAATGTTGAATAGCAACTAAAAGAAAAGGATATTTTATTTTTTATGAGTATACTGCTGACTTCAACATTTGGTATATTGTTAATTTATTCATTATATATGGAAAATTTTTCATTTCTAAATGTAAATGGGCAGTGAAAAAACCTAATTTTACTCATTTTAAAATAGAAATAGGTCACTACCTGTGTACATTAAAAGAAACAAAAAAAAAATAGCAAAGCAAAGCAAAGCAAAAAAAAATAAATAAATAAATAAAAAAAACTGTAAATTACTTAAAACCTTAATATATATATATATATATATATATATATATATATGTATATAGATCGATAGATATACACTACCGTTCAAAAGTTTGGGGTCAGTAAGACTTGTAATAGTCTTTAAAGAAGTCTCTTATGCTTATCAAGGCTGCATTTATTTGATTAAAAATATAGAAAAAAAAAAAACAGTAATATTGCAAAATGTTTTTACAATATAAAATAATGTTTTTTTATTTTAACATACTTTAAAATAGAATTTATTCCTGTGATGAAAAGCTGAATTTTTATCAGCTGTTACTCCAGTCTTAAGTGTCACATGATCCTTCAGAAATCATTCTGGATAATATCAACAGTTGTGCTGCCAGATATTTTTTGGAACCTGTGATTTTTTTTTTTTTTCAGGATTCTTTCATGAATAACAAGTTTAAAAAGTACAGTGTTTATTCAAAATATAAATATTTTATAACAATGTAAATTATTTATTATTAACTTTTAATAAACTTATAATTATTAACTTAATACATCCTTGGTGAATAAAAGTATTAATTTCTTAAAAAGAAAAAAAAGAAAAAAAAGAAACAATAAAAATGTACTGACCCCAAACTTTTGAACGGTAGTGTATATAGATATATATATTTTTTGAATAATTTATAACTATTTGTACTTGATTATGGATATGTTATGTTACTGCTTTCCTTATTTTAATTTTAATTTTATATTGTTTTATTTATTTTTTTATTTGTTTAATGCTGTATTTTTTTATGTTATATATTATGTAATTGCCCTTTTTTATTTATTTAATTGCCCTAATTGTTTTTTGTTTTTTTTTGTTCTAAAAACGATGGTATAAAACGATTTAAAAAAAAAATAAATAAATAAACATACATTTTTGTTTTTATATTAAAGAAAATTTGTAAAGTGCTATTGTAAACACGATCAAATAAACGACATAACAATAAAAACACTTTTACGCAGGATCGGATTCAAGCATGGTGACGTTTCGGAATTGAAATGATTGACGGGATTATGAACCAATGAAAAACGCTCTGACACAGAGTGGGACGGACCGGACGCATACTGCTGTGTGTTCGGTTGCAGATTATTTACATCCGTTACCAGGCAGTGAGACGCCGCATGACGGTAAAACTCCTCCAAAATAAAGATTCAGTCGCTGCTTTTTCAGTGGATTAATGTTGTTCGCACTGTTAAAATCTAGAAAGCCTTTGCATTCAGTTTTGTTCAGGGTTATGTTTATTTCATGTCTCGAAAAATCACAGTCTGCTGTTATGAAGAGATTTTCTTACTGCGCTGGAAATGACATATAATCTGTTAAATCTGTTGTGTTATGTATAACAGAAACATCAGATGTGTTTTTATAGACCGCGTCTGCTGTGGACGACAGTCGGTTCCTCCATTATAAACTTGACTCATTCACGATTTTATTACAGTTTCATGAAGACGCTCCCGTGACTTCTAATCTGATATGAATTAAATAATTGTGTTAATGGCCACCAAAATGTCATCGCCCAGGTAATCTTACTGTTTTTACTACTTCAAGAGTAAAAACGTAAAATGAGATTGTTTTAAGACTAAGTTTTTGTTTATGTTTATGTTGTCGTCTTCAGTGATGTACGGGAGAAGATAAGGAAGAAGAGGAGAGAACTGCAGGAGTCTTTAGGAAGAGTCAGAGATGATAAACAGGTTTGAACACTGCATTATAGCAGAGTGTCCTCTACAATGATTGCTATTTACATCTGAAGTTGCTAGACATGTTTTGTATATCAGCTGTTTATTATAGAAGATAAACTGTAGAGTGCAATGCACCTTCACTAAGAACGCATGCATGAAGTGGTGTATATAAGGTCTGTGCTGATGTGCTGTAGGCTTTGGTTCCGTCAGACTGGGATCTGTCTAAGGAGAATGATCACACTGCGGTGGAGGTTGGTTCTGTTCTCACCCTTCCAAGTTCCTGTCATGCACTAACACATTCCTGCTAGTCTGTTCTTCAGTGGTGCTTCTGTCTTAATTCTTAGTTAAAGAAATAGATCATCCAGACGTAAATGTTTTGTCATCAGCCACCCTCCTTTTCAGACACAAAATGAGATGTTATACAGAATGCCCACGCTACTTTTTTTTTTTTTTTTTAACAATGGAGGACAGGAGTTTACAAAAATAAAAATTCTAAAAGCATCGTACCTGCAACTAAATATTAAAACAGGTTTATATGACTTGATGTGTGCGCTATATTTCATGTCTTCTGAACCCATATGCCTTGAAATACAATGTGTCAGTCATATGGACCATTTTTTTTTAAAAGGCTGAGTAACAAAATTCAAACTTTTCTATTAATGCTTTTCTTCTGGGCGTCATTACTCTCTTAAAAAATGTTTTTTGTCATTCTACTTGTAATAAAGTATTTAACCTCTTTAAAAACTGCTTCTGAGCATTGAGGAAAAAACTGTGTGCTAATTTATCTAACAGGACTGGCGTGATTAACAGCAGCTCATGTGAACTGAGTTTTCTGATCTTTTGAACTTTCCCAGAGTGCCAAGAAAAACTATAAGTTGGGAAAATAAATGATCATAATATTGCTTAATATGTTATATTAGGAGCTTCCAGGTGGTGAAGAGGACCCTGGCGAGACACTAAGACGCTCAATGATGGCGAAGAGAATGAAAAAGAAAAAGAAGGTCAGGACTGTGGTAACCTTAATGATGCCTACAACAATAAAAACATTATTCTTATTATTATTGTTGTTGTTGTTTAAAAATAAATAGCTATCAATGCAAATGCAAATACCATAGTATCAGTAATAAGTTTTATTAATCTATTTTTGCATGATAACATGATATTATTTTTAATTAGATTATTTTGCCAATTTTTAATTTAGATTTTTGTATTCATTATACTTATTTATTTATTTTTTTAATGAATGGCAATGAGAGGTGATAATACAAATAATACAACATTAAATAAGGAACTTATTAGTGCCATCATTTAGTGGTAGACCCATCAGCCATTAAGTGGATAAGTACAAAAGTGTAAATACTGGTACAAAATATCTGTCCACTTAGAAGTTGTTATTGAATGACTTAAGAACTCGTGACAGTTTTATTCCATTGCAGTTGGGTTTGTTTTGTCTGTAATGTGCGCATATGGTCTCCATGTTCTAGCTGCTTAAGGAAATGGCGGTAGAGTCTCCTCCAGAGGAGGAGGAGGTGACAGCAGTGCAGGAGATGAGAGAGGAGCAGGACAGAGAAGATGATGTTGAAAGCCCACCAGCGCGCTCACCGAGAGGTTAGGACATTCTGCAATTTATAGACATCAACACAAAGCCTTGGTTTCATTGGGGCCAGCTGCCGTGGCAGTCTATTTACTGTGTTACTGTATATAGTTTGCTGTAAATCTTTGGAGTACAACACTCTCATCCTCACAATGTCTCTAGATCTTCCTCCTCGTCCTGTAATAAGGCCAGGATCTAGCCAATCAGAGACCACCATGAGACAGCGCATGACTGAGAAGCTGCGAGCGGCAAAGGTAAAGGTCATCCAGTGATATTATATTTCAGAATGCTAAATGATTCGTTGTTCATAATTGTTTCGTCCCTTCAGTCTAAAGCTGCTAGTCTTCTAGAGCAGGAAAGCATCATTGAGCCTGCCAGCCGTCTACAGAGTCTACGAGACAGAGAAGCCCTCACTAGATTCGACAGAGATGTAAGCACCTCTTTGAAACAGACGAATGACAGTGGAGATGAACTGGAAAGAAAAATGTCAACATGTAAATTTATGTCATCATAATTAGTTCTGCTGTGGTCATATTTAAAGCACGGCTCAGTCTGTAATTCAAGAACTCATATACAGTAATTGCCCTGTGACCATAAACTAAATATTGTAATATGCACTACGGTTCGAAACTTTGGGGTCAGTAAGATATTTATTTTTTTATTTATTTCGAAAGAAATTCATAATCTTACAAAAGATCTATTTCAAATTAATCATGTTCTTTTGAAATTTCAGTTTATCAAATAATTCTAAAAAATAATGCATTACAGTTTCCTCAAAAATATACAAGCACAACTCTTTTAAAAATGTTTTTTGAGCAGCAAATCAGCATATTAGGATGATTTCTGAAAGATCATGTGACACTGAAGACTGGAGTAATGATGCTGAAAATTCAGCTTTGCATCACAGGAATAAATTATATTTTAACATGTAGTTACAGAGAAAACTTATTTTAAATTGCAATAATATTTAATATTTCACAATTTTACTGTTTTCCTGTATTTATGTATTTATTTATTTCAAATAAATTCAGCCTTGATGAGTCTTTTTTAAAAAATAATAATAAAAAAAAAATCTTGACCCAAAATTTTTGAACAGTAGTCTATGTACTGTAAATACAGATATTTTTATATGTATATTTTATAATTAGGATAAAAACACACCACCTCCAGTTTATAACTTTGAAATGAAGTCTAATATGACACATCGTGCCATGGTTTCCTCCTCCAGACGGATCCAGATCTACAGGCTGACGAAGACTCATCCTTTGCTGCCAGGCTGAAGTTTCGTGACGCAGCTAGACGTGCAGCCAAAGACAAAAGGGTAAGGATGAGAAACATCTTCAACAAGTAATGAAATGGTTGAACAGAACTGACAGAATGAATTGAGTAATAATCTAGAAATCCTCAAATCCTGACATAGATGTGCGTTTGGTTTCTGAGCAGGCTGAGGCTGGTTTGCCGACCGCAGAAGAGGCGTACAACTTCTTCACCTTCAACTTTGACCCAGAGCCTCAACAGCAACGGCGCCTTAAGAAAAGACGTTCCAGAAGAAGAGAAGCAGAGGAAGAGGGAGAGGGTGAATCAGGAGAAGAAGATGACGACAAGGAAGAAGAAGAAGGGGAGGAGGAGGGTGAAATGGAGAGAGAGTATGAAGGAGAAGAAGAGTCTGAAGCCAGGGTGACTTGAGTTTGTTTTCTCTGGTTCTGATTAAATAAACATTTACGTAAAGATGGACATGAACAAACAACAATGTAAAATCCACACACAAAAATCAGTAAATGCATGTTCACCATGCAATCAGCAGAAAAAATGTAGGGTCCATAAAACAACATTTTAGATTAAAATATACAGTATCTCACAAAAGTGAGTATGCCCCTCACATTTCAGCAACATTTTTGGTAGTCATTGTGCAGCTTGTATAGCAGTGTATATTTATTGTCCCCTGAAAATAACTCAACATACAGCCATTATTGCCAAAACAGCTGGCAACAAAAGTGAGTACACCCTAAGTTGATAACAGCACTATGTCATTTAACCACGCAAAGCCACATGACCCATTAATCATGTTCATGTTTTTGTCTGCTTGTCAGGACCATACAAAGTTGTGTATCTTGTATTAGAGCAGTTAAAATGTGGTGCTTTGAGTACAATTCTCTCATACTGATCACTGGATGTTCAACAAGGCACCTCATGGCAAACAGCTCTCTGAAGATTTGAGAATTAGAATTGTTGCTCTCCACAAAGATGGCCTAGACTATAAGAGGTTCAGTAACAACCTGAAACTGAGTCACAGTACTGTGGCCGGGGTCAACAGAAGTTTTCCAAGATGGGTTTGATTCGGGAATAGGCCTCGCAAGGGTCGATCAACGAAGTTGAGTGCTCGTTCTGTGCGTCAGATGCAGAACCTGGCTTCAAAAAACAGATGCATGAGTGCTGCCAGCATTGCTTTAGAGGTTGCAGAAGTAGAAGGTCCGCTTGTCAGTGCTCATCTGAGAAGAAAGCCTCTTCTGAAGCTGGCTTACAAGAAAGGCCGCAAACAGTTTGCTGAAGACAACCTGTCCAGGAGCATGAATTACTGGAACCGTGTCCAATGGTCTGATGAGACTAAAATAAACTTGTTTGGCTCAGATGGTGTCCAGCATGTGTACTGATATGGTGCATGGTGGTGGTAGCATCATGGTCTGGGGCTGCATGAGTGCTCCTGGTAGTGGGGAGCTGCGGTTCATTGAGGAAAACATGGATTCCATTATGAACTGTACATTTCTGAAGCAGAATATGATGCCTTCCCTTCAGAAACTGGGCGAAACGGCAGTTTATCAACATGACAATGACCCCAAACACACCACCAAGATGACAATTGCCTTGCTGAGGAAGGTGCAGGTGAAGGTGATCTGACCTGAACCCTATTGAGCACCTATGGGGCATCCTCAAGCGGAACGTGGAGAAGCCCATGTGTCAAACATCCAGCAGCTCCATGATGTCATTATAGAGTATTTGAAGAGGATTCCAGCAACAACCTGTGCAGCTCTGGTGAATTCTATGCGGAGAATGATTAAATCAGTGCTAGATAACAATGGTTTGACACAAAATTTTGACTCTTTGGACATAGTTTTGACAAATTCACTTAGGGTGTACTCACTTTTGTTGCCAGCTGTTTTATCAATAATAACTGGATGTTCTGTTATTTTCAGGGGACAGTAAATATACACTGCTATACAAGCTGCACATTGACTACTCCAAAATATATCTAAGTTTCATTTCTATAGTATTATTCCTTAAGAAGATATACTAAAATGACTGCTGAAATGTGAGGGGTGTACTCACTTTTGTAAGATATTGTGTATATATACATATTTTGGTAACACTTTACAATGCACTTAATATTAATAGTGAAAAATGCTCTTTTATTAGTCTTAAATATTGTTAATATCAGCATTTACTAATACATTATTAAAATCAAAAGTTATCTGTTAACATCTTGGACTTAAGATAACAGATTTTGTAACAAGTTTTGTTTTTTTATTAACTAATATTATATTTATATTTATTCAACAATATTTACAATATTTATTCAACAAAGATGAATAAATATTGTATTGCTCATTTTAGTTATTAGTAGTTAATGCATTAGTTAACTAATTTGTGTTACCCATTTATTTGTTTTTTTTCCCTCATTTTCATCTCCCATTAGCAGTTCGTTGTGCAGTGTAATTTGTGAAAAATATATTTTTAAGTATTTCATGTTGCCCTCAATTAATATTAGTTCATAAAAATTGCATTTAAATTCTAAAACAAATACAGCATGCTACAGTGCTTGAAATACCTTCAACTACCCTTGATTCAATTACTGCTTAGGATGAAGATGCTCCTCTGGTCAGAGATGAGGAGGAGGATTTGTTCATCATTGACCAATCAGCACAGGACTTCCTGGAAGTGAGGAGAGCGGAATATATCGGCTACAGCAGGCGACTGCAGAGGGAGCGAGAGACACTGTTTGTTCCCAGCATGAGGCCAGGTGCAGAAACGGCAACAGTCATGCAGTTCTTCACCTTAACCCTCCTATAGCAGGTCAAATAATCTGTGTTTTCCATTTGTCACGCAGTTCCTGCCTCCAGTAAGCTGCCAGAGAATGTGCGTCCACGTTACCTGGAGGAAGAAGGGTTATATGTGGGGGAGAGGCCACCTGTCTGCCTGACCAATCAGAACATTTTGGAAAACCGAATACTGAAGCAGGCTGAGGTAATTAAAGAAACTGGTTAAAGAAATTGGGAAGGGACACATTTGTTTACAAATGCTGTTATCTGCAATGTAAGTGTTTGAGATTTCTGCAGGGAAGGAAGTGGTTTGGAGATGATGGGCGTATTATTGCTCTGCCTGACCCAATCAAAGAGTCCTCCTCCAGACCGCCTCTCTTCCACCTTGAGGATGAACTGGACCCAGCGCTGCAGACTGTCTACAGAAAGGTCAGAAATCTAATTATACATAATGAAAAATAGACAATATTTGGTGTTTTTGTGCTGGCCTATCATAGACAACTGACTCTCAAAGATTTTCTGACAGAAGTAGTCTTTCACATGAATGGCCAGTATTTGCCATTTTAAATTGATTTCCAGGGACATTTTTACCTTCATACGGGATGTTTTTTTAACCTTGTTAGATGTATGCTTCATCATTTTGTGTTGAACTCCTACATTTAAAGGATTAGTCCACTTCCAGAATAAAATTTTCCTGATAATTTACTCACCCTCATGTCAGATGTTTGTCTTCCTTTCTTCAAGCATAAAGAAATTAAGGTATTTGAGGAAAACATTCCAGGATTTTTGTCCTTATAGTGGACTTCAACGTTGCCCAAAAGTCCAAATTGCAGTTTTGATGCATCTTCAAAGGGCTCTACATGATCCTAGCTGAGGAACCTAGCTGAAGTGTCTTATCTAGCAAAACGATCGAAAAAAAATAAAAAAAAATCCAATGTGAAAAGTCTCCCACAGTTATTTCTTCATGTGTACTCTGGTTCAAAAATGTAGGTTAGGCCTTGAAAACTCCATCTAATTTTCTCCTCCAAATTGAAAAGTGGCCTACATTGTAGTTTTACCTTTTTGGTAAAGGGCGTTTGACTTTGTAAATACTGGGTCGGTACTTCTGGCACATGCGTGATTACTTAATATGTGAGGTCGAGCTCACACAATATGTGAGGTTGAAAAATTGGAAGCTACATTGAAACAATTTGCCATTTGGACCTTTAACCATCTGTGTCCCATTAAAGACCACTATATGGAGAAAACTCCTGGAATGTTTTCTTCAAAAACCTTAATTTCTTCTTGACTGAAGAAAGAAAGACACAAATATCTTGGATGACATGGTTGAGTAAATTGAGTGACATGCTTCATAATGTAATAACATCTTTAAAACAAAATTTCTGATAGTATTGTAGTATCGCACACCCCTAGCTGACAGTGTAAATGTGGCCCTTATCCAAGTTCCCAGGCTGCTACAATGCGTGCTTTTTAAAGAGTAACTAGTTTTTGCCAGATGAAGTTTTGCAAGATTTGAGAAATTCAGAAGAAACATGACTCACATTAAATAAACTAGATTTGGATGACCGTTTTCTGTGATCCCGAGGTACTGGACCTCTAACACTGGTCTTGAGATGAGGAATCAGTTATGTTTTCTTTCCTACATAAAATTGGTCGTGGAAAACCTGGAAGTATCTTATAGGTTGGAAACATTTCATAGAAAGTAGTGAAATTTCATGGCAAGGTACTTAGTGATAGCATGTGCTCCTTGGTAAAAATCTATGATTTTTGAAAATCTTTGTCTTTAAGACAAATCAGGCCACCCACTCTTGGCTCTTTAAGCTGTTGAATGCTAAAATGCAGACTAGTAATATTTACTAGCACTTTTTGGTGTTATATCCTCTATGCAGCCTGTTTCCAGGCAATATGAACTGCCAGTAATATTTGTGGTGATGAGAGGTGTGAGAACGGAGATGGGATCCAGATGTGTGATGATGTCACGGGTTGTCCTGTAAGACAGGCCAGTGAGGTCACATGTGCCTGTCACGCCTTGCACAACTCAAATTAGGAGATATGTAACAGACATTATAATACACACACATATATAATATAACAACACACCCATTCAGCCATGTGTGTTTAATAAATCTTAGAGGTACTTGTGTGTTATAATTGCTGCATGGCAGTAAAAGTGCACCAGAAGAAGAGCACATTATTAATGTGCTCACAGACATGTGGAACCAATTGGCACTAAGTGTTTTGGTAATGCGACCCATTAGAACATTAAAAAGTGAAAATGAGAAACATGGAAGACACTAGGAGCACACGGCTGATGAACAGTGAGAAAACTAAAGTGTTGTTTGCTCTGTCACAGGCTATGAAGTCAAAGCATGTGAACCTCTACATTGCTGGAATGGGCGACCCCCAGGCAGACTACCAGCTGGATGTAGATGTGTCTGGCCTCATCTTCTCCCATCATCCTCTCTTCAGCCGTGAACACGTGTTGGCAGCACGTCTCGCCCAGCTGTACGATCAACACCTGACCAGACAGCACAAGAACCTCACACGACTCCTGACTGATAAGGTAACCCAGAGCAGTAACAACAAAACCAAGCTTCCTGTTCTCAACTTCCTGTTCTTCAGACTTATTCTGAATGTGTGTGTAGTTGAACAGCTTGAGGAACACGATTCATAATATGCTGGAGCTACACAGAGGAGAGGCTCTGAGTCAGGTGTCCCAGCAGAGGATAGCAGAGTACAAACAGGAAGTGAGGTAAGAAATGTAAAAATCACCTCTACCTATTTATGATTGTTGTTTCATCACATTTAAATTGATTCTTCATCTTTTCTTGTATCGTCAGACACACTCGTCAGTTGCGTGATGTGGAGCAGGAGAAGGACAGAGCTCTTCTCAAAAGCATCATCAAAGTTTGGAAAGAGCTCAAAGCTCTCAGAGACTTCCAGAGATTCACAAACACGCCCTTTAAACTCTTTATCAGGAGGTATGGTTGCTTTCATATGTGTTGGACTCTGTGTTTGTGCTTCGTTTCATGAGTGACTTTTGCAGGGAGAAGGTGGACAGAGAGCAGGACGAGCAGGAGTTTGAGAATGACTTCATGGCAGAGGTGTCAGAGCTGCAGGCGGAGGCAGAGGAAGACTATCAGAGGAAGTTGAGCGAATACAGGAGACAACATGAGGAATGGAAATCCTGGAAGAGAAAACAGGTACTACTACTGTAACTGTAATTTAAAGTAATCTTGTCTCTTTGTCGCTTCAAATGATCAGTGTCTTAAAAACTACTGATGCATTCATAATCCTGTTTGAAACCAGATGTTCACAACATGTTTTTGACTCCCTCAGAAAGCTTTGAAGAAAAAGCAGAAAAAGAAAAGACAGCAGGAGGAGGAGGAGGAAGAGGAGGATAAGGAGAGTGAGGAAGAGCTGGGTGAGGAGCCAGAGAAGCCAGAACCTCCAGAGAAACCAGACATGGGCGACCTGGAGGAGCAAGTGCAGGAGAAGGCTGCTAGGATCCGCAGGAAACCTGGAGAACCGGTTCTGATTCCAGAACTTACCGTCTCCGGGCCCGTCACCCCCAATGAGCAGTGCCCACGGTGAATGACACACACAATGTTACACTTACCTCAGACCTTCAGGAAGTGACTGTTTTTAAAAAATTAAATGCGTAACAGTTGCTTATAAAGGGATAGTTGCATTGCTGTCTGTGCAGGTTCAGAAAGCTCTCATATTTAAAAAAAAATCTTAATTTGTGTTCCTAAGATGAACAAAGGTCATACGAGTTTGGAACGACATGACGGTGAGTAATTAATGACAGAATTTTCATTTTTGGGTGAACTATCCCTGTAAGGTTAGTGATTTGACCAGAACCCTTAAGGCCGGGACACACCATCTAGCAGTGACCAAAGCAGTCGGTTTTGTTTGCCTCACGTCGGCAGCACCTGGACCAAAAAGCTGCACATGAACACACTGTACAGACTACAGCCGACTGCAAACTTGCATGTGCGTCAGGGTTGCCAGGATTTCACAACCCGCCCAATTGCTACTCAAAACTAGCCCATTCGTGTTTCGAGGGGGGTCTCCACTAAAAAAATGTGTAGTTGTATTTCAGGGGCTAAATATGATGTTAATGGGATCCCTTCAATTAGCTTTTCAGCTCAGTGTATGAGAAGACAAAAAGAAGTGAGGAAAGTAAACAAGCAGTGAAGTCAGGAGTACACACAAAAAGGACGTATTCAGAAGAAGAGACGTTACAAATCCATTGGTTAGCAGTTGGTTTGCAGTCCTAGTTCTGTTGTGGGTTTCCATTTTTGAATGACGAATATAGACTACAGCCACCTGCTGGTATGGAGAGTTATATTGTCTCACACTAGTTGACCGTTGGCAGGTGTTTTTGTGGTGTTTTCAAGCTGAAGTTTTTGGACATTATGCAAGTAACATGAGGCAGCACCACAGTCGACTTTGAAGGGGACATAGAATATTTTTTTTGACTTTTTTAGTGTTTTTTTTTTTTTTTTTGTTTGTTTCTTGGTGTGTCTGCCAGCTCAGAAAAGCTTACGTCATCCAGCAAGCCGTTTCAATTTGCAGCCCATTTCTAAGTAGATGGTTAGCTATTTTAATAAGGCTACCTCCAAGCCAAATACGGAGTGCTAGGCAGCAATTCACGTGTCTTGTGTCAACACGTGCCATGGAAGAAGCATCATTTGAAGAGACATGCACCGAAACAAGTCACTGTAAGCAGAGCTGTTTTTGGCAAGGTAAAAAGGGTGTTGTATTACATGACCATTAAGGAATTTTAACCAAAGTATATTGCAGACATTTCATGAATTCCCTGAAGAATCAGACCAGACCAGATTTTGATTGTTGCTAGCTGTTTGATGTTGGTTTGGTGGGTCCTTGAAACTTGTGCTCTGGAAACCACATCACACCACTTTCTGGAAACACCCTGACTTTTGTCTGGATAAACACTCATATTTTCTCCAGAAAATGTACACATTTAGTTTTTGTATGTCTTTCTAGTGCCGAGTTTGCTCGTAGAGAGGATGTGGCCAAACGAGCGCTCTTCATCAAGGTCCTGTATAACGATAAAGAAGTTTCCAGAACAGACAGTCGAACCCTCAACATGGATTTCAGAGTTCACTTTGGTCAGATCTTTAACCTGAAGATAGTGAACTGGCCAGAAAGCATCAAACTCCAGGTATGGTTGTGTTATGTGTGCATATTTGCATTGCCATTTGTCTGTATGCGTCTGAGACATTCTGGATGTTGTGTTGCAGGTGTTTGAGAGTGTCGGCTCATCCTCTTCCCAGCTGGCTGAGGTGTGTGTGCCGGTTCCAGAATCATCCGTCCTGACCGGCAGCGCACCGTTTGAGGAGATGGAGTTTAGCAGCAACCAAAGAGTCACATTCAACCACGAGGGGGTCGGCAGTGGTAAACACCTGTTTAAACCATCCTATTTTTTTATGCATTACAGTCATGAGTCATGAAATATCTTGGTTTATATCTTGTTTGTAGGTGTTCCGTTCTCTTTCGAGGCTGATGGTACTAACACGCAGACTCTGCTGACGTCAGGGAAGCTCTCCTGCTGCATGTCGTGGGCCTTAGGGGAAAATGACGTCCCCCTCGCTCCCCCATCCAGTCAGCCCGGAGGGGGTATGTACAGGTCAGACAGCCAAATTGAGATCCAGCCCTCCATCAGCGCATTATTTTCAGAGTTGTGCTGGCTAAGATCCACTGTTTTCTCTCTCTTCAGTGGTCTTAGGCAGATGGACGCTATAGCATGCATTGGAGCATCTGGGCTGAACGACATGAAGAAATTAGGGAAGTGGGCGGCTGAGTATCGCCTCGATCCCAATGATCCTAACAATGCTTCCATCATGCAGCTACTCTCGGTACATTTCCCAGAATTCTCTATTTTGGTAAATGATTGAAATATGCATTTTTGTCATTGTAAAAAAAAAAAGACTACTCACCACCACAGTAGAGAATACCAATAAGACTCTGGTATTCTAGTATTTTGATGTCTCTCTCTTTGTCTCTGTAGGTGGTGAGTGGTGGAGACGTAGCGGTGCCTGAATATTTCCGCCTAGAGCAGCTTCAGGAGGAGTTTAATTTCTTGAGCGATGAAGAGCTGCAGCGCTCCCGCCGCTTCCGTCTCCTGAGGCTGCGGAGTCAGGAGGTGCCAGAGTTCCGTCACTTTAAATGCGTTCCCTCTATGGAGCGGGAGATATCTGAAAAACTGTTCCAGGTGAGATCACTTAACCTCTGTAAAAAATGTCTGTTATAACAGACATGCTAAACTTCTGGGAAACAACGATCAGTGCAGGCGGTGGGTGTCCTGACTTGATGAATTGCCAAGGATTTCAAAATAAAACATAAGACTGTCCAGGCGTGAGTCAAGAATTGCATTCCAAGACAGAAAAAAAAGTAAATTCTTAGAATTTATTATAACACCACCTAGTGTCGAACTGTTGTCTGTGCAAGACATTTTCACGACAAGAAGCCAAGGCTTCTATTCACAAAACATCTTAAGGCTAAAAGTAGCTCATAACTTGCAGATTTAGGAGAAAATCATAAAAATAATAGGCATGTCAATGCTAAATTGTAGCTTTAAAGGGGTGCTATTATGCTTTTTCACTTTTTGAACTTTAGTCAGTGTGTGGTGTGTATCTTTGGGCATAAAAAAGATCTACAAAGTTACAAATCTCAAAGTCCACTCCAAAGGGAGATATTTTATTTTTAAAAAATACCTTTTCAAGAACTACAACGAACGGCTCCTTTGGACTACAACGTTTGTTTTCTGCATGCAATGATGTCACAACATGGTCCATTAGAATATCATTCTAACATTCTATCATTCTTCATTAAACCCAGAACTATTCAAGCCTTATGTGCCAGGCTGGGAGAGGTGTATTGTAATAAAGTAAATTATGTTAAAAATAATGCGTTTTTCGAACCACCAAACATGAAAGCATGTTCTAGTACACCCCCAAAACAAAATTAAGACTTTGTAAAACAGCATAATAGTACCCATTTAAGAGTTTTAGCATTTTAGCACTAAAACTAGCCCCTAAATCTGTGAAATGTTACAGTAAAGACCTAAATTCTTTGTGATTTTTCTAATGAGAAAAGTGATTTTCGATCTGTTTGACACTTTTGTCATGAAATTTGGTACAAAGTGATGAGCCATGATCTAGCTTTGCTTGCAAAGGCTGAAATGCTCCTTTTATACCCAAACATGATATCCTCACCTTTTTCAGTTTCACCTGCTTACTGTGAACTGTTTCAAAACAGTTTCATTTGGATATTCTATAACCTTTTCACTTTTATTTTGCCTCTGTCCCAACTTTTTTGGAGTGTGTACAGCCATGAAAATCTAAATTTGGTTATATTTACAAAATAAAATCAAAAAGTTGGAATGAACAGGTAACATTGATTTGATGGCATTTCATGAAACGTCCCAGCTTTTCTGGAACTGGGGCTGTATGTGTAAGTATAAACAGCTGTATTGTATAATAATCTTGTTTCAGGATTATGAGAAGAGACTAAAGGAGGGCGAAATCATTGATACCAAAGAACACATTGATGCACATCGAGCCCTTGTGGCTAAATATCTGCAAAGAGTGAGTGATAATTGATATTTAGCGATAGAATAACTTTCTTACTTACACTACCATTAAAAAGTTTTAAATCTATGCGATTTTTGTTTTAAATGTTTTTGAAAGAAGTCTCTTCTGTTCAACAAGACTGCATTTATTTGATCAAAACACAGTAAAATGTAACATTTTTTTATTTATTTATTTATTATTTTTTTTGGAGTTTATTTTAAAAGTAAATCTTTTGTAAGATTATTCAGTTTTGGTCAATTTAATGCATCCTTACTGATCCTAAATTTCTTTTTCTGTTTTAATTATATAAAGACAGTGGACAGTTATGTGAGTTAAGATGAATGTGGTATGTGTGGACTCTTGCAAAAGGGCACTTAAAAGTTTGTCTCTCTGTCTCAGGTGCGGGAGTCAGTCATTAATCGTTTCCTCATAGCGAAGCATCATTTCATCCTGTCTGATGTAGTTTCGGAGGATGAGGTTCCCAGCATCGGGTAAGTAGCTCTATTGATGATCTAATTCACTTCTGCAAACTTTAAATAGAGGCTTTCTGAAAAGAGAAGTTCACTTTGGGAATAGAAATTTTCTGATAATTTACTCACCCACATGTAGGGCTGCAAAACGATTAGTCACGATTAATCAATTCAAAATAAAATTGTATGCTTACATACTATATTTGAGTGTACTGTGTAAATTTATTATGTATATACAAATACACACACATATATATTTAAAAAAAAAGTGTATGTGTTGTATGTATTTGTATGTAAACAATATAATTTGTATTATATATAAATATAAATATTTAACATGTAAATCTAACATACAGTGCCCTCCACAAATTTTGGCACCCTTGGTAAATATGAGCAAAGGCAGCTGTGGAAATAAATCTGCATTGTTTGCATGTTTAGATCTTTCATTAAAAAAAAATCACAACATTCTAATATTTTCTAATGGGGGGGTGGGTGGGTGCTTGAATCTCATTATGTTTAAGTTTCAGTTTTTAAAATAAGCTACAATAAAAAATCAACTTTTTCATGATATTCTAATTTTTTGAGATGCACCTGTACGTGTATGTATTTCTATATACATAATACATTTACACAGTACACACACATATAGTATTTAAGCATAAACGTTTATTTTGAATTGATTAAATGCAACTTATCGTTTCGCAGCCCTACCCCCATGTGATCCAAGATGTTCGTGTCTTTCTGTCTTCAGCTGAAACGAAATGAAGGTTTTTAAAGGGGTCATCGGATGCCCATTTTCCACAAGTTGATATGATTCTTTAGGGTCTTAATGAAAAGTCTCTAATATACTTTGATTAAAAATTCTCAATGGTTTTGTAAAACAGCACCCTTTTTACCTTGACAAAATCAGCTCTGCAAAAATCATACAATTCTAAGGCGTTGTTCCTTTAAATGCAAATGTTCTCTGCTCACCCCGCCCCCGGACGCTCTTGTTTACATTAGCCACATTTAGCCGCGTTTAGCCGCTAAACTTGCTAACTACCACGTTATAAGGAAAGGTGATCGCAAACATTCATAAAAAAACGCTTATACTCACTTCTGCTGTAAGTGAAGCTGGATCACGAATGATTTGTGCGAACATAGACGGATATATGTAGATCGGGAGGCGCATTCCATTCGCAAACAAACGTAATCTACTGCATCTTCAGTGGCTCAGATGTCGGGAGTAAATGACGACCACTATGTTCATTATTACATCCAGCAACACAACACCTCAATCGCTCAATCAGAGATATTCTTGTCTAACTTACATCCCTGCTCCGGCATCAAAACATGGAAAGTTACTGGACTGTTACAGCTGATCTGAGGTAAAACGCTCATGTCAATCAACTATCGTGGGAGCGGCCTCTGTGGGTGTGACGCCACACCGACAGGCATCTGAGAACAGCTCGATATTATTTTTACAGATTAATTAAAAACCACTGCATGGATTTTTATCATTATAGGGTAGATTTGTACATGCACTGCCAACACACATTAATGTTCAAACAACATGAAAAAGTGAACTTAAAGAATTTTAAAGAAAACAATCTAAGATTTTCTCTATATAGTAGACTTCAATGGGATCAACAGGTTGAAGGTCCAAACTGCAGTTTCAATGTAGCTTCAAAAGGCTCTACAAGATCCTAGCTGAGGAATTAGGGTCTTATCTAGTGAAATGATCTGTCATTTTCTAAAAAAAAAAAGATTTTTTTAAAAGAAATACTTTTTAACCACAAATCCTAAGTTTGCCCCAGCCCACCCTCACACATTACGTAATCACGTTGGAAAGGCCACGAGTGACATAGGAAGAAGTACCGACCCAGTGTTTACAAAGCGAATGGGTAAAGAAACTCAGATGACCTTTACAAAAAAGGTAAAACAATGATTTTGAAGTTAGAGGAGAAAATGAGATTTTCATCCTATCCTACATATTTACACAGATGAAGAACCAACTGTGCGTGATCTTTCCAGTGTGATTGCGTAATGCGTGAAGTCGTACAGTTTTGCTAGAGGATTAGAAAAATCCTCTAATGTTTTCCTCAAAAACCTTCATTCTTTGTGACTGAAGACAGAAAGACATGAACGTCTTGGATCACATGGGGGTGAGTAAATTATCAGGATTTTTTTTATTCTGAAAGTGAACTAATGCTTAAAGGCATCCTCATCATCTTCTAGAGGTCATATTCAGATAAGGTCTCGTACACATGCTCGCCCAGCTGACCCAGTAACAAATGCTGACTCTTTTTTTTTGTTTGAAGCTAAATTCAGTTCGTGTCCATCTCATGTTCCTGTGTACATTTATTGATGATTACATAGAAGATTAGTATGTTTGATGGCAGTTTATGGTGTTCATGCCATTAGCAGTCTTTGCTTTAGTGACTGGTTTGACTGCAGAGAACAGTTATATTTTAGAGAAGGTTTTATCAAATCTTAGCTCAGTATAAAGTGATCTTTATTTGACAGCTCCTGTCTTTTATTTCTCTTTTTTCTCTTGTATGTTTGTATATTCAGTGGTCCAGGTGCTGGGTATGTTCTGAGGATTTTTCTGTTCTGTTTTCAGTCTCACGTATTCCTTTATTTTTCCCGTGTTCCTCCCCCTCTGACCTTTGTGTTCATGAGGTGCCATTCTCTGTAGAGTTAGTCACTGTAAAGTGTGTGTGTGTGTTAATGTGGAGATCACACACTCAGAGTGTTTGTGTGTTTGATCTGCTGGTGAGTACTGACAGTGTATGTTTAGAGCAACTATGTATTTATGTACTCACCCTCATGTTATTACAAACCCATACGACTTTATTTCCTTTGTGGAACACTAAGGGGGATGTTTAGCTGAATGTTCATGCTGCTCTTTTCCATACAATGAATACAGATGTGTGAGGAACAAACTCAAAGATAATCTTCTCCTCCGCTTTAGCTTCCACAGCCATGGTGATATTCAGAACAGCAGCATGGTCATGAGTGTATTGCTTTTATACAACAGTTTGATAAACAAAAAGTTAATATTGAGTAACTTGTATTTTAAGGGCAGTATTGCTAGTTGCTTGGCTCCACCAACAAAAGTACTTCCAAACACATTTAAAGCAGTCGGTGGTGGTTTATTCCTGAATGAATACGTTTTTCAGACAAATAAGTTGAGTACACACTCTAAAAATGCTGGGTTAAAAACAACCCAACGCTGGGTAAATATTGGACAGAACACATGCTGGCTTAAATGTTTTTACCTGACATGCGGGCTTATTTTATTTAAGTCAACTGTTGTTTAAAAAATTATTATATTGCTGGTTTAAAATGGACTGGAACTTATAAAAACACACAGAATTACTAGAGGCCACAGCAAAAATCAAAAGATGAGCATTTGTTATTAAGCAAGAACACATGGACAAAATACAAGACAAAATTAAATTTATTTGAGTGAATACAGCATAGCTTACAACAGGGGTGTCAAACTCAGTTCCTGGGGGGCCGCAGCCCTGCAGAGTTTAGATGCAACCCTAATTAAACACATCTGATGCAACTAGTGAAGTCCTTCTGGCTTAATTGAAAACTGCATAGCGTGTGTGTTGGAGCAAAACTCTGCAGGGCTGCGGCCCTCTAGGAACTGAGTTTGACACCCCTGGCTTACAATATTACAGGGGTGTGACGAGACGCTTATCCCACGAGATGAGATGAGACGAGACACGAGACTGGGTTCACGAGAACGAGACGAGATTTTTAAACTTTTCTTAAGAAATCCTCAGTGATGAAATATATAGGGAAAATAGTCTTTTATTCAACTGAAAAAGACAAAATGCAAAAAAATGTAGGTGCATTTTTAACTTTATGAAATTAAACTTCCATTTTAATGAATTATATGCAGTAATAACATTTAAACAAGAGCTTCATGATTCTGGATAAATTGAAAATCGCAGTTGTTTTTAATAAACTGGAAACCATGATTCTGGAGAAAAAAAGATTAGTAACTAAACTAAACACTATTCATTGCTTAAGTCTTTTAAAAACATATTCATTTAAACAAAACAAAACAAAAAAACATACATTTAAACTCGTTTAACAAGCATTTTAGACATTAAAAAATGTAATATTTAAAAGTAGCATTTTGATTAATTTTAATCCTTTGTAATCGCTTTTTACTGAAATATTGCTAATTCTCGTGCCAGTGTGTCACTGAAATCTGAGCCAGTGAAGGGCCGCTGTTCGCCAGGGGAAGTACAAACTTCAGACTGTGGCTTTACATTTCACTCGTAGCTGAAAGATGCCATGACTCCAAAAACTGCCCATAAACAAACAGTACTGACATTAGAGAACATATTTTAACGTCAAATTAAATTAAACTCAGTACTATAATGAATAAAATCCATTTATTTTATGCAAAGCAAAAGGCGTTTCCATCATGCAAAGTGACCGCTGCTAACGCAGCTGACTGCGATCTCGTCGTTGTGTTGCGTTGCGTAAAATAACACCCAGCAGTTGGGTAGAAAAAAATAACCCAGTAGCTTAGTTACAGAAAAACTTTCCAGCACCTGGGTAAAAAATAACTATAAAAAATAACCCAATAAAATAACCCAACAAGTTGAACCAAGCATTTGGGTTAAAAAAAATGGTAACACTTTATTTTACAGTTTCTTAACTAGTTGCTTATTAACATGCATATTACTAGAATATAAGCCATTTATTAGTACTGATTAAGCACATATTAATGCCTTATTCTACATGACCTTATTATACATCCCTAATCTTACCTTCCTAATCCTAACTTATTATAAAAGGCCTTTTCACAGCCTTTCCTTTATAACCTGTTGTTACACTCAGTACATAAATTGATAAATCATGGATGTAGTGACCAAGTCACTTATTTAGTTCCAGAATGAATCAGTTTTTTGAATGAATTGTTTGAGTGAATGATTCAGTTGACTCACAAAAAGTTGCCATCTACTGGTGTAATAATGTACAGAAAGTGTCACTGATGAATCTCTATGACTAATCACTAATGCACTGACTGACAGTCCGTCAGAAATGTGTTCAACATCAACATCTGTTAGTAGATGCGTGTTTGTGTGTGTTCAGGATAAAAATAGAAACTGTAAATAAATGCGTTGTATGTGAGGCCGATAAAGTCCTGTCCCAGTGTCTATTGTTCTTGTTGAACATTAACTCAAATCCCTTACTAATACTGCAGTGTGTTATGGGAAATCTCCACACTGACTCTCAAATGACACTCTTTCAGGGTGTTAGGCTGGAACCTGTTTAAACTGGCCGAGCCCAAACGCCCCCTGAAGCCTCGCAGGAAGGAGAGGAAGAAGGTGACGGCACAGAACCTCTCAGACGGAGACATCAAACTCCTGGTCAATATCATTAGAGGATACGACATCCCCGTCCGCAGACCTTACGCCAGGTACCTGTACATACAAGTTGACCAATGAGAAGACACTAAAAGATTACTTTCTCTCATGTATTTTTTGCTGTATTTTCAGCAAACCCCCTGCGTCGGCTAAGTCTGGGCGATCGTTCGCAGAGCCGTTTGCAGCTCCTGTGTCGTCTCAGACAGCCCAACAGGGCAGCGAGTGGCCCTTCGGACAGGTAACAGCACGACTCCATCACTGCACCTTATCTGTACCTTTTCCTGTAATAATACTTGACTGTAACTGTATGTATTCATGTACTGTATGTGTGCTGTAGCCTCTGATCAGGCCATTTGTGGAGGTGTCTTTCCAGCGCTCAGTGCTTCAGACGTCTACCGCTGAGGGGCCAAACCCCTGCTGGAATGAGGAGATTGTTCTGCCATTCAGGTCAGACTAAAAGCTACAGCACTGATGTGAAAAGCCAGTATAACTTCATAAACTCTACATGTCATTACAGCTCTGTTCCTCACCTGAGTGAACTCTATTGCTGCCTACTGCCTACACAGGCAGCTGTCTTCAAAACTGAAACACCTTATAAGTGGCTTATATGAAATGCTGCATGTAGGGAGTGACATAGGTAAAATTGGAGGAGTATCATTTTTTCTTTATTATTCTCCGGCAGTTGAATGATGCAATTTTTTAAGTATAATATTGATTACTTTTATATGTTATATACTTTTATACTTAATTATTCTTGATATTCTCCAGTATTAAATTAGAGTTAATATTTTTAATATATATTTGCATAAATAATATTTTATTTCTATTGACAAAATATCAATTTTAATTTTGTCTTGATGTTTAAAAATATTTGTAAAAATAAATGTACAATTATGTTTTTTTATTAATGCTGATAAATTATAATTACATTTGAATAAGAATAAATGTTTATAATATATATTTATATCAATAATATTATTTTTTTTGTCAAAATATAACTGCTTTTTTTATCTGCATTGTTAAATTAAGCATTAATAATAATAAAAAAAAGAGACCATTTTAAAATGTACATTAATAATAGTATGTATTTATTTCTGCTAAAAATTAGTTTCTTCTAATTTAGTTTTTGTTTGTTTGTTTGTTTGTTTTTAAATTGAGCTTGTCATAGTAAATTCTGGGATATGAGGCAGCATAACAATTTGGCCAAAAATTAGATGTCTTAAGGGTGTGTTCACACTTGTCATGTTTGGTTCAATTAAAACAAACCCTAGTGCAATTGCTCTGTTAATGTGGTTCGTTTGAACCTGAAACCGCTAAAAGGATGAGTCTCGGTCCACTTCCAAATTAACTCTGGTGTGGTTCGAAATGATAGATGAACGCAATACGGACCAAATACTTCTAAACTAACCAAAAACAGGAAGTAATGACAAGATGCGATGCTATGCAACATGATTTCACGAAGGGAACAAGCGGTGAATCCAAAACAAAATGAAGAGACGGCAAACGTGGACCAACGAGGAGGTAAAGTGCCTTTTATAAGCTCTTTGTGAGTTCGCAGGTTCGCAGGACCAGATGTATCATTTTCCTTTTTGGTCCAGACCAAATTAACCAAACGAATCGAACTGCAAGTGTGAAAACACCCTTAAAAGACAGCATAATGTTCCTGCCTAACGTTTAGAACAGCCTTCATGTTACGAGTGCACCTTTGATTACTTTGAGTATTTTAAAATGCTATCTTGGTGGGCAGCTCACTAGGTTTTGATATAATGCTCAAATAAGTTATAAAAACTATAACTACACACACCTTATCAACCTTAATCACAAATGTTATTATTTTCACATTGAGTTTCAGTATTTGCATGGTGTGAATCAGCCGTTTCCCCTTTATCTCAGTGCTCCAAATGGAGATTACAGCTCCACCAGTCTGCAGTCGGTTAGAGATGAGGTCTTCATCAACATCTTCGATGAGGTCCTCTATGATGTAGTGGAGGTGAGAAACATTCAGATGTGTCTCTGATGTGCTATGGCCAATTTCCAGAGTCATTTATACTTCCTCATGCGACGATGACCTGACCTGTCTGCTTTAACTCGGTCAGGATGAGCGTGAGAGAGGCAACACCATTCACACCCGCATAGAGCGGCACTGGCTCGGCTCTATCAAGATTCCCTTCAGCACCATCTACCTGCAGTCACGGGCAAGATACCAAACACTAACACTACAGAGCACATGACACTTTATACTTTTGTACCAGTTTTCATGTATGCTCTAAAATAAACCTGATTGGCTGACTGAATACATCTCTTTTAAATTTGATTGTCTGGTTTATTTCAGTAAAGCTGATTGATTGTGATCTGTTTAGATTGATGGGACGTTTAAGGTGTCCACTCCTCCAGTGCTGCTGGGATACAGTAAGGAGCGCAGTTTGGGCAGTGAAGGTGGATATGACGCCATCCGCAGCCTGAGTGAAGGAACCTTCCTCAGCCTCTTCATCACCATTGAACCCCAGCTGGTTCCTGGAGAAACCATCAGAGAAAAGGTACAGCAGCCTAATCTGCATTATCATCAAGTGTTGTGTGATGTCAAAAAAAAAAAAAAATATTTTCGTAAAACTAAGAATTTTATTATTTTTTGTTCAATATCATTTCTTCTTCTTTGTCTCTCTGTTTTTTACTGCTTTTAATAGATGAAGGAACTAAAGGTAACATATTTAGAGTCTGAATCATGTTTATTTACAGTCTATGGGGCAAAGCATAAACATTAAAATACACACATTTTTTCAAAATATCACCAAAATGCTTAAATATGTGTTAGCATCATGCCAGTGTGATGAAATTGATTACTAACCCTTCCTTAAGCCAGGAAACTGGGACATTTACACGATACACAGAAAGGATGCCAGAAAGATGCAAAGGACTGTTTACATGGAGAAAAATCTGCTGACAATAACCTAGAACTGTCTACAAGGGCAATATAAAAAATTTATAGCTTAAATTAAATGCATTTGAAGTGGAAGAATGACTAAAAGTGCTTTAACAAAAACACAACATTTCTGTTGTCTGGCCAGAATGTCTTGCCCCGCAGACTTCAGTTGTGTGTGAGTGTATTACTGTAAACATGATTTTTGTTGTTTTCACAAATGGAGAAATGAGTCAAAGTGAATTTCTGTGGTAATCAACAGCATCTGAGAGCATCACAGAGCTTAAAGGAGAAGTTCACTTCCAGAACAACAATTTACAGATAATGTACTCACCCCCTTGTTATCCAAAATGTTCTTGTCTTTCTTTCTTCAGTCGTAAAGAAATTGTGTTTTTCTCCATATAATGGACTGATATGGTGCCCCGAGGTTGAACTTCCAAAATGCAGTTTAAATGCGGCTTCAAACGATCCCAAATGCGGTTGTAAACAATCCCAGCCGAGGAAGAAGGGTCTTATCTAACAAAACAATCTGTTATTTTCACAAAAAATAGTACAATTTATATACTTTTTAATGTCAAACGCTCGTCTTGTCTTACTCTGCCTGAACTGTTTTTGTTCCAGCTCATGACAGTTGAGGTATGTTGAAAAACCCCCATCTCATGTTCTCCCTCAACTTCAAAATCGTCCTATATCGCTGTTTTACCTTTTTTGTTAAGGGTGTTTGATCTTCTTTGCATGTTCACTTTGCAAAGACTGTGTCGGTACTTCTGCAGCGATGTAGGATGATTTTGAAATGATTTTTGAAGTTGAGGGAGAAAATACAATTGGAGTTTTTCGACATACCCTAACTGTCTTGAGCCAGAATACACAGAGTTCAGGGAGAACAAGACAAGACGAGCGTTTGGGATTAAAATGTATTTAAATTGTATTTTTTTTATGAAAATAACTGATTGTTTCGCTAGATAAGACCCTTCTTCCTCGGCTGGGATCGTTTAGAGCCCTTTGAAGCTGCATTTAAACTGCATTTTGGAAGTTCAAAATCGGGGCACTGTATCAGTCCATTATATGGAGAAAAATGTTTTCCTCAAAAAACATAAGGAAAGAAAGACATGAACATTTTGGATGACAAGGGGGTGAGTACATTATATGTGAATTGTTGTTCTGGAAGTGGACTTCTCCCTTAAGTTGTATTACTTGTAGCTTAACCCAAGTCATTCCTGAAAGTGAAGTCTGTATAGTGGAGTTTTATTTAGATAAGCAAAGCTGGGCTCACGCTACAGGATTTTTAGCCCGATTTCCCCCTCCCGAGAATTGGAGCAAAAATCTTGTCGAGCACCTCGATCGGTCCCGATGTTCGGCACGGATTATCTGGTAAAGTGAGACGTTCACAGATCTAATCTTGCGCCTCCCAATCTGCTCTCACACAAATCGGGGCCACCCTGATCATATCAAACATGTTTGATGTTCAGGATTTTAAATCGGGATGATCACGGCTATGATTACATCAGTACTTTCACAACAGTCAATGCACGACCGCAAAACAGCTGCTGTAGAGTAAATGGATAGTGGAGATAGAGGAAACTGCTTCTTATGTTTTTGTAGTAACACTGTCTGTATAATATGTTGAAAACATACCACAACCGCACAGAGCAAGGAAAGCTCTGGAGTGAAATCGTCTCAGTTTTCCACATTGCATTGCACAGTGCATAAAGCTGCTAGCATGCTAACTAACAGTTGTAAACATTAGTTGCTGAAATGACAATCTGTTGCATAAGATCACGTGAGGCGCTCCCTCCATCATGATAATCTTAATAATATCTTGTAGTGTGTGATGCGCCACAATTTTCAAATCTAAGAAGATAATCTGCAAAGATTCTCCTCATGCATGCGCTGCAACCAGATTTCATAATCGGTTAGGATTTTAAAAATCCTGTAGTGTGAGCCCCGCTTAAGACCTCTTGGAAGTTTAATAGCTCTCCATGTCCAATTTATTTGTTTTTCAGTAAAGAAATGAATACTTTTATTCAGCAAGTGTGTATTAAATTGATCAAAAGTGACGTAACAACATTTATGTTACAAAAAAAATAAATTCTGTTCTTTTGAACCTTATTTATCAAAGAATCCTGATAAATGTACCATGGTTTACACAAAAATATAAAGCAACATCTGTTTTTATTGTATTTTAATCAATTAATGCCTTGGTGAGAATAAAAGACTTCTTTCAAATAGAATAAAAAACCTTATTGAGCCCAAACCTTTACTGTACCAAAGATTAGCTACATTATTTATTAAAATACTTGGGCAATTTCAAAATAGCTGTAAAATCAATCTAAAATTACTGTTACATGACCTATGACCTCTCTCTCCTCTTAGTTTGACTCTCAGGAAGCTGAGCGTTTGTTGATAGCGAGTGAAGTCTTTGAGAAGGAGGCGAGTCGGCGTTTCCTTGACCGGCCCTGTCTGACCACCGTCATCGACATCAACGGCAAAACCGTGTTCGTCACGCGCTTCATCCGGCCTCTGAACCCCCCGCAGGAGCTGCTGGACGCTTTCCCAAATGGCACTCAGGAGACCACGGTCCGTGCACACACTGTTAGGACACCGTCTCATCTGTGTCTCTCATTTTGTGTTGTCATTCTGCTCATCCTCTCATTCTGTCTCTCCTCAGGAGTTGGTTGCGCGGTATGTGTCGCTCATTCCTTCTCTTCCAGACAGCGTGTCTTTTGCAGGGGTTTGTGACTTATGGAGCACATGCGATGTGAGTAAACATGGATGTTTCTCTTTTTTGTTTGTGTGAGTATTTGTGATATATACGCTGATTTGATTTATGGTGTTTTAGCAATTCCTAACGCTGCTAGCTGGAGATGAGGAGGAGCATGCTGTGTTACTCTGTAACTACTTCCTGTCGATGGGGAAAAGGGCGTGGCTTATCATAGGCATCGCCGTTCCTGAGGTGAGTGACAAGATTCTTAGCCAATCACACATCAGTAAGACTGAAAGTGGCAAATCACAAATCTCTGTTGGTGAGATTATAAAAACAAATCTGAAAACACTAGTTTATATTGTTTTATGCCTGCATGGGTTTGTTTCATTGTTTTAGGGCCCTACAGCATACGTTTTGACATATGAGCAAAACCGCTATCTGATCTGGAATCCCAGCACTGGGCAGCACTACGGACAATATGACACATTCTGCCCCCTACAGACCATCGGCTGCTTGATCAACTCAGACAATGTTAGTAAACACACATGCCAAAAAAAAAAAAAACAGATCACATCTATCATAATTGACTATTTGTGCAAAAGTACACCAGTCAAAAGTAGGGATGCACAATAGTATCGGACGATAATGGCTTTAAATGTAAATATCAGCATCGGCCTGATATGAAAAATTCTGCTGATATGTCTTGCCAATATAAGGAATAACTCACGTGTGTTCAGGGTTTGCTAACGATTAGATCTCGTCAGCAGTGTAGCTCATTCTCAAGCAAAGTTTTGAATAATGATTAGATTCACTGTTTTGGATCACTGCATGTAATCTGTGAATGCACATACAGAATGAGGCCTTCGGTGTGCGATAAAGTAAACCATAACAGTATGTGCAGCGGTAGCAGCAACAACCTCATCCCGGTCCTAATGCCTGTTCGGTAAGGAGTTTTAATTCCGTAGGGGGCGCTGTTGGCCTACTTCTAATAAAATCAAAATACTCCAATAGCATTTAGACTGTATTTCTGATTAAATAAAGCAGTAATTGATGTCATAAAAGTATGTTTTGATTTAAAGGCCAGAAGCTATAGCTTATATGAAATAAAAAAAAAAAAATCACAAACATGACACTTTAAATAATTATATATATACAGATTTATTCATTAATGTGTAATATGTTGTATTTTTTAAACAAATTATGAGCTCTAAAAGATTTTCTGAATTTTTACAACTCTTTTGCTTTAGACCATCTACAAATGTTAAATCTTAAAATAAAATGTTAAGGTTACCGCTGCATCTCCCTAAAAAGAAAAAAAAAAAAAAAAAAGATTTATATAAATTTTATTTATAGTTATTTTCATAGCTTCATTGCACTGTGATTATAACTTCATTATTGTTTATTTAATTCTAACAAATAAGTTCTTGTTAAAAACAAACCAAAATTTAAATATTTTGCTTATAATTTCCACACAGGAGAGACTTGGTGTTGTTTCCATACAAAAGGAAATATATTGGATATCGGCAAAACCCAATATTGTGCATCCCTAGTCAAAAGTTTAGAATATATATGATTTTTGTGTTTTTGGAACGTTATTCTCACCAAGGCTAAATTTATTTGATCGAAACGACAGTAAAAACAGTAATTTTCTGAAATATTATTACAATTTAAAATAACTGTTTTCTATTTGAATATATTGTACAATGTCAGCATCATTACTCCAGTCTTCACTGTCACATGATCCTTGAGAAATCAGTCTAATATGCTGATTTGCTGCTCAATAAATATTTCTGATAGTCAATGTTGAAAACAGTTGTGCTGCTTCATATTTTTGAAACTGTGATTCACTACCATTTGAAAGGTTTTTAAGTTTAATAAAAAAAAGAAATACATTTATATTTCCAAAGTGGCAATAAAGTCTTTTATAATGTTACAAAAGACATTTTATTCATCAAATAACATATCACGGTTTCCACATAAATGTGAAGCAGCACAAATTGTTTTTACTTTATTTTTACATTAAAATAAATGCAGCCTTGTTGAGCATAAGACATTTTTTCAATTATGATTTTTCAAAAGTAGTTATGTGTCTGTGAACAAAAACACAATTTCTGGCAAAGCTTGGCATTTATTTTATGTGATACGATAAAAAAAAGGGTGATTGATTTGTATATCTGTGTCCATGTGTCTCAGGTTTGGTTTAATATCCAGCCGTACGCTGCACCTGTGAGAATGACTTTTGACGTCTCTAAGCCAAATCTCTGGAAACCGTTTTTCTCACGAGCGTTTCCTGATCCCGGCCTCTCTAGTGTGCAGGTGAGGACGGCTCCACCAATCACAGGCCTTGATTTAACAAGGTCACCCTTTAAGTGAACCCAGCTGAAATATCTCAGTGATTCTGCTGGGTCTTAAAATGACTTTCTGAAGTAAAGAAATCTATAGCCGTTTCTTGCAGTTTTGTGCCAAACTGTTGTCAGAATTGATTTTGAGTCATGTTTTTCAGCCGGAGGCGCTGGTTTACAGACGCACGGACAGAGCAGCTGCTGTCGAGTTACAAGACAGGTTAGTTGAAGAAGTATTTTTTTAATCAAAAACATTTAAGTACACATCTGATGGCATCCTATGAACTGTGATGTAGGATAGAGAAGGTTTTGAGGGAGAAGATCATGGAATGGCGTCCGCGTCACCCCACGCGCTGGAACCGCTACTGCATCTCTACGTTACGCCAGTTCCTGCCAAAATTAGAGCTGAGCGGAGGACGAGAGGTGGCTGAGGAACATCGCCTCGAGCTGCAAAGCCTTCTGGGAGAATACAGGGTGAGCCTTCTGCTAGAAATGACACTTTATACACGCTAATAGCCTGACATGATGAACAGATGTCAGCTAATTTGGCTGTTTGTAGGTCATTGTAAGGGCCAGACATGCTCACTGAGATGTTAATAAATGGTTTAGCAAATTTTCAAGCATCTTTGCATTGTAACAATGTCAGTAGTATATGTAAATGAGTCATTTGTGCTGTTTTTCCATGTTACCTGCACCCAGATCTACCAGTTTGTAGTAAAAACTACAGATCATACTTCCAGCTGGAAGTCAGTCTGACCCCAGTACATTAGAGTTTTCCAAAAGGAAACTCTATAGCCCTTGTTCTCGTAAAATACTGCATAGGCAGCCAGATTGTATTAGCCTATCTAGTCAGCAGTGAATCACCCCTTTAGTGTTGTTTTCTCACTGTTCTGTTTCAGATATCTGGGTTTCCCCTGCACCTTCCTTTCTCAGAGATTCGGCCAATCATTGAAGCTGTTCACAGTACAGGGGTTCATAAGGTCGAAGCCCCAAATGTAGAGTTTGCCCTGGCGGTCTACGTGCACCCATATCCTGGTAACGTGCTCTCTGTTTGGGTCTACATCGCCTCCCTGGTCAGTGCACACTAGAGCACAGCAGAACAACACCAGCAATAGACTTCTTGATATGCTTCATATCACATGAAAATGTCATATTTTATGTAGATGTTTGATTTTGTAAAGCTCTTGTGCCTGTCGGTGTGTTTTAACACTCTAGTACTACTAGTTCACTTATTTATTTTTACAGAAACTAAGTCTATAATGTTTTTTGTAAATGTGTACATTTTCAGCTTTTATACATTTAATTCTGTATATTTTTCATGGTTGTGCTCAATCAAGAGGTTTGAAATACTTTTAAACTATTTTAATTACACAAGACTTCTCAAGTTCAAGCGTCATGTTTTTTTCCTTTTGGTTCAAGTTGTCAAGTTTTTTTTTTTTTTTTTTTTTTTTTTTTAAATTAAATCTCACAAAACACCAAAATTCATGTTCATGTTCGTGATTTTATAATAGGAAAAAAACTCATTTTATATAGCAAAATAAAAAATATAAAGACAGTACCAAGTACACATTACAAACTGTAGCTTTAGAAAGAAACATTTTATTTGATTCAACATAAAATTTATTACACATAAACATTTAGGCTGCAATGGCCTAACGTGAACTATAGAATAAAAAAAGATATTTTGAGAAACATATCTGTTTTTTTTTGTTCATATCTTGAAAGTCATGGTAACCAAAACAACTTTGTTACCAACAGTCTTCAGAATACTTTCTTTTACGTTCCACAAAAGAAAGGTTTGAAACGACATGAGGGTGAGTAAATGATGACAGAATTTAATTCTTTTTTGGCTGAACTACTTTTTTTAAATGATATGGTACTCTAAATAAGAAACTAAATCTGCCAGTAGGTGGCAGTAATTGTCTTTATGAGTCATTCACTCATTCGATTCGATTCATTCAAACAGCTGATTCATTCAGGAATGAAGTAAATGGCTCTCTTTATGAATGGGCCTTTAAATCATTGATTTACACAATTCGTTCAAAATGTGGATTCATTCAGACACTAAACACAGCTGTGTTGCTCGGAGACATGCACTAATTCTGCTATGGCTTCAAAGGTAATATGTTCTCTGCAAAATTGAGCAAAAACACATAGTATAATGTTTAAAATATAACACAATATTAAATTCTTATTTACCGAACTGCTGTATAAAAGCACATTTAAGCTTGTGATAGGTTGGGACAAAATCAGCACTCGTGTGATAATGCTCGAGCTGCTGGTGTGATATTGTGTGATACATGACATATATGAATATGAGATAAAACACATACAGGGGCATTTTTTGCACCAATACCTTGAAGTGTGTTAACTGCGTTAAAATATTTTTAATCACATTATTTTTTTGTAACTAATTAAGTTAACAATTTAAACTGACAGCTTTTTCTCTTTCGTAATATATTTTAAAATGTGTAATTTAATCCTGTAAGCAAAGCTGAATTTTCGTCATCATTACTCAAGTCTTCAGTGTCACATGATCCTTCAGAAATCAATCTAATATGATGATTTGCTGCTCAAGAAACACTCAATGTTGAAAACAGTTGTGCTGCTTCATATTTTTGTAGAAACCATGATACAGGATATTTTTTTTTCTTCAGAATTCTTTGGTAAATAAAACATTCAAAACAGCATTTATTTAAAATAGAAATATTTTGTAACGTCTTTACTGACAATTTCAATCAATTAATGCATCCTTGCTGAATAAAACTATTAAGTTAAAAAAAATTGAATAATTTAATTGAATAAAAAAATTTTGTTTGTAACTTATTTAAAAAACTGAAACTTTCATATATATTATGGTCTTGACGACAATCACTGACACCCTGCACAAAGAGGATAAATCACAGAAGGTCATTACTAAAAGGGGTGGCTGTTTACAGAGTGCTGTATCAAAGCATATTAAATGCAAAGTTGATTGGAGCAACAGGGATGACTGCAAGCTTGAGAAAACTGTCAAGCAAAGCCGATTCAAACAATTGGGAGAGCTTCACAAGGAGTGGAATGAAGCTGGAGTCAGTGCATCAAGAGTCACCATGCTCAGACGTCTTCAGGTAAAGGGCTACCAAGCCACTTCTGAAACAGAAATAACGTCAGAAGCATCTTACCTGGGCTAAGGTGAAAATGAACTGGACTGTTGCTCAGTGGTCCTCAGTGGTCCTTTTTTCAGATAAAAGTAAATTTTGCATTTCATGTTGAAATCATGGTCCCAGAGTTTGGAGGAGGACTGAAGAGGCACAGAATCCAACCAGCTTGAAGTCTAGTGTAAAGTTTCCGAACTCAGTGATGATTTAGGGTGTCGTGACATCTGCTGGTGTTGGTCTACTGTGTTTTATCAAGTCCAAAGTCAATGCAGCTGTCTAATGGGAGATTTGGGAGGACTATATGCGTCCATCTGCTGACAAGCTTTATGGAGATGCTGATTTCCTTTTCCAGCAGGACTTTAGCACCAAACACTTCCAAGTGGTTTGCTGACCATGATATTACTGTGCTTTATCGGCCATCCAACATGCCTGACCTGAACCCCTTAGAGAATCAATGGGATATTTTCAAAAGAAAGATGAGAAACAGTCGATACAACAATATTCAGACGAGCTGAAGGTTCAGTAGTGCCTCAGCAGTGCCACAGGCTGATCGCTTACATGCCACACTTCACTGATGCTGTAATTCGTGCTAGGAGCAAATCATTTCCTGTAATTTGTGCTGCTGACCAAGTATTGAATGCATAAATGAACACACTTTAAAGATCTTGAACTTTTCTGTTTTGCAAATCCATTCTTTGATTGATCTTAGGAAATATTCTAATATTCTGAGATATTGGATTTTTGACTTTCTGAGCTGTAATTAGAGCTGTTTTCATCGCTAATCATCAAAATTAAAACAAAAAAACTGTTTTACTTTACTTGTTATGAATCTAGAATATATGAAAGTTTTAGTTTTTGAAATAAATAAATAATAAATTAACTTTTTATATGATATTCAAATTTTTTGAGATGCACCATATATATATATATATATATTGCAAGTGTTGTTTTTCAAACCCACTACTAAATTGAAACAGCTGAATAATGAAGCGTGTTTAAATGTTGAATACACAATATTATAGTGTTGCATAATAAACCAGAAGATCCTTCTGTTCTCTGTTTTGCATGTGAGATTGTAATTCTGTAGGGAGACTTTAGCACTGCGAAGATGTTATCACTCTGTGTGAATGATGTATTTATCCAGCTCAGACAGACTGAAGCAGATCTATCAGATCTGTCAGCAGTTATAAGCTCTATTTGGTTTGAGTCTTGTGTTGGGACATGTGTGGTCTTGCAGGTGTTTTTGAGGATGTTAGTGTGAGTATGTTGATTTCAGACATCTGTCCCTTCACCCTTGTTATGAAGAGTAATCAAACTGTGTGAACTTCCTGATCACAGTTAAACAGCAAGAGACTTCACTCTGTAGCAGGTGTGTTAGCCACATCTTTTTCCTAGTTGAAATTCATTATACATTATACATCATCTTCTTCAAAATGATAAAACCATCGTTACTGAAATATGACACTCAAATGATTGCGACTTGACTAAAATGACAGGTTCTTTAGAAGAATCTGCAGAGCTGTAGGTGCTACACACAATCAGAAACAGCACAGGCTTTCACCATTGACCTTTTCCTGTATTGCTTAGGCATAATTGTGTTTGTCCTTCTTTCTCTTTATTACATCAGTGAGTAATATGTGTTGTTTATAAATTTACGGCTGACCTTAGAAAATGCAGACCAAGTTGTTTTTTCCGTGAGAAGGACATTTTGATTAAGTCACAGTGTTTTCATACACAATGAGCTCTTTACTCTCAGATGATCATGGAACATTTGATTCCTTGTTATAGAAGCTCTTTGAAGTTGTTTGAAATGTTTTTCGAACCAAAGCTGACCTTTGTAGAGCTGTAGAGCTGCTTTAATGTGCTGTAATTTTTCTTTTCTGTATGAAACATAAAAGCACATAAAAATGCTGTAAATGGAAGCACAAGAACATGCAAAGATCACCAGATAAATGTCTAGAGATATCAAGCATTGCATTGCAGTTTTTACTAGGTTACCACTAGATGGCTCCTCTTCATCATATGGGTTTAGTTTTTCAGCTCAGAACTGTTTCACTTGCTAAAGGCCATGACTGCTGATCACAGCTGTATCAGATCAGGCTGCAAACACCAGACACATGACCCACCTTCATGATGAGAGGAACGATTACAGCAATGAATGAAAAAATTATTAGTTAAAGCTGTATGACCAAAAATGGTTTTAGAGTAGTGACAGTTTTAGGTCAGAGCTTTTAAATTTCAAACACACAGATGGATGAAATAAGCACTCTTTTCCATGCATATCACGCACATTGTAAAAACATTGTAAAACTAATGCATACAAGTTGCAGAACATCTGTTGTTAATGACCTTAAAAACTTAAATGTTCAAAATGTAGGGTACAATGGGGCTAAAGGTGCCCTGGGGTAAAAGCCTTTGATATTATTTTCCTTTAAGCCATTAGATGGCAGAAAAACGTGGTGTAGCACTTTCCAAAACATCCGCTTTTCAAGATGCACATGCAAATTTGTCTGATCTTTGACGTGATCGCAGGCAGCAGCACAAAGTTGATTATGAGAATCGCTTAAGTATATTTTGAGACAAAGGTCTACTTAATGACTTTCAGTTTTGTTTAAAATAATTAAAGTAACAGTTTTTACATAATGAAAGAATATGTAAAAGTATGGTACTTGGGGTAAAAAGTGCCCTTTCTATTGGAGCAAAAAGGCACAATAATTAACATGATAATTAATATAAGTTTGACTTTTCCATTTGTTGACATAACATTGTCAGATTCTATGGGATCTTTTAAAATCTACGTTTTAAAATTATTTTATTTCTGTATTTTAAAATATATGTTTTACATTAACATATTTTAATGACAGTATATTTATTGAACAAAAAATTATTTTATCAAAATAAGCAGAAAATAATAGACTTTGCTAAAGTGATTGTTTTGAACAAGTATTAACATTATTACAAATAATTTTGCCAAAATATATATTTTTTTATCAATACTGTGTGCCTTTTACCCCCTGATTGCCACCTCATACATTTATAAGATTTTGAAACAAAATGAACGACTTGTTGCCCTGTAAATGTTCAGTACAAATGTATATATTTTTCTGCAATCATACACACTGGGCGCAGAGAAAATCGCATTTTCTTAGGGTGTGCCTTTAGGCCCGTTGTACCCTATGCACTACAATATATAGTATATAATGCTGTATAATACCTTTTTTTTTTTTTTAGGAATTTTTATACTTTTATTTAGCAAGAATGCATAAAATTGATCTAATGTGACATGAAGTCAAAAAATCATTTTCAAATAAATGCTTTTTTTAAATCTGAAAAAAAGTATCAGTTTCCTGAACAATTTGAAGCAGCACAACTGTTTTCAACATTGATAATGATAAGAATAATTTCTGATCAGCCAATCAGTATATTAGAATGATTTCTGAAGGACCATGTGAGACTTAAAACTGGAGTAATGATGCTGAAAATTCAGCTTTGATCACAGCAATCAATGACATGTTTAAATCAATTTAAACAGAAAACAATCTGCAATAATATTTCACAATATTACTCAATGTGCTAATTTTGTTCAAATAAAGGCAGCCTTGGTGAGCATAAAATACTTTTTCAGAAACATTAAAAAAACATTTTGAGTCCAGACTTTTACTGGTCGTATACATTTTTTAAATATTGAATGTCAACATGTTTGCCACTCATGTTGCTTCAGATTGCTAACTCTCATTCAAAATAACTCCTGGTTAGACTCTGGGTTTTGAACTGTAAAGTGCTGCATGACATTTCCGTAGAGGCTCGGGCACATTGTTCCCTGGCATCTGATCAAACACAGCATTATGAAAATGAAATAACTCTGTTGCTGTCATTATTCTGCTATAAGAACAGCAGCCCTGCTTTCTTTCATGTCTGTTTGGACACAAATAAGTGCACTGTTGATGGTGACTGCATGTTATTTCCCTCAGGAATGTACAAATGTAGCGTCTAGACATTTATGTCAGCGAGATGAGTATGAAACCATGGCAAAAACAGCCTCTGGGTGGAGTATTGTTGTAATGACATGGATACACCACATACATACTGAGCGTATTGTAGCCATACAGAAAGAATCTGCAACATCTTTGATTTTTCCACACTGATTTTAAGGAAAAAATATATTGCACAAAGAATGTGAACTTGGTTAAATGTGTTCATGTAGATTTAATTCAGACCCCAAAACAGGCAACTTTATGTTTATTATATAGACATTTGATAATCAGTTCCACTGAGAGCCAGTTAGGGGCAGCAGTGAGCTACAGTTATAAACGCCATATGCAGCACTGCAGTTCTTTATATTAATTCATTTGAATGCTGCTGCTGTGTTTGCATGAATGTGTGTGAATGTCATTCCATCAGACGGCTGGGTGTGTGTGTGAGGTTGTAGATTATCCTGCCGAAGGCGTCATTGAGATGTTGCGGTCATGCGTGAAGTCAGATGGTGAAAGCCGGCATTGTGTGAGTCCAGCCTGAAACTTTGACTTTAAATCTGGGCTTGAGGAGGAACAAACTTGCCCTGAAGAGAGCGTGTTTCTCTGCTGAGTGCTATGGTCGGGTCACGCTGGAGATGACCGGGCTCTACACCACAGCAAACCGTGACGAGAGAGATAAAGGAAACACAGAATAGTGGTTTGGTTGTGCTGAGGTTGGAAAGTCCCCCTGGCCTAATGGAGAGAAGCATTAAATGCAGCAATGATCAGATCAGACACACAACTGAAATGCACGCTGAGCTCAGCATAGTCAATTCCAAATTACTTTTTGGTAATAAGTAATAAGAAAAAAATTAACTAAATTTATTTAGTTATTGAGCAAAATTTTGATCAATTCAATGCATTCTTGCAAAAAGTAACAGTAAAAATATGCATTCGTAATGTCACAAAACATGTTTCAAACAAATGATGAAATGATGTTCTCTTTAACTTTCTATTCATCCAAGATTTATGAAAAGCTATGAGTAATTGCTGCTGAAAATAGAGCTTTGTGTCACAGAAATGAATCACACATTTCCTGTTTTTCCTGCATTTTACTGTGTACTGTATTTTTGACACAATATTTTTCATAATTGTTTATATTTATTACATTTATGTAATCATATTCTACACTGCATTGCAAACCAAAAAAATTCAAAAACACCTGCAAGCCATACAAAGCACAAAAACATAACACTCAAACATAACACATAGTAAACCAGGTGTGATGTAAGATGGTTTCAGTAACACATTTCATTTCTCTGTGAAGTCACACAATCGGAATAAGTGAAAACACACGGTATTTATATATACTTAAATGGTGCAAAATTCGGTCCAGTGAAATTTCATTGTGGGTACTGAGCACAGCACTATAGATATCTAATCAAACTGACCAACAAAATAGTATAATAGTTCCTGTTTTTACAAATTATGTAATACTGTAACAATGTACAGTACATTTCAATGTTTTTACAGTGCAAAATTATGCAAACCTTTTAAGCAATACCAGGACAAAGTCTGCCACCAGTGTTCAATGCAAAGTCAAACATTTTAATTTGGTTATCGTCTGCAGATGATTGGTTGGAAATATTCAAACCATAATCATATAATCCCATGACTGACACACACACATAAACCTAATCACAGATTTTTACCATCACACTTTGATGCGCATTTGTACAAATACATGCATACTGTGTACACTATAGCACACACAAATGATATTGGAAGCAGTTGTTCTCACTCCATATAGCCTCAGCTAAGAGGACACAGAAAAAAGTCCTCTGCAGTTTGTGTGATCTACGGTTCTTCTAGAGGCCTGTGGCCTCCTGGGTGATCTAAAGACCAAACCAGGGACTCGTCTATCTGCTCCTCCCCACCTCGCTGCTCTCTTTATGGGCCACACACTCGCCTTTATTCCTGTGATTTATGGAGCTCCATCTGTTACTGCAGCATCTATTCGCAACCAGGTATGTGTGTGTGGAAAAACGAGGCATGAGCTACTATTACTGTCATGGATTAGGAATGAGGAGAGAGACTGACCTCTGTGAGAGGACCTAATCGGGGGAGTGTTCTTTATAAGATAAAGAATGATTCAGCTGAACAAACCAAGCAAATCCAATGACTGAAGAAAATAACTACAATTCTAAAACTCACAGGACAAGTGATACTAAATTTGTCCCTGTCACATGATCAAGATCACTGACTAACAAACTGACTGGCTTATATACAAACAAAAAGCATTAGTCCGGGAAATGGGGAACATGTGAGTTAACTGAAGAGTTGGTGAGCACAGGAGAGGGAGAGGGCCTGACTAAACTTCCGCGGGCAGCTCTGGAGGCCTAAACTCTTTGTCATCATGGACACCCACATGACCAAGGAGCAGGACGGTCTGGATGTGATTGGTGGCATTCTATGAGAAGGGTTGGACCCAGAATCTTATCCCATAAAACCCAGGACCATACCGCTCTCAGTCCATGAAATACTGGAGGTGCCCTGAACAGGGTATACTTAACTATCCTCTAGGGACAGGGCTGACTTTGGTCCTGGAGGGCCACTGTCCTGCAGAGTTTAGCTCCAACTTTAATTAAACACACCTGAACAAGCTAATCAGTGTCTTCAAGATTACTAGAAAGCTACAGACAGTTTTGTTTGATTAGGGTTGGAGCTAAACTCTGAAGGACAGTGTCCCTCCAAAACTGATGTTGCTCAGCCCTGCTCTAGAAGTACTAGCTTCTTGTTACTAGACCCTGGGGAAGCAAACGGAGAAGGAGTGACAATATATCCTGATCAATAACCCACTGGATGTAGTGAATGGAAGAATGGGTACAGGGTTGTCCATGGAGAGGATGAGTATGAAGTCGGGGAGGGCATCAGCTTCAGAGTCTCAGAACCAGGTCAATAGGTGACAGTGAAGTGAAATCGGATTATGAAGAGCACCCATCGTGCCCCAAAGGGATTAAGGTGCTTGGTCAGAGCAGAGGTCAGGGGTGTCCAAACTCGATCCTGGAGGGCCAGTGTCCCACAGAGTTTCGCTCCAACTTCAGCACACTTGCCTGGAAGTTTCTAGCATGCTTAGCAAAATCTTGATTAGCTGGTTCAGGTTTGTTTTACTGGGGTTGGAGCTTAATTCTGCAGGACAGTGGCCCTCCAGGACCAGGTCTGGACACCCCTGGCAGAGGTTCTCCAGATTTTGGTGGTCAGTGATGACTTGGAAAGGTTGGGAGGATCCCTCTAACCCAGGGGTATGTCTGGTCCAAGAGATACGCTGGTCTGCAGAGTTTAACTCAGAAAAAAAAAACTCACTTGCCTATAGCCTTAGTAATCCTAAAGACATTGATTAGCTTGTTCAGGTGTGTTTGATTAGGGTTGGAGCTCTTTAGGACAGTGGCGTGCGGAGTGGAATGGTGTGATTTTGAATGGAGCAAGGAGCGGATTTTTTAAAACCGGGAGCGCCGTGGTTTTCACTTGCTCCAAGAGTGCTCCACCACCGCTCCATCACGAGTACAATTCATGCCAACGGCTCGTAATATAACTGCATATTTAGCAAGAACTCACGTTAAATATAGTCAGCTAGCTTGATATAGATGGATCGCTGAGATCAGATATGTCATGATTATATTGACAGCAAGATACATGAGCATGAGGTTTAGGAGGATAGTTTTTGCTCCGCCTAGATACTGAATATTTTCGGATTAAAGCATGATTTAAACAGGTACAACACTTATTTACACACGCAGTTGCTATCTCAATTATGGATTCAATCAAATGTAATCTTACAGCGCTGCTCCATCTGTATCTGATTTTGAATGAGCAGAAATCTGTAGGAAATGCAGCGATCCGTAGATAAAATAATTGACAAAATGAACTATTATTTTCATCCTTTACAAACAAAATTTGCACTGAAAAAAGCAGATGATACTTTTTAATGCTGACAACCACATAATAAGCTTGATAGGAATGTGGTAGGAAAATATTTAGTTTGCACACTAGTGGTCCAATAAGCCACAAAACTTCTCTCCTAGTATTTTAATTTATTGTAATATATGTTATGTGATATTTCAAAACATACTGACATACTTTAGCTGTAAATTTCCTTGGAGCGAAGGCGGAGCGGTGTTCCTGATCAGCTGAGCGAGGAATGGAGCTGGGAGTGGGAAATGGTGAACCCGGAGCGGAGCTGGAGCGGAGTGATTATTGATTGCTTGGAGCGTGGAGGGGAAATTGTCGCCACTCCACTCCGCTAACATACTCTGTTGCCTACCCCTGCTGTAACCTGTGCATTTTCTCCTTAAAGACCATTTTGATGCCAAGGAGCTTACAGGTGTTGGGAAGTTACAGAAGAATGTACAGGGATGTAGTTTTGTAGGAGTGCCATGATATTGTGAAGGTACCGCCACTTTCCCAGAGGTAGAATCATCAACCTCAATGGCTTGGTTAAATCTGAATGCTTCAGAATAGTGGCAGTGGTAAAAGCAGTCTTAAGATTCTGAAAGGGCTTTACTTACTTACTGGAACGATGGAACTGAGGGCATCAATGATGAAATTTCTGGCAGTGCCAGAATCAGTGAGACCATTGGTGGAAAGTGAGGTAATAGGGCTGGTAAGAATGACTCACCATCAGTGAATACTAGATGAGACAGCCACAGTACAGGCCTAGCCGTCCAGTGATTTGCCTCCAATGCTCCACGAAAGACAAATGGGTGGCCCCTCACAATGGCCAATGCAGGGTAATCAGCTTTGTGAGAGAGGGCAGGAGACATACCTCTAGTTATGGGAGGTGGGGAAGCCTGGTCTGCTGCTCGATTGAAGAAGGAGTATGTGCTTTCCACTCTGGTTGGTGAAGGAGATTGACACCTGAGTCAGCAGGACATTAACCATCTCTGTGCACGGATGACATACTAGATTGTTCCTCTATTCCAAGGGTGTCATCCTTTCCCATCAACTGGATCTTAGTGCAGAACCCAGCCCGAAAGGTAGTAAGGAGGGTTGGTTCTCTCCACTCATCATTAGCTGCCAGAATAAAGAACAGAATAATCAGCCATAGATGTATCACCCTGTTGAATTGAGGACCCTATATCACCATGCCCCACTGAAGAGCTCTGCCAGTGAGATGAGTGATGATAAAAGTGGCACTGATTTGTTCCATGAAACTTGAATGGCTGCATTTAAAAGGTCGCTTTCCACTGAAGGAGGAATTGCATTTACAAGGGGCACTTGAGTAGTTTCTGGTGATGGGACTGGGAGTTAAAGGATTGGGAAAGGTACCGGCCACTGACTTTCTGGAATGTGTTTCCCAATTATCCATTGTTATCATCATTAAAAATGCATGTAATTGAGCATGGATATTGCTTTCAGTACTCCCAATGTGTTCTGAATGCCCCCACTGAGAAATGCTGACCTAAATAGGACCTATACCTGACCCTTTCCATGTGAAAAGTATGGTCTTAACTTCTGAAGATGATAAGAAACTTAACCTGCAAAAAGACAACTTTAAGACCAAGAAGAGGCAGTACATAGTTTAATGTTGTGTTCTGTTTATTTCAGAACATTCCTACACCCCATTTTAAATCTGTTCCACAGAGTTTCCATCAGAAGTTTGAGAAGAGAATTTGAATCAAATGTGCATGCTTCTTGTAGGCCAATCAAGTGTGCATTTTTCCATATTAGGGAGCGGTTACCCGATGCCTCAATGTGTTTCCATTGTGTTCTTTTATATGTAACATACAATGATTCAGAGAGAATGTGTGAGGTGCATTCATTCACTTGATACTCAGATGCTGAGAGATACCGCACGATACTGTGTGTGTAAACCCACAAAGAGCTCTATTTAATGTGTGAATGAGGGCTGATTGCACCTGAGTCAGTTTCCTACTGACCAACAGAGTCGTAATTGTTTGATTTTTTTTCACTCTGCATTCTTTGGCTGTGGTCTTGATTACCATCGCACACATTTCCCGAGGCTCGTGTTTTGCGATTCGTTCGTTCTCCTCTTCCCTTCATCTGTTGGATATGTTTCGGCTGAGTGACACCATTAAGAGAGAATGTGGGAACGTGGGCATTTTAGTTACCAAAGAGAGAGAGAGATACACATGAACTCAAGTATCAGTCAGATTCAAACATTTAATAAGCAGGAGGTTTAAAAAATGAGAGAACAGCAGATATGAGGGACAGAAAGAGAGACACGATGGAGAGGTCAGAGGACAGGGTGCTGGACTGATTTGAGTTTTTTGGTATCTACAGAGCAGGACAGCAGATGGCCCATATACTGTATTTGGTACTGGACCTTTGTCTTTGGGTACTGAGTTCTGAATTTTATACAACAATTAGGTCCAACCATATAATCTAGTAGATGTGTAACGATACATGTATTCGTACCGAACCGTCACGGTACAGGCATCTCGGGTTCGGTGCATGAGGCCTTACAACGAATACAGGCAATTCTCCCTCAATCCAGAAGGGGGTGCCCGCAGTAATGCAACTCTGTTTGATGACTGCCAGCAGAAGAACAGCGAATGCCAGGAGTTGCGCACTTGAAAAAGCCCACTAGACAGTGATCATGTGCTGATTCTGAACTTGTCTCTCACTGACAAAGGAGTATAACGTTACTTTAAAGGCTTGCGCAATCAACTTTCTCATTCAGCACAAATCCAAATATTCTATAATATTTCCATATTTGCGATGCAGTTCTAAATGCTAAACTATTATTTATTATGTAAATTATAGACTTTGTACTTCAGTCGCATTCTAACGGTGACACAGTAAGGTGGGCGCGCTGACGTTTGGTTCACTGTGTTTTATTTTGATAAAAGTACCAACTGCGCTGTCAAGTTAGCAATGCTAGAAGCCTGGAACTGATATGTTTTGTGTTTGTGTGCGCCGGCGCGATTACTTCAACTGTTTCCTCATACCAGCAAAATCAACTTAAACAAAAAACAAATTAGCAAATATAAGCTATGTTTCGTGTTGCACAGTTTTTTTTTTTTTCCCCTTGTCTATCAGTTAACTAAATTAAATATATTTCAATTATTTATTCTTTGTATGTATATATGTACTGCAGATTTTATAGCCTATATATGACATTCATTTGATATAATATTTTGTATTTTCACATGTAGGTGGAAAAAATTGTAATTTGCACTACTGTCCATTTAAAATAAATAAAAAGAACCTAGCATAGTAGTTTTTTTTTTCTGTTCTACCGAAATCGTATCGAACCGTGACCCTCAAACCGAGGTACGTACCGAACCATGGCATCTGTGTACCATTACACCCCTATAATCTAGGCAGGGAAACAAAACGAAAGCAACAACAAAAAAACATTGATACTTGTAACCCACAAATATCAAAGTGAATTTTAATTCAGAAATTAAAAACATGTTCATCGCAGTAGAGGTGCATTCAAGTCAATGTATTTCTAAATTTATTTTAATGTATTTTTAAAATAAACTAATTGATCTGGAAAAAAAAAAATGAGCTGCATGTCACTGAACTACTAACTGTGATATTATAACTATAAAAAACTATAAATAATAAGTGGCTGACTTTACTGTATTGCTAAATACCGTGTATAATTCATGTAATTATTCTTCCTGTTATAAATATCAGCTTTGCTGTCAAGAACACAAGGAGGTGGTGTATCACTGGCTTCTGCTGCCCCCCATCACTGTCATCAAGTGTGTGTGTGTGCTAGTACTTGGAGTATGTGTGTGCTCTGCATGTCTCTAGGCTAATTAGCCTGTGTGCTAATTACATCGCTAACTTTAGCGCTACCGGCAGCTCGGGTCTAATCTGGGGCGGGCTGTGGGACAACCTGTCCCTGAGTATGTGTGACGCACTCGCCCAGTTTAAAAAGATCTAGTTCTATCATCAGGGGATGCTGACACACACACACACACAGCTGCAGGATGATATGGAGAGGAGAAAGAGATGATAAATGGTAGAAGTTTTTGGAGATGTGAGTGTGTGTATAAGGAGGAATTAATTCACCTATACTGTGCTGTACTTTTTATACTCAGAAGTTAAATCTGTGAGCATCACATGGAAAAAAAAAGGGAAAAAAATACTTTAAGTTTTGTTTTAGGATCAAACCTTATCAAATGTCATTTTAGAGTTTGACACTGACCCAGCATCAACTGACGAGTGAGAGGCATTTCACAAACCAAAGTTGAATGTGATCACATTTCTTGCTGCTTGCCGGAGGTCACAAGAAACTGATACCAGATATATTAGAGATTACCAGCACAAAACTTGGTGAGGATGCACAGATCAGTGAAGGAGAGAGAGAGAGAAGCATGGAGGGAGGGGGAGATATCTGAAACTCAATTTAATTGCACACTTTTGCCAGTTGAAGGGAAAAACAGAAAGTGTGTAAGAGGTCTCTTGTTAGAGAAAACTGCAAAATATTATGATCACTCCTCAGTACTGAGAAAAGTAACAAAAGTACTTTTTTGGGCTATGTTTTCATAGTTGTTTGAACATGTACCATGATATTACATGCCTTTTTTTTTCAGGACATGTATTATATATCTGTGTTTTTTGGACATTAACCAGGGTGTTTCAGTGATTTTTGGACATGTTATCATTGTAAACCAGTGGGTGTTAAGTGTTGTGATAGGTAGATTGGCAGTTCACAGACATGTTAGGGATGCATTTCCCGTATGATGTAACTATCATAGTCCGATGCATAATGGTTCACGTAAGGACATGCACACTCTTTATAGATGCTTTTAGTGTTTTTATTCTCTTGACAAACTAAAACATGTTGAATGAAATTTGCATATTTATGGAACGAAAGATACACAGTTGATGTCAAAAGTTTATTTTGCAGAATCTCCAAAATGTTCATTATTTTACTAAGAGGGATCATACAGAATGCATTATATTTATTATTTAGTACTGACCTGAATAAGATATTTCACATAAAAGACATTTACATATAGTCCACAAGAGAAAACAATAGTTGAATTTATAAAAATTGCCCCATTCAAAAGTTTACATACACTTGATTCTTAATACTGTGTTGTTACCTGAATGATCCACAGCTGTGCTGTCTGTTTAGTGATAGTTGTTCAACAATAACTGTATGATTTTGAGATCCATTTTTTCACACTGAAGACAACTGAGGTACTCATAAGCAACTATTACAGAAGGTTCAAACACAATGCATTAAGAGCTGGGGGTGAAAAGTTTTTGAATTTGAAGATCAGAGTAAATTGAACTTGAATTTTGTCTTCTGGGAAACGTGTAAGTATCCTCCATAGCTTCTGAAGGGCAGTACTAAATGAAAATAATATGATGTTTGGGGAAAATAATAAATATGTTCACATCTTCATTCTAATCAAAAGTTTTCACCCCCAGCTCTTAATGCATTGCGTTTCCTACTGAAGCATCAGTTAGTGTTTGAACCTTCTGTAATTGTTGTCCTCAGTGTGAAAAGATGAATCTCCAATATCATACAGTCATTATTGGAAAGGGTTCAAATGCACAAAATTGATGAAAAACCAAAGAATTTGTGGGACCTGAAGGATTTTTCTGAAGAACAGCGGGCAGTTTAACTGTTCAGGACAAACAAGGGACTCATGAACAGCTATCAGTGCTGTGGATCATTCAGGTAACAACACAGTATTAAGAGTCAAGTGTATACCTCTGAAAAGGGTCATTTTTATAAATATTCTCTTGTGGACTATATGTAAACGTCTTTCATGTGAAATATCTTATTCAGGTCAGTTCTAAATAAACAATAACGTGCATTTTGTATGATCCCTCTTATTTTGGTAAAATAATTTACATTTAGCAGATTCTGCATTATATTGCATGTTAGTTTGCTTATTTAGAGCAATGCTTAAGTCATACTAACAAGAAACTGCAGTATATGTTTTTAACCACATGCTGAGAGCTGTAGTTCCAACTACACAACATTGCAATGTAGTTTACGAATATTAATTGAACTTGTGCTTTCAGAACTTGTTGATCTATGTTGGCAATGATAGAGCTTGTGAGCCATAGCTGGCTAGTGATGCTTTTGGGAAATGCAACCCTGGATGTGATGTCAAAAATGTGAATTGACGGGTTGTGAATATTAATTAGGTTATGCACTAATTATTTGACATGATCTTTGATGTAAAAGTAGGTCCTCATTAGAGTGCTTTAAAGGAACAATTATTCTTTTTGGCCCATTCAAGTGCTCAGATGAACTTTGGACCCATTTCATCTAATTAACCAACTTTATTTCAACATCAGCTACTGTCTTTTCTAGGATTTTGTGAATCAGGGGATCAATGACTGGTTGAGCAAATATTGCAATACAAGGGATTCTGGGTTCTAATCTTTCATAAATTAACTTTTATATTAATAAAGAAAACTTGCAGCTGTATGCCATGGATGTAGCCTATATCAGGACTCAAGAGTTAAGATGCATTAACATTTTATTTTGTGCTTTCACTAGAACACCACAGAAAGTATTTAGAGAACTGAAAGAGGTAAAATAGGAACAAAAAAAATTGAACATAGTGTTGATGCTGCATTTCACTACTAACAACCACAACATCCAATCATACAGGCAGTCTTATTTATCTAATACACACAAGAGAGAGAGAAAGTGTTTGAATTATGGTCTTTTTGTATAATGCCTGGTGACAGTGTTCTAATACACCGTGAGAGTTGAAAGTGAACTGTTGAAAGTTAAAGCAAATTGTTGCGTGTCGGACAGAAGTTTTGCTGATGGGAATAACACACACATCTCCCCCTCGGAAGCTCTAGACGGATGAAGAGAACAGGAGAAACCCCCTTCAGCTGATGGAGAAAACAGATGAGATGAGAGAAAATGACTGAAATGGCAGAATAAGGGAGTGAGGGCAGGAGGGAATAAAGATATGCTGAGGAAACACTGATATATGAATGAATATAGAGGTGAAAAGCTGAGGAAGAGGTCGATTAGTCACAGTGTCATTCCTCCCTGCTGTTAAATGTGCTGATGTCATCATTCAGGGTCAAGCTTAGCTTTTCCTCTGATTTGAGGGCAAAGGAAAGCCAGAGAACGACAACAATACTCCATTTACAGTAAATGCTAGAAACTGCTTTAACAGTTGATCTTAAATATAATGTAAAACATCTGTATGTTATTTTCTTGCAAATATACATCCATTTATTTATTTACTTATAAGTGCTGGAAGTCTGCTGGGATGAAGGTCAACATACTGTGTCATAAAAGCAGTTCATAACACAAAACAAATATATATGTTGCAATCTCATTGCCACCAAGGCATAACAGGCATTATGTAAAACAATTTCTTATACACTTTTGATATATTTAAGGTAGAAAATTTACAAAATGTCTTCATTGAACATGATTTTTACTTAATATCCTAATGATTTTTGCTTTTAAAGGAGAAGTTCACTTCCAGAACAACAATTCACAAATAATTTACTCACCCCCTTGTCATCCAAGATGTTCATGTCTTTCTGTCTTCAGTCGTGAAGAAATGATGGTTTTTGAGGAAAGCATTTCATGATTTTTCTCCATATAATGAACTTCATTGGTGCCCCGATTTCAAACTTCCGAAATGTAGTTTAAATGCAGCTTCAAAGGCTCTAAACGATCCCAACTGAGGAAGACGGGTCTTCTCTAGCTAAATGATCGGTAATTGTTTTCGGAAAATACATTTTTTCATACTTTTTAAGCACAAAAGCTCATGTAGCACAGACTCTGGGATGCGCATTTACGATGTTACGTACTGTTGAATCACGTCGAAAGGTCACACTGAACTACAGACCCAGTGTTTACAAAGTGAAAGCGCAAAGACTAAGAAAGTGCAAGTAATTTTGTAAACGCTGTTTACAAACAAAAAGGTACAACGATGTCCTCCTCTCAAAGAGAAAATAAAGATGTTTTTCACAGACAATGAACTTGAGATGACGTGATTCGTAGTAGTGATGGGAAGTTCGGATCATTTCACCAACTCAGACCTTTGAGTCTCGTTCAGCAAAATGAACAAATCTTTTTGAGTCATTTTATTCATTTTAGCAAAATATAATTAAAATGTTACGTGTTACTTCCCTAACACATCTACTGCTTACACAAACATTGATCACACTACAAACAAGACAAAACTATATGCTATGAGAAACAGAAAAGATTAATTCATTGTTTACCTGGGTCTTTAGTCTATGATTAGCTCACCTCACCTCTTATCCGACAAGTTTTCGGGTTCGAGCCGTTCATTCATCATGTGACAGCCCCATAAGATGAAAATCGTTCAAGAACGACCCTTTACTAATTCGTAGCATCGTGGACGCACATCCTGGAGCCTGTGCTACACAAGCTTTTGTACTTAAAAAGTATACAAATTTTTATTTTTGGAAAAAAATGACAGATCGTTTCGCTATATAAGACCCTTCTTCCTCGTTTAGAGCCCTTTGAAGCTGCATTTAAACTACATTTTGGAAGTTCAAAATCAGGGCACCAATCAAGTCCATTATATGGAGAAAAATGCTGAAATGTTTTCCTCAAAAACCATAATTACTTTATGACTGAAGAAAGAAAGACATGAACATCTTGAATGACAAGGGGGTGAGTAAATTATTTGTAAGTTGTTGTTCTGGAAGTGGACTTCTCCTTTAAAGAAAAATCAATAATTTTGACCTATACAATGTATTTTTGGTTATTGCTACAAATATTGATATATATCTCTATTTTGCCGTATTGATATATATTGATGCAGAACTATTGCTGTTACATTTCTGAAGTGATTACAAAGTAACACACACATGATATGTGATTATTATTCATTTATTTATTTACTTTTATTTTTATTGAAACCCAGGAACAAAACATCATCAGAGGCGTTGCAAAGTCAAGACAATACAATACAGTATAACCATAAATGTAATGACAGAAAATAATTACAGATGTAATTACATGCAGGTATTTTTCAAAATATAAGTACAATGTAATAAATGCATTGTATCAAACGATTCATTTAAATGTAAGTCCATAGTAGTTAAGGCCACCTAATATAAAGTGGGACCACTTTTTTAGTGTGTTCCACAGACGAAAGAAAGTCATACAGGTTTTGAACGGGTGAGTAAACGATGACCGCATTTTCATTTTTGGTTGAACGATTCCACTGAGATTGGGCTGGACTGCAGTAGACAGTGTCAGGTGTGACTTTTTCGTCTATTAGTGAAAGTTTATAGCCTTAAGCACAAACAGATGTCAAGCCACCTTATTTTAATGGCTGCACACATTTTGTGACTATACAAACATTAGCTCTGTCACAATACCTGTCCTCAAGGTGTGCATCCACCATCCCTAAACTTCAAAAGGACTCTTACGTAACACAAAATAGCTATTGTTTAACTCTAACACATCCTCATAAATCGATAATGGTCATCATCTGTTGTATAACACATTCTGAAGATGAGAGGCTTTACGCTCTGTTAAAACATGACAAGAAAATAACAGTGATTACACTTTTATTGAAATGGCCACAAATATGGGATTAAGTCAATGTGTAGTTTCATAAGAGCTCACACAAATACCTGTGTGATCACACTCCTCACACCTCCATAGCAGGTGATAACTAGCGTGATGTGAGAGGGGCTGATGTGCACTGAACTGTGACGTGAGTGTTTATTGTGGAGCACAGATGTTAAAGTGGCTTTAGACTGTTTGTATGTGCATTGTGCAAGATAGTGAGGATTTATGCAACTAACTGCTTGGCGAAAAAAGCTTTTCTAACAGGTCTATGAAATGAGGCTCAAATTACAGTTCACAGTACATTTTGAGTAGTCATTTTCCTGGGTCATTGTCTTCTGCTTCCACAACCATCCAAGCATTTTGAACTCAGAATCTGTTTTCTGTGAAATCTCTGACATTCTGTCGATTACCTCAAAAATAATTTAGTTAGTAAAAACAGAAAAGTAATCTTAACAGTGATGTACTAAAAATGGAAGTTTATGGGGCCAGCAAAATTTGCCAAAATATCTTGAAACTAGCATAAATATCAGGCCACTAAAAATATAGTCATGGCCAAAAATATCAGCACCCTTGAAATTCAGTCAGAAAATGCAACACTTCTCTCAGAAAATTGTCCCAACTGCAACTGTTTTGGTATTCACATGCTTATTGCTTTTGTTTGCACTGCAACAACACACACACACACACACACAAAAAAAAAATGGAGAAAAGTTGACTCAATCTTTGTACATGGACAGAAGAGCAAAATTAATGAAAAATTACAATGAAGGATTGTTTGAATATGGATAGAGAACCCTGATTAACTTCCAAACAAATTCAAGCTGATCTGCAGACACAGGATACGACAGTGTCAGCTCGTACTCTGAATGAAAAGGGACACTATGGTAGGAGACTCAGGAGGACACCACTGCTGACACAAAGGCATAAAAAAGCAGGATTGGGGTTTGCCAAAGCTTCTGTGACAAAACTACAATCCTTCTGGGAGAACATACTGTGGAAAAGTAGAGCTTTTTGGTAAAGGACATAATGGCACAGTTTACAGAAAAGAAATGAGGCCTTCAAAGAAAAGAGCACAGTCCCTACAGTCAAACATGGTGGAGGTTCAAAGATGTTTTGGGGTTGCTTTGCTGCTTAGTAAGTATACCATCCTTTTCTTTCCAGTGTACTGAAAACAGTTTTATAGTAAACTACTGTAATTACAAATATATTTAAATACATATAAATTAGGTCTGATTTTGTCCCGATCTATCACAAGCATAAATGTGATTTTATACAACAGTTTAGTAAATAAGAAGTTTGATACTGTTATAAACACAAAACACAATATAATGTGTTTTTGCTCAGTTTTTTGAAGAGAACATATTACCTTTGAAGCCACAGCAGAATTGTTGTGTGTCTCCAACCAACTCAGCAGTGTTTAGTTTCTGAATGAATCGGCGTTTTGAATGAATCGTGTGAAACAATGATTCAAAGGCTCATTTATAAAGAGAGACATTTACTTCAATACTGTTGGTAACAAAGCTGTTTTGTTTACCAATGACTTTCATTGTATGAACAAAATAAATACTGAGATGTTTCTCAAATGATCTTCTTTTGTGTTCCATAGTTCATGTTAGGCCGTTGCAGGTTAAATGATTATGTGTAATAAACTTGATGCTGAATCAAATATAATATTTCTTTCTAAAGCTGTAGTGATACTTTCTCATTTAAAACAAAAACAGCTTTAAATAATCTTTTGTGGGTATTTTCAGTCAAATTTATTTTGCGATTAGATTAATTGAAACATTGCGTAATTAATTAGATTAAAATTCTTAACCGACTGACAGCCCTAATTTAAATATATTTGTAATTACACATTTGTAATGAAGTTGCAATATTAACTTTAAATGTAACATTGTATAATAAAGCTGTTTTTTGGTAGGTAACATTGCTGTAAACACACTGTAAACACATGTGATGTGACTCATAGTGAAATGTTTTGGCCGATGTGTTGTTTCCATCTTACATTTACAGCCCCCTTCCACACCCACCCTTATCAATAAACAGACTGGTATAAAAAGACAGCAGAGATGGCATTACACACCCGCTGTGGCATTTCCTTCACTTCCTGTGTGTGATGATCCTCATTACCATCAGAGGAGTTTCACACGCTTACAGTATCACTGCGATGAGCCCGATGAAGAACACTGTGTGTTTGTGTGCGAAAGTAATACATTTACATGTATGTAAAGTTTTTCAAAGTTTGGAGGAATAACAAAAGCAAAAATATATTTTCATAATCATATAAAATATAACACTTTAAAGCCCATACTTTTTATTTATTAAGATGTGGTTAATTTCTTTATGAGTACAACATTTGCAGTGATTAAAATAATAGTGAATGCACCTTTAAGATTGGATATAGGATGAAATAATCCTAATACTGATCAAATTAAACACCACTTGGAAGTAATACAAACTGTGGACTGTACAAATGTCATAACTGGTCATTTTCAGTTCAGAGAACATTGCCAAGTCTGGCAAAAGGTTAATGTAGTTGTATGTCAGTTGGCTGTAATGGGTAGACAATGGTAGTAGACAAAACATAACGTCTGGATGATGTCATTAACTACAGCTGTCTCTGCCTCTCATAATTGTGTGTCTGTTTTAATGTAATGTGAAGTGTCTCTGTCTCTCAGTATGTCATGGCTTCATATGGGCTGTAATGTTTCATTACTCAAAGCATCGGTAGCAAGAGTGTACAATCACTCTGTGAGAGCAAGACCTTATTACCGTCAAATCTTTCATTAAAACAATTACATTTTTTAATTTGAATGCAGCTGTCTGCGACACATCTGCTCTTAGTTAAAACATCATTACTACTATAAATATTTAGAAAAGGATTTTCACATGCTGAACTATTTCCCCTGATGACATACGGCAATGATTACACACCACAATTACAGCTACTGGCTCAAAATACATAACCATAACCAAAAATAAAACTGAGACGCTATATTAGAAGACAGATTAATAAAAACACAACTCTCTTTTTAACACTTTTTACACACACACACACACACACACACACACACACACCAGTGCTGCCTACATACACTACATTATACTGTATTCTAAAAGTTGGCCAAGCCAAAAAACTCTTGTGAAAAAGAAGTGTGATTAATAGTAAGATATAATAAAAAATAAAAATGTAGTTTGTGCTGTAGTATGTTAGTAAACATAGGTGTAAAAATAGATCTACTTCTTTCAGTTCAACTGTAACATTTGTAAATATAAAATATTTTCATGTAAAAGCAAATAACATGCAGTTAAGTGTAACATTATATTCAGTTCACACCTATGCACATTCTTTGAAAGTATGTTATTTTTCATAAGCACTCTTTAAAAAAAAGTATCCTAAAGTGTACTTCTTTTTTACAAGGCAATGCAGTGCCACAAGTTCAATGAATACATTTCAAGAATACAGATTCAAGATGACGGACAAGTTTGCAGAAATGTTGATTAAACACACTTATTATTCATTCAATACTGAAAAGTTTGGTAACACATTAGTTTAGGAACCAGTTTTCACTATTAACTAGTTGTTTATTAGCATACATATTACTAGCATATTGGCTGTTTATTAGTACTTACAAAATTATTCTGCAACGCCACTTACAGTCAAAATGAATCCATCTAGGTTTTGGAAAAGAGCCACTAAGGAAATTCACACACATATAAACAAACATTCACATACAGTTGTGTTTAGCCCATAAACAGGAAGTCATCATAAGTGAGCCACAAAACACTGTTTACCAATAAAACGAAGTGGGATAGCAATCTTTATAACTGGAGGGTGTTTATCTCCTTAAGCTGTCCTACATTTGTTTTTCTTGCTGCAAAGAATGCCTTTTTTTTTTTTTTCTTCTTTTTTTTTGTATACTGACAAAATAAAATTTTCACTATTAACAAACCATTAATTATGACTTGGCTTAATAAAATCCTAATTTGCTGCTATTAATAATTCATTAGGTAGTTGGTAAATTGAGGTATTGGGCAGGATTAGGGATGTAGAATATGGTCATGCCGAATAGGTGCTTTATAAGTACTAATAAACAGCCAATATGTTAATAATAGGCATGCTAATAAGCAACTAGTTGATAGTGAGAATTGGACCCTATACTAAAGCATTACAAGAAGTCCTGTTTCTCAGATGTTTCTCCTAAGAAAAACGTTCTGCTGACTATGTAACTTTACAATTACATGCCAGCTAACATTTATTAGTGTATTACCAAGCAAATTCTTTCAATACCAAATGATCTTACCTATTTACTTTAATTTTATAGCACTATACTGTCTATTTTCACCCAAGGCCCAGAAAGGTATACACATGCGTCCTGATAATCTCGTGAATGCACATCGAAGACTGACACGGAAGAGAAGAAACTGTTGAATAAATTTGTTATTTTTGCTTTCTTTGCACACGTAGAGTATTCTCAAAGCTTCATAAAATTAAGGTTGAACCACTAATGTCACATGGACATCGAATGCCCATTCTCCACAAGTTGATATGATTCTTTAGGCTCTTAATGAAAAGTCTATAACATGCTTTGGTTAATATTTTTTCAATAGTAGTGTAAAACAACGCCCTTTTTGTCAAAATCAGCTCTGCAAATATCAACCTTTTCTGGTGGATGTTGCTTTAAATGTTAATGAGCTCTGCTCGCCCCGCCCCTCTCTTCTCTCTGTGGAGTGACGAGCCTGTTTACTTTCGCCGCATTTAGACACGTTTAGCCATGAAACTAGCACGTTATTAGGAAAGGAGATTACAAAGATTCATAAAAAACCCCTTATACTCACTTATGCTGTAAGTGAAGCTGGATCAAGAATGATTAGCAAAAAAAATCATCCACTGCGTCTTCAGCGGTTCAGCTGTCGGGAGTAAATGACAACCACTATGTTCATTATTACATCCAACAACAGAACACCTCAATCGCTTAGGAGCCATTCTTGTCTGCGTCTCTGTTCCAGCATCGAAACAATGGCGATCAGACTGTTACAGCTCATTTAGGGCAGGTCTAAGGTAAGACGAACTAACATCAGACTATCGTGGCAGCTACCTCTGTTGGTGTGAAGTCACACAGACAATGGCTTGATTTGAAAAAGGGGAAATTATTTTAACAGATTAAATATAAACCACTGGGTGGATTTTTGCCAACACACATTAATGTTCAAACAACAGTAAAAGTGAACTTTGCATCCCTTACTACTTGTCTGGGCCTTGAGATTGTCAGTTGCATTGCTGTCTATGCAGGGTCAGAAAGCTCTTGATTTTCATCATAAATAGCTTAATTTGTGTTCTGAAGATGAACAAAGGTCCTATGGGTTTGGAACGACATGAGTATTTTCATTTTTTGGTGAACTATCCCTTTATACTATCTTATCTCTTTCTCTTTTGTTCTCTTGTGTTGGCGTCTGGGTGGTTTCTGACAGACAGACACGCCCTACTGCTGTGCATGACATCACTCTGCCAGTAAGTGCAGTGTCCGGGGAAAGTCTGGGAATAAAGACCAGTCCCTTGGGTCATCCATCAGTCACGTGTGTTCTGTCACACTAATCTTCATTATTAATCAGTGGGTGGTGTGGCAGTTCATAGATCAGTATCCAAAATGCTAAAGAGAAAGGATCCAGGTTTGTGTAATGTTTGATATCCTTCTGTTATTGTACAAAGATCAAGTTATAAACAAGTACACACTTATTGTCTGTCCATTAATAGCATCCTTATCAAACTACTTCTATTGTGAATATTTTATCACAGGATCAATTTTATTTATTTACTAAGAGATACTGGGTTTGTTTGTTGCTTTTTAAGATTATGTAATAGTTTAAAATAACTGCCAGTACTTCTGGGCATTTCTGTGTTGTTTTTAGGTACCAGTGACATTTATTTTGTATACAGAAGGAAGTCTAATTTTGTAATTAAACTCCTAAAAATAAAGGTGCTTCACGATGCCATAGAAGAACCTTTTTTGTCTGAATGCTTCCATAAAGAACTTTTACCATCTGAAGAGGTTTCAGTACCATCTTCCTGTTTCAGTTTTTTTTTTTTTTTTTATTCTAATGATAGAGAACAGAACTAACAATTTCTGAGTTGTGAATGAATTATTTTTAGTGAATCTAGTTCACAAAATCAGTCTGAATAATTTGTTCATGAGTCGGATTGATTCAACTTCAACTGATCACAATGAATCACTGAAAAGGACAATTATCAGTGAATGATTCTTCCCTGCTTCTAACAAAGCTGTCACATGACTTCAGAAGACAGAATATAGTGCATGACTACTTTTATGATACTTTTTTTTTTTTTTTGACAGCAACTTGACAGCTTCAGTCCTCATTTAGTTTCACTATTTTGAAGAGTGGCCAGAAAATCAGTTTTGGAGCAACTTGACAGTGATATTATTATTTACTTTTCTATCAAACTAGCCAGAAAAAGGCTAACTGGGGAAACATTTGGAGGATTATTGGTGCTCTATAATGTTTTTGCATGAACATTAGTAGTAATTCACAAGTAAAGTTATTGACCTATGACTTAAAAAGCCCAGTTTTCTGGATAATATATAAAATGAGTTTGCATTTAGCATATGCATATCCAAAGCAACTTACAAAACTTACAACAATATGTAAGTGCTGCAACAGTTTCCAGTTATAACACAGTACATGTGACTGTAGCTATTATTGGGTCATATGTTGACAAAAAAAAAGATGCATCTTTAGCTGTTTCTTAACAATGGCTCAGAGACTCAACAAAGAACAAAAATAAATATAGTACAAACTGTATTCGGCAACAAAAACATGTGTCTCTGATATTTCACATTTCAAACTCTCACTCATAATCTCCCACTCTCTTCATTTCTCTCTTGCCGCCTCAATCTCCTTCATTTCTCACCCTCTGTCTCAGTATCTGCATTGTCTTCTGAACAGGCATAATCAGATATGAACCCACTTTTTGACATTTGCTTGGCTTGCTGTGACCCACATACAGACATGGTGATGAGAATGTGGGTTAGATCACCACAGCACCGTGACAACACGGATTCACAGCATTAGTGTCATTTTATAATCACACATCTGTCTGTGTGTCTGTCAGTACGTCTGTCTGGGCTCTTGGTCAAGTCAGCAGTCACCTAAAAAACTGAAAATTTTGCCAATGTTATAGTAATGCCCTGTCAACCACCCACAACATCATAGTGGCAAGAAAACAAGTACCACGATTTTCTTCAAAAAATATCCAGTCATTGTGGATCAGAAGGTTAATAGTATTGTAGAGCTGTGGAGGAATACGAAAACACCGAAAACATTGAAACTTCCCAGAGTTTCCAAAAAAAACTTGTACTGAATTTCTGGAAGTTATTTAGCAACCAAAACGATAGCCCTCTTCCCAGTGAAAGCGCTCAGATCTCCATGGAATTCCCTCCTCATCTATTAGTCTGTAGTCCTGCAGTCTGCCCACAGAGCTTGGCAGCTTCCCAGCGCCGCTCAATAGCAGCTTTTCAAGGGCTTTTAAAGACGGCTTGTTCATCAGCGGCGTCCCGCTGCAGCAGGAGCAGCAAAGACTGCAGCGCAGATGAGGACAAACCCCACACCACTGCGGCTCGTGAGATACTGACACAGTTCAACATGAGAACACGACCGAAGAGCTCACATCAGCTACTGACGGCTAACCATAGCTCAAACAGCAAGAAAGTGCAGGAATTTTACCTTTCAATGGTTCAGTTGTTGGATGTTTTCAGAAATGACATTAAAAAAAAAAAGATGAGTTAGTCAATTTATCACTCAAAATAACCATTACATGTCTCTATCAAGACAAATCAAAAATACTCAAAGAATGTTCATTTTAATTTGAAACCAAATGATCAGATATTCCGTAGAGCCCAGCCCAGCCTAGTCTTATGAAATGAGCCTGTGGGGACATTTTTGCAAAATAATAACCAATTAAGTTTATTCTTGCATGTTTTGTGGCATTTTCAAAGTGCGTTTAATTTCTTCCCAAACAGGTGAAGACTGTGGAAACATTATGATTTGTTGGGTATAATGCATGACCAAATAATTAATCGCTGTTATTTGTTTGTTTATTGAATAAGTAGAATAAGGGATCTTTATTCTTCTGTAATTTAATCACAGTTACTTCATATGTAATTTCTGTAATTCTATAACAAGTGTAATAATAGTGGATTTAATGCGTGTGTTTTTAAAAATGTGTTTTAATGTAGTCTTGTTCCTTTAAATACTTTTTAACAACAGTAATGTGCAAAATCAAAGTTTTACTCTTTTTAAATGTTCCACTATTCTTCTATAGTATTATACAGAATGGGCAGACAACTTCAGTGATTATGTGTGATTTAGTCGCAAATCGAAGAAAAGTTTGTTTTTCAAGGCACTTTTCAGACTTCATAAACAAAAAAAGTGTAAAACTTTCAAAATATAAAGCTAAAAGTAAAACCGATGACTAATAAGCCAATAAGTGCTCCTCCACTGCCATCTACTGGTTATAATGGCGATTTGATGTATTTTTTAATTTTACATAAGTGTTTGTCTACCAAAAAGCAGGGCTGCCCCCTAATAGTCGACTAACCGTTAGTCAACCAGAAGAGGCTTGGTCGAGCATAATTTTATTAGTCGCTTAGTCACAGAAAAAAAAAAAATCCACAGGAAGTGGTAAAGTCATGCAGTCCGTGATGGACAGATCTCTAATGGCTGGTCTATATGATTTGGGCAGGACATCCAAACGCTCACCTATCATTCATCGACCTCAAATATGGCTTATCATCTGAAATATTTAAGTAGTAGCAACTTTACTTGGCCGCTCAATCTAATGGTAACAGGGGAAAATGTGCACAATTTAAGTGTCTGTGCGGAGTGTGGAAGCTGAATAGTAGCGCACTCACTGCATGACAGATGGAGGTGCTGGTGTGGTCAGCTGCTCTGTCATTTTCAGTCATAAAGATAAAAGTAATACATCTTTTGAATCTATGTTTATTTGTGTGCAGTTGCAATAACAACAAAACATTGCGCTTTTGTAAAATAATGACGTCTCGGTTTCTGTGAACTTGAGCACGTCAAGAAAAAGGATGAACCAAAACTCTGTGTATACTTGCCTAGACATTAAAAATGTGTCTATAGAGAGCAAAATGTCTACTTTCAAATGAACAAATATTCTCAGAGTATGTAATATGTATAAAACATGCATACAGGCGCATCACTACTGCATTACGAGTCAGTGTCACAATTCTTAAGCCAAAAACAAAGAAAGCACTAGTTTATCAAAAAATATTAAAATGTTAATGCAGCCTCCTTGCTGTTTTTTCCTGACACATTCATAATCATTACTTCTGCCGGTGTGCTGTGGCAAGCTTTGTGTGTGCGCTTGAGTGCTTATTAGGCTATGTAGGCAATTAAAGGCTCATTATTATGATTTAAGTTGTTTATTAATAAAATGCAATTAGTCGACTAATGCTTAAAATGAGTCATATATTTTGGCCATCCAAAAATAACATTTAAATGGATAATTTTAGAGCTTTAAAGTGCTGGAAATAGTTGTGAAAGACTTGAAAGTCATTGAGGCTGTAGTATCTAATAACATTCGACTATTTCTGCCACAATAGTTAGCGTTACTACTTCTGGTTTTCTAACGTATGTCAGGGCTTTTTATGACAGAGAATTCTGGGCAGAATTCACGTGATTTTCAGTTGATTTTGCAGAAACCATATTCATTCTGTGGAGAATTCAAACGCTTTCGCAAAGTCAACTTTGGTTCCTGAGTACACTGTCCTGACAGACTGTATGTAGAAACACGTCTCTCGTGTGTGTGTGTGTATTACATAATCTCTATTATAAGTTATAAAGAAACAGCATGCTGAGTGAATTATTATGTTCCAGGGAAAGCTCTGCGGGACGGCTGAAGATATGGAATGGCCTGTAATCAAAAGGTCTTGTCTAGACACCTCTCACATAGCTACTGTGCTTATGAAACATACGTAGGTATACACAGTGTGCAGCTTCTTTTCAACAGCACATAAAAACATTTACCTGTGCCTTTAAACAGATCCAGACTGTGTGTTTGAACTGAAAAGCTCATAGACTGATGAATCCCTGCAGTGTAGATCAAAATACTTCACATACCACCAAACATCAGAGAAAAAGACATAACTGCTTAAAGGCCTGTGTCTGTGTTTGTCTAAATATACTATTATAATATTTTTCCTGTCATTTGTGCAAAGCAAAAAGTTATAACTCATTTCAGTTGAGGAATTCATTTAGGTTTAGAAACCAATGAGTACTGCAAACTTATTTCATTTAAGTTCACTAAAATGAAATGTCCTAAAATACAATTAAACTACACTCAGTTGTTGTATGTTGCTGAAACGTAACTGTATTGATGAAAACCATTTAATTTATTAACAATGACTCTGCTCTCTTATGGTTACCTGCCAGCTAGTAAGTTAACTAACAACCTGAGTTCATTTAATGTTTTATATTAAGTGCAATGAATTTCAGTAATATCTACTGTAGATAAAATATAGTTGTTTCATTTGATAAATCTGACTATTTTACAGATTTTACAATTAACTAAGAAAAACTCTAGCCAAATCTATTGTAATTATTGACATAAACCAAAAAGTTTTTTTTTTAAATAAATAAATATATGTATATATGGAAGGGAATTTAGTAAACAAACAAATATTTCCATTTTGTCCAACAAAGAAATGAAGTGAAAAAAAAAAAAACAAAGAAATGAAATGATAGTTGATTGACTGGTTAATAAAATAAAATAAAATGGAAGCAGAAAACAACATAGACATCTATAAAGAAAATATTCCTTTATTAAGCTCTTAAATCGTAACTAGGATTCACCTGAAATTACCAACACAGACTGTATCCTTGTAAAATAATTAGTTCTATTCTATTCTATTCTATTCTATTCTATTCTATTCTATTCTATTCTATTCTATTCTATTGTCTTTATTAAAGCTACTTAATACTATATTGGAAATGTTATTGTTAGAGATAAATGTTTAATAATTGTAATCTCTGAAAGGACAAAATTGTTCTCCAAATATAATTTTCTACATTTTATATAATACACTTTGTGGTCAATAAAATTTGTATTTATTTATTTTACATTTTTATTAAAAATAATTTATATTAAATTAATACTTTCATTAAGGACATGTTAAATTGATCAGAAGTGACAGTAAAGACATTTATGACTAAGACATTTATTTGTTACAAAAGATTTCTATTTCAAAGCATATTAGAATGATTTCTGAAGGATCATGTGACAGAAGACTAATGACATCACTGGAATAAATTACATTTTAGAATATATTCAAATAGAAAACAGTTATTTTAAATTGGGTAACACTAATTTGCAGTTACCTTATCTAGTTAGTAAGCTAGATAGTAAGTTTATAAATAAATGGCTAATAAATGGCTAACATTCTAGGAATATGCACGCTAATAGGAAACTAGTTAAGAGACCCTAAAATAACGTGTTACCTTAAATTATAGCAATTCAACAAACACAGCCTTTGTGAAAATAAGAGACTTCTTTCAAAAGTGTTAAAAGAAAAAAAAATCTAATTCACTGTGCAATACTTTGATGTATGTTAATAAATTCCTTGTTCACTGTAACATTCATCCCTCAAATCCTAACATGAGCACCAATCTAACTGTAAAACACTGCCCCACAAAAGATGGTGTTATCTGACGATTGCCAATCGCAACAGTCTTTTGAAATTCACACGGGGCCTTCCCTCTGTGACAGAGCTGACAGGTCGTTCCACCCCAAACTCACACCACTGATTGAGCTTCATGTCAACACGTTGAGCTGTTCAGGACAAACAGAGCAGTGTTTTGAAAACCCCACAGAGCAGCAGGGTTAAAACTTCAACATCACCCCACAAATGTCCACTTGTACTTTACTTCACTTCATTCAACTGCAAAAAAGAACTTTAAATTCCATATGATGTTTTCACAGCAGTAATTAGGCTACCTGATTTGTTCTGTTGTAAATTTCTAAATGTGTCTTTGGCACTCTTTAGCACAACAGCATCTTTTATCTATTAGCTAGAAATCCAGCACAGGACTATTAGAATCAGAAAAATAGACACAAAGCCTTTTCTGAAGCTCTCCACATGTTTTAATGAGGTTCATTTGTGATTGGTTGTCATTTGAGCTTTGGGCTGTGATGATTGGCTTGTTTTCACATGTTCCTGAGCAGCGCATGTGAGAAGTGAGTGAGCATTGTGTTTCGCCCTGCGGGGTTCACCTGTGACCCTCTTCCACACCCTCAGAGCACCCAGCAGAGCTTTACGTCGAGGTCGCGACCTTTCACCTGTCCCTCACAAACTACCCACCGAGAGGTCATGCTTCAGAGAGACAGAGACAGAGAGAGAGAAATGTGCCTTCATCTTTTGTTTCTTCTCAGCAACACAAACCCACTTCCTCTCTCTTTTTCCCTCAGATTTGAGTATTTTTTTTTACATGCTTCAAAAGCTCTACATTGCCAAAGCATTAGTAACATTAGCCTGTATATACTCACATTTAGATGCATTTATAAACAACAATTAAAAAAATTCATCTATTTATTTATCCATTCATGCATCCATTCATCCACATACCTAACTCTAATTATGCATTTTCTCTATCTGTCTCACTTCCTCTCTCTTTTCCTTTTTCCTTTGTCTTCTAATTAGTGCCACATAGAAATGAACATAATAATCAACAGTGAATGAGGCTTTTTTTAATCACAGAATGAGGCACAGATTTGTGCAATCATCCACACTTCTGTAGTGTCTTTATCGTACAAAGGAACAGAGGAAGATGCACATCCTGTCCAGCTGAATGTCTCTTCCTTGTTAGTGTACAGGAAACACAGGGGAAGTGTCAGCTGTGTTGGCAGACTCAGACTCACTTCAGTCCCAGCAGGGTAAACTTCTGTCTTCATGAGATATTTTTATAACATCAGAGAACTGAGAGTTACTCCTCCTTTCATTTGTGTCCAATTTTCTCTTATTGTACAGAGTCTGGTTTGTTTAAAATGTTTAAATATTGTTTGTTTCTCCCCTTTATATAGTGAATGCTAATAAATAATTTTACTATTATTGCACATTCAGTCCTACAGAAACCATGTAAAAATGTAACTATAGTTTGATTTTAGCATGTAAGCTTAGCTAGAGATTTGGTTAATTAATAATGATAAAAATTAAATAGGGTGAAAATCTATTTAACTTCTTTACACCTTTGGTGCTGAATGAAAGCATAGCAAACTTGTTGCAACCTTTGTAAGATACTTTAAAAAGAGTATCTCACTGTCGTAGGTGTATATGACTTTCTTCTTTCAGACAAATGCAAGAGTTAAATAAAAAAAATAAATAAATAAAAAAATGTCCTGGCTCTTCCAAGCTTTATAATGGCAGTGAATGGTTGCTGAGATTTTGAAGCCCAATAAAGTGCATCCATCCATCATAAAAAGTGCTCCACACAACTCTGGGGGGTTTAAAAAGGCCTTCTGAAGTGAATCGATGCATTTGTGTAAGAAAAATATCCATATTTAAAATTTTATAAAGTAATCTCTAGTTAGGATTTGTAAAGAAAAAAGTCAATATAAGTAGGATTTTGATATAAACCAAGAGGAGACTGGTTTTCCTTTGCTGTAAACAAAACTTGGTTCTTATGAGACTAGCATATTCTCACCAGAGCTTACGCTACACCTACATCCTACATCATTTGCTGGAACGTCCCCCTCTCATAAACATGCATAGTCAGCGGAAGCTTACGTATTTATTTTTGGGTGAACTACAGTTGAGGTTAAAAGTTTACTTCCCCCTTGCAGAATCTGCAAAATGTTAATTATTTTACCAAAATAAGAGGGATCATGCAAAATGCATATTATCGTTTACTTAGTACTGACCTGAAAAAGATATTTCATTAAAAAAAAAAAAAATACTCATATGCAACTATTACAGAAGGCTCAAACACTCACTGATGCTTCAGAAGGAAACTCAGTGCATTAAGAGCCGAGCGTTAAAAACTTTTGAACAGAATGAAGATTGTACAAAATGTACATTTTTCTTATTTTGCCTAAATATCCTATTTTTTCATTTAGTACTGCCCTTCAGAAGCTACAGAAGACACTTACATGTTTCCAAGAAGACAAAATAAGTGAAATTTACCCTAATCTTCTAATTCAAAAAGTTTTCACCCCCGGCTCCTAATGCATTGTGTTTCCTTCTGGAGCATCAGTGAGTGTTTGAACCTGTAAAAAAAAAAAAAGAACACAGTTTTTTTTTTAAAATAAATTCAGATATTTTTTTTGTGGATTATATATAAACATCTTTTACGTGAAATATCTTATGCATGTCAGTACTAAATAAACAATAGCATGCATTTGGTATGATCCCTCTTATTTGGGTAAAATAATTAACATTTGGCAGATTCTGAATGGGGGATGTAAACTTTTGAACTCAGCTGTATCCCTATAAGTGCATTTTTATATGTAATTTCATATTTCTTCTGTTATTTCTGAAATATGATTAAAGCATACTGCTGAATGTACTGACAAGCATTTGTGATAAACTAATATATACGTATAACACGTAAAATATATTTATGTCATGAATTCTAATATATTTGTAATGATGACGTTGCATTTTATTACATTTAAAACATATTAAACAATGCTATCTGTGTCGTCAGCTCACTTAGTTGAAATTTAGAGTACTAGTGTTTCGTAAATTGCCTGGAATGTAGCGTTGAGAACTATCAGCACGTCTCCTGAAGAGCAGAGACAGCACATGCTGAGGGCAGTGCTGGTTTAGAAAGATACTGAGCGCAGGGTGAGAAAGAACCAAGGATTTGGAGTCAGAATCAGGTCAATCTCAGGAACAACACTTTCACTCTTCCATCTTCCTGTGTCTGAGATGGGGGAGCACATCATGAAAGCCCACATAAACAGAAGGAATTTATATGTAAATAATTTGCCGTATACGTACATGTACGTACAAATGGTTTTACAGATGATTTACACTGAAGTTCATTGTGTTTGCTTTTCATGAGTGAGGCTGATAGTGTCTTGTAGTTTGTATATTTTGGCAATGCACAATATATGGGTGTCTGTGTGTAACAGACATGGACTAAATATGTGAGGGTTCCATCGGAACAATTTAAAAGAGGAGATGTGTGTGTGTGTGTGTGTGTGTGTGTGTGTGTGTGTGTGAAAGGTAACAGGACACGGAAAACAGCTGTCGGCCAATCAAGGCTGCTGTCTGTCTTTACCTCATCAATCTGATTTTGCTCACACACAAACAGCACATCCTGTTGTGTTTTGTGTGCTGGTGGTGCATGTTACAGTTTTCATTCTTTCTTTTTTTTTAACAGTAATTTATAGTGATCAAAGATTTTTGCATTTGGCAAAATGGTAAATAAGCTGATGAAAAGCAAAAATCTAAAAAAAAAAAAACACACACTAAAAGGCATGTGCTAAGTCCTTAGAAATGTAGGTTTGTATTTAATAAAAAAAAAAAAAGCATTTTAAATAACATAATAACGCTATGTGGTGTAACCATAGAAGTAACAACATAATCTATTATTAACTGTCATCATTCATTTTCATATTTTAATTATAATAACACATTTAATTGCTTTTTTGTCCACATTTTTATTTTTAATTATGAACCTATAAGTTGATATAGGCTTATGCATATATTTTGAAGAGAACATATTTTCATATTCAACACCACACCCTGCAGTGACAGCAATTTTAATAGATTCTCATTTTTATGAACCAATATCGATTCGTAAATCCCAATCAATATTTTGGTCTATGCTGTTTTCAGTTGAATGAACAGTACATAGTCCATAGTCCTCCCATCCAATAAATTGCAACAGGCAAAGCTTTGTGTTACCTTTATTTGGATAGGACAGTGTAGATGGCGCCCACAGGTGGGATAGATTATTGTAGCTTCTGGGTACTTGCCTATGTGTAATCAAACGCATAGCAAAAGATTTGTGACAGTTTCGTTTTTGTTCTGGATCCTATGCTCTGCTACTACACTGGAGTGCACTCGCCAGCAACTGGATGGGGTGGGAATTACAATTAGAAGTTACAATAGATCACCCTCAGTGTAATCTGTCAGAGTGACGGACAGCCTTTAGACTTTATGTAACTGATAAAAAAAATCCATCAATGATGGACATTTTTCGGTTAACGTGACCTCTGATGTGAGTGTACACATTTTGATCATACTTTTCATAAAATTTTAAATGCTTTTTGTTTCATAAACATGTTTCCAAAGGGGTCATCGGATGCCCATTTTCCACAAGTTGATATGATTCTTTAGGGTCTTAATGAAAAGTCTATAACATGCTTTGGTTAAAATTTCTTAATGGTAGGGTTAAAACCACCTTTTTTACCTTGCCAAAATCAGCCCTGCAAAAATCAACCTTTTCTGGTGGATGTTACTTTAAATGTTAATGAGCTCTGCTCGCCCCGCCCCTCTTGTGGAATGACGAGCGTGTTTATTTTAGTCGTGTTTAGCCACGAAACTTGCTAACTAGCACATTATTAGGAAAGGAAAAACCCTTATACTCACTTCTGCTGTAAGTGAAACTGGATCACGAATGATTTGCGTGAACATAGACGCATTTATGTAGATTGGGAGGTGCATTCCCTTCACAAACAAACGTAATCCACTGCATTTTCGGTGGCTAAGATGTCGGGAGTAATTATTACATCCAACAACAGAACACCTCAATCGCTTAGGAGCCATTCTTGTCTACGTCTCTGTTCCGGCATCCAAACAATGGTGATCGGACTGTTGTTGTCAATCAGCTATCATGTGTACACATGTGTACACACACTGCCAACACACATTTATGTTCAAACAACATGTAAAAGTGAACTTTGCATCCGATGACTTCTTTAAGAGACTTTGACCTTGAAACATATAAATAGCATATTGGAGTTTTTTTAGTAATTATAAAGCACATGTTAATGCCTTATTCTGCATGACCTTATTTTAGATCCCTTAGCTCTACTACTAACATACTACCAATAAGCAGCAATTAGGAGTTTATTGAGTAAAAACTCTTAGTCAATAGTGCATATGTGTTCCCTAATCCAAAGTGTTTTTTTTTTTCCTCAGATATTAATATAATATAATATAATATAATAGTTGATAATAAATTTATATGAAATTAGATAGTTGAATTTAAGTCTTTAAGAATCACTTTATGAGTTGACCTTAAATTAAATCAGTCCCAAGGAAAACACCAACCTGATTGAAAGTACAGTATGTTTATGCATAGTGTGTGTGTGTGTGTGTGTCTGCTTCCTGATACACATGCAGGTGTGGGTCTCACGACTTGTGTTTCAGACTGTATCCGGGGGCAGCGGGCCAGGGCCTGTGCTATATTTTGGTTGTGAACGCATGGATTCCTATGTGTGTGTCTTCCATGTGTACGCAAACTATTCTTTAACACTTCCACTTTTTCATCCTGTTGAGTTGTGTGTTTTCACAGTGAGAGTGTTTTGATGGTGTTCACTGAGACTTTACAGAATAACAATGGACTATCCAGAGTTAAATATGGATTAGAACTTTTGGTTCTTGTGGTTGGATAATGTTTAGTCATGTTTTTAGCTGCATTTATTATGTTTACCTCAGTGTCTATTTCTGTCTGTCCTGACCTGCTCAGCCATGAGTTTGTGTGTGTTCCTCTGTCAGCGTGCAAGCTCTTTAGTAACGTACCTGTCCGTTATCTGCAACAGTCACATAAGGTCAGGGTTGAGGGGTCAGAGTTGGGCACATATTGGGTTCGCTGATATGTGCGTAGAGGTCAGAGGTTACAGAGATGAGATGGCCCTCATAGGTCAGTCAGAGTCTGTTGTCTGCCGAGAGAAGAGACTGGGATGTGATGTCAAAGGTGAAAGTTCAGGGATAATGATGGGCAGGCGGAAGTGCAGCCATGTGTGTATGGGCTGTCAGCTTCAGACATTTCTATAGTTCGATTTCACTGTACTGTGATCAAACATCCCAGTTTCAGAAACTGTGTCACCAGCAATTAAAATATATATATATATACATATATTTCCTTCTGTTAGGCTCACTGACAATGTCCTTCTCAGTTGCTGAATATTAGAGAGAAGGCTCTTTCCTTTTCGAATGTCGATTTACTGATACAACCCAAATGCTGGTTTCAACTTGTTGGGTCATTTTATTGGGTTATTTTTAATATTTTTACCCAGGTGCTAGGTAGTTTTTCTGTAGCTAAGCTGCTGGGTCATTTTTAACACTGGGTTATTTTTTACACCCAACCGCTGAGTTAAGCCAGTCAGAGTGCTGGCTTTTTGAGACAGCGGTTCTCAGCGTCGCCGATTTGGTGCACTTCTTCAGCGAAAAAAGGTTTGTATACATTTTATTTCATTTATAAAGTCTTTACTGTGCTGTGAATTATATTATTTTACGCAACGCAACTGTCACAATACGTGCAGGAAGAACGTACTTGCACAAGGATGAAGGTGAAGGTCTTTAATATTATCCACAATGAAATCACAGGAAGGCAGCAAAACACGTGCACATAGACAAGACCGGACGACAAACACTGAACTGAGAACACAAAGAACTAATTAGGACACAGGTGAAATGAGTTAACTAATCAGGACACAGTGAGGGAAGGAAGAACCAAATATGGGCACAGGAGGGAGAAACCAACATAAACAGTCCAATGCGGTGTGACAGCAACGTAAGAACGAGATGTCAGTCAGCTGAGTCAGCAGCGGTTGTTTTGCATGATGGAAACACCTTTTGCCTTGCATAAAATAACGTTACATGGATTTTATTTATTAGAGTACTGAGTTTAATTTAATTTGATGTTAAAATGTGTTCTCTAATGTCAGTACTGTTTGTTTATGAGCAGGTTTTAGAGTCAGTTGCAGCATTTTACAGCTATGAGTGAAACATGAGGCCGCGGTCTGAAGTTTGCAGTTAACCTGGCGAAGCAGTCCAGCACCGGCTCAGATTTTGTTTTTCCAGTAAAAAGCGATTACAGAGAACGGTTAAATACATTCAAATTAAAATGCTACTTTTAAATGTTACATTTGTTATGTCTAAAATGCTTGTTAAACGCATTTAAATGTATGTAATATTGTAAACTATGCTGTATTAACCCAAATCAATTAAATTTGTCTTGTATTTTGTCCATGTGTTCTTGCTTAATATAATAATATAATAAATATTCATCTATTGCTGTTGCCTCTAGTAATTCTGTTTTTTTTTATAAGTTGCAGTTTATTAAATTGCAATAAATTTAATGAAATGTGTCAAAAAATGTTTAAGTGTAATTAAATGCAAATGTAAAAAAAAAAAAAAAAAAAAAAAAAAAAAAAAAAAAAAAACCTGAAGTTAGCACCTCAGATTGAAGTCCTGAAGTGTCTTATGTTAATGCTATTCGAGATACCTCAGGGTTCAGTACTTGGCCCTCTCCTCTTCTCAATACGCATGTGAGGCTGAGGATTGATTGATGATGTCTGCGGGTCATTGGGGGTGTCTGGTTGTGCAAGAGAAAAGAGGGTTGAAAATGAAGGTGCTTATGCATTCTAAACAGCCCTTGTGATTAAGTTGCAAATCCAGCTCTTAAACATTGCTTTGATTGCAACATATTGGGTATGTAATTCAGTAACACAACTTTTCCTACAAAGTTGGATGTGTCCTTCTATACAAGTTCTCTGTTCAGCCTGATGACCCAAATAAGAATAGGTGGATAAGTATGGGATAATGTACAGTCACCTGTTCAGTATTAAAGGTTAAACCCTGACAGGACCCCTGTGCAAGGCAGAGAAGAAAATTTATTTGATGGGTATGAGAAAAAGACCAAATATTCAAAGTTCCTGACTTCCACATTCTCTTGGAATCCACTGGTATTTTTATGGCGATAATTAATTTTACATTTTCTTTCTCAGGACATTTTTATAGTCAAGAGAATATATTTAAAAAAAAAAAATCTTATTTTAGATATTTGCCAAAATAAATACCAAAGTACTACTATCATACAAATATAGAAAGGCCATGATGCAATGGGAAAGTGTCTTTGTGGGAGTGCAGTGCAGCATTTATCAATGTCTCTTTACACTGGCAGAATGTTTGTTTTTGGTTTGGCTCAACACCAGAGGAGTTTAAGCCACCATGTGCACGTCCACTTTCATGGCAAGATAAATGTGCTTTTACAAGATCCGCTGTCAGAAAAGAGTTTAGAGATGCCGAGAAAATCTGTCTGCTTAAAAACCCACAGGACTCAGCTGGAGTTTTCTCATTTGGAAATGATCATTGTCAGCTCTTGACAAGCATCACCTTTAAAAATGTGCATTTTGCCACATACAGTGGGGAAAACATTATTTGATCCCCTGCTGATTTTGTACATATGCCCACTGACAAAGAAATGATCAGTCTATCATTTTAATGGTAGGGTTATTTGAACAGTGAGAGACAGAATAACAACAACAAAAAATACATTTAAAAAAAAAATCCAGAAAAACAAAAAAGTCATAAATTGATTTGCATTTTAATCACTGAAATAAGTATTTGACCCCTTCTCAAAACATGACTTAGTGACAAAACCCTTGTTGGCAATCACAGAGGTCAGACGTTCTTATAGATGGCCAGCAGGTTTGCACACATTTCAGGAGGGATTTTGTCCCACACCTCTTTGCAGATCTGAGTCATTAAGGTTTCAAGACTGACGTTTAGCAACTCAAACCTTCAGCTCTCTCCACAGATCTTCTATGGGAATAAGATCTGGAGACTGACTAGGCCACTCCTGGACCTTAATGTGCTTCTTCTTGAGCCACTCCTTTGTTGCCTTGGCTGTGTGTTTTGGGCCATTGTCATGCTGTAATACCCATCCACGACCCAATTTTAATGAGGAAAGGAGGTTCTCACCCAAGATTTGACGATACATGGCCCTGTCCATCGTCTCTTTGATGCGGTGCAGTTGTCCTGTCCCCGTAGCAGAAAAACAGCCCCAAAGCATAATGTTTCCACCTCTATGTTTGACGTTGGAGATGATGATCTTGGGATCATAGGCAGCATTCCTCCTCCTCCAAACCCGGCTCGATTTTGGTCTCATCTGACCACAACACTTTCACCCAGTTCTCCTCTGAATCATTCAGATGTTCATTGGCAAACTTCAGACATGTGATTTCCTGAGCAGGGGGACCTTGCGGGCACTGCAGAATTTCAGTTCTTCACGTCGTAGCGTGTTATCAATTGTTTTCTTGGTGACTATGGTCCCAGCTGCCTTGAGATCATTGACAAAATCCTCCTGTGTAGTTCTGGGCTGATTCCTCACTGTTCTCATGATCAGTGAAAGTCCATGAGGTGAGATCTTGCATGGAGCCTCAAACTGAGGAAGACTGACAGTTATTTTGTGTTTCTTCCATTTGCAAATAATCACACCAGCTGTTGTCACCTTTTGACCAAGCTGCTTTGGTCTTGTAGCCCATTCCAGCCTTGTGTAGGTCTACAATCTTGTCCCTGACATCCTTGGACAGCTCTTTGGTCTTGGCCATGGTGGAGAGTTTAAAATCTGATTGATTGATTGCTTCTGTGGACAGGTGTCTTTTATACAGGTAACAAGCTGAGATTAGGAGCAGTCCCTTTAAGAGAGTGCTCCTAATCTCAGCTCGGTACCTGTATAAAAGGCACCTGGGGGCCAGAAATCTTGCTGATTGATAAGGGATCAAATACTTATTTCATACATTAAAATGCCAATCAAATTATAATTTTTCCCTGAATTTATGTTGTTAAAATAAACCTACCACCTAAAATTATAGACTGATAATTTCTTTGTTAGTGGGCAAACATACAAAATCAGCAGGGGAACAAATAATTTTTTTCCCCACTGTATGTAGAATGTGCTTTTTTCATACGGCAGATGAGCAAATAGAATTCCTAAAAAGTGATTTCACATTGAAACACATGATTTCCAGTTTCTGTGCTTCCATCTTCTGACCTGATTTCTCTCCAATTGTCCCTTAAAAAGAAAACAAAACTTTGAAGGCAACAAGAAGTAAACACTGTTATTTGAGGCAATGACAAATGGCCATTTCCTGTCTGGGCAGGAAAGAATGTACTCGATCCAAAATGACACAACCTTCCCCAGCAACAACACCAGCCTCCTACAGTCTAAAAGTGTGTATGTTGTTCATAGCTGTGTGTTTTAGGAATGCCCTTGGGGCCCACTAACTACTTTTGACTCCAAACATTTGGATACATAAGAGTGTGCATGTGTGCGTGTGTTTTAGGCATTGTTACAGAGTCTTACTGTAGGTCCCCTATCCACTGTGACACAAACACACACTATATGTTTTACAGAGCAGTGTTTTGTCTCATTTTGGGATGTAGCATTCTGTGGGTGTGGGTGTGTTTTGCGATACTGATCTTGTTTACAGTTCCGTCAGCCATTTTGAAACCTTTCAGATTCAGGAAATGAGGGCATAGAGGGGTTGACAGCATTTCAGGGTAGATAGGTGTGTGTGTGTATGTTTGGACCTTATTTAGTGATAGGGGACAAAAGAGTAAAACCAACTGAATGGACTGTGCATCCACCCCTTACAGTCTTGTTTTCGTTTGTGAAATATTAAATGTGTTATCTACCCTGAATAAGGTCTACTGGTGTGTGTTTCTTAATATGTTGGACACCTGCTGAGGAAGCTTTTAAGAGCTTAACCTGTCAGTTCTCTCCTTCACTCATCTTTAGCCTGACAGAAGCCTGAGGAACTCCAGGCTATTTTAATCCTTGTGTTGAAGTTCAAGACAGAGTGTCTTAACACCATCAAGTCTTGGTGATCACAGACAGATGCCCCTGGAGTGTATCTGATCCATCAAATGTGCGCTGAGGGGGTTACTAAGGCCAAGTGCGCTCTACACTTTTTCAGTGTTAAAATATATCAGTTTAATGTACTAGAGAAAGACGTGAGAAAAGTGCTGTGAGGCCAGATAATATAGTTATGACATCTACCAGCAAGGACTAACATGCTATTCTGTGGTAACTAGTCAAACCTAGAGCCCTTGCTTTATAGTGCTGGAAATATCATAATTACGACCTCCAAGCATGAATGACTAATTGAAGTTGTATTTATGAGTGGGAAGCTTGGAATTCAAAATGATTCATGAGCTGCCGAACTGTGATGTTGGAAGAGTGTGTTGGTTTAAAACATGATGTAAAACAGGGATAGGCAATGTTGGTCCTGGAGTGCCAATATCATGCCCTAAAGAGTTTTTTTCCAACCTTGAAAGAAAAACCTCACCTGCCTGTACTCCTAGTAATTCTGAAGACCTTGATTAGCTCATCCAGGTGTGTTTGATTAGGGTTGGAGCTAAACTCTGCAGGACATTGTTACCGGTCCTGCGAGCATCCCCAGCACCGTAAGTTTTCTGTGTCTCCCTCATCTATTACACCTGATTCAACTCATCAGCTCATTAGACGGCAAGACCTGAAATGGGTGTGTCAGATATGAGAGACCTACAAAATGTGCAGTGTTGGGGGTGCTCGCAGGACTGGTTTCAAAACCACTGATATAGAGGATATCATATATATAATCTATAAATAGAGATACAGCTGAGATCAAACGTTTACATACACCTTGCAGAATCTGCAAAATGTTAATTATTTTACCAAAATAAGAGGGATCATACAAAACGCATATTATTCTTTATGTACTAACCTGAATTATAGTTACATATAGTCCACAAGAGAAAATAATACTTGCATTTATAAAAATGACCCAGTTCAAAAGTTCACATAGGCTTGATTCTTAATACTGTGACATCCCCACAGCATTTTTTTTTTTTTTTTTGTTAAGTGATAGTTGTTTAGTTGTTCATGAGTCCCTTGTTTGTCCTGAACAGTTAAACTGCCTGCTGTTCTTCAGAAAAATCTTTCAGGTCCCACAAATTCTTTGGTTTTTCAGCATTTTTGTGTATTTGAACCCTTTCCAATAATGATGATTTTGTACATCTTTTCTCACTGAGGACAACTGAGGGACTCATATGCAACTATTCAAATGGTCACTGATGCTCCAGAAAGAAAAACGATGCATTAAGAACCAGGGGTGTAAACTTTTGAACAGAATGGATATGTGTACATGTTTTTTTTTTTTTTTCCTTCCATTTAGTACTGCCTATCAGAAGTTACAGAAGATACTTACATGTTTCCCAGAAGTGAAAATAAGTGAAATTTACCCTGATTTTCAAATTCAAAAAGTTTGGCTCTTAATGCATTGTGTTTTGAACCTTCAAACCTGTAATCACTGCATATAAGTCCCTCAGTTGTGAAAAGATGGATCTCAAAATCAATTTTGAACAGTGATTTTGACTTTTTATAATTTCAAATGCTATTTTCTCTTGTAAACTATATGTAAACATCTTTAATGTGAAATATCTTATTCAGGTCAGAACTAAATAAACAAAATAACATGCATTTTGTATGATCCCTCCCATTTTGGTAACATAGTTAACATTTTGCTGTTTCTAAGGTGTGTGTAAATTTTTAACCTCAGCTGTATATAAAAATAGTTTTAGTAAACACCAATGAATGAGTTTGCAGTTTATTTTAATTTTACATGCTTTATTTCAGTCATTTTAAAGAGGTGATATATGGAACAACTGATAACCAAGACGAGCTAACTCAACTTTCACAGTTTGCTTTATGTAACTCAAAAATGTAATTTGGTACCATGTATACATTTTTTACAATAACTGAATAATTTTCATCATTTTGAATTCAGATGTAGTTATTTGGTTTTATTGTTTACAATATAATTCTTTTGTTTTGCTTAGGCTACTTCCGTGTTATGTCCAACTTGAATGTGTAACACGTTGTTATTACAAATGTATAAACTTGGAGCCTGACCACTCTGACATTGCAATTACTGTCAGTTGTTCAGGATGTTATGTTGCTTTAACTTGGCTAATCCATTGGCACGAGTTTAAGGTGGGGCCTGTTTTGCAATCCAGTAGCAAAACCTCCCTTTAGGCTCGTCCTCAAAGTTACATTTAATTCATAAAGTAGATATGATTTATGTCTTGTCTGTTATGGGTAGTGTAAAAGTTGGTTGATGTTAGATATTGGGGTTATCCTATTATAAAGACAATAGAAGTCTATGGTATATCCTTTTTTTAGATAGTTAAACACCTGTGCTGTGTTTGTGTGCTTTATATTTTAAACATTTGCTTTTTTCCACAACATTTTCAGTTTATTCCAGCTCCAAATACCATACCCCTTCCCAGAGAAGATCCCAGGAGAGAGAGAATGTGTAGGCTGTTTTTTAAAAACTGTTGAACTCCCCCGCTGTCTACACAGGTGCCTTAAAAACTCAAAAATGATTGATCTGGAACATTTCACATAGACGTCTACTTTGAGTGCAACATAAATAGTGATTCTCACACAGAATGCACAGAGACTCAGCAATTTTACTAGAGTTTGATTTTAGCATGTAAGCTAACAACGTGATGTGCAACCTTATAAGCACAAAAACACTGAAATATTGGGTTTATTATTGTGGAAGCTCAAGTTTTGTTAGAGAGCTAACATCTGGTACAGTCCTGCAAAACAGCATCAAAACTTGTGTCTGCCTGAGTCTAACTAACTGTGTTTTTAGACTTTTTCTGTGTGTGTGTGTGTGTCTGTGTGTGTGTTGTGTGGCCCGTCCATTGTGTTCCATGACTGCAGCAGATGTGCGCTAAACAATGAATGGATAAATAAAAGGAAACTGTGTATAAATAGCCCAGTGCGTGTGTGCAGCTGCAAAGTGAAGGCATTTGGACCTATAAAGACATTCAAAACCAACCATATGGGCCTTTTCGTTGTTACTCTATGACTCTTTCTCTCCTTTCAACAGGTGTTTGGCATGTGATATAAAAAAAATTAAATGCAATAGCTGGGCATGTATGTGTGTGTGTGCATGTGAAGATCTATATGCTGGCAGACGGAGTTGAAGATTTAAATACAGCTCAGATAAGAGACCCAGAAATAAATCTTTCTCTGTAACAGTGCTCCCACCTCACCTTAAACCACATACACACACACATACACACAGAATAATGCTATCAGCTGCTGATAGCGCCAGCACTGAACGCACTGATAAAACACAATGCTGCAGTGCTTCTGTAACGATGACCTCTTACAACATGCAGGAAATGATTATCAGTGCAGAAAGAGAGAGAGAGAGAGAGAGAGAGAGAGAGACTGCAACAAATGAAAATAGAGCACAACAGTGGGGTCCTGGAAGTAAACATCCCACTCATTTTCTCCAAGGAGAAACTGATTTTTATTCATGATGAATTTCAGGATAGAAATAAGGGCCCTTAACAGAATGCTAATTGGTTTGAAATTGACTTGTATGTGAGCTGTACTTCATGCATTGCTACTGACAACAGACAATGGACTTTTTTTGTCTAAAAAATATATTGCTAATATGATTACAGAGCTTAACTCCTGGAAATCGACAGACAATCAGAGTTTACATGGAAAGTTCTGATCATTTATGTGTTTGATCTGTGAATGGACTGCCAGTGGTCTTCCAGTGCCTGATTCTGTCTGTATCTGAAACCTAAAGTGTATCTTAGTTTTGATGCAAACACTTGCATATGCATACAGCCAAAATTTTGCCTTTAGCAGTGTCTGCATTGTTTCTCTCCAGAAGATAAAACTGATAAACATCTGTGTATGTTTTAAACTAGAGGTGTGTGTATCTCTTAACTCCCTGCAAAAGCTCTCATCCACATGGGCATCTATTGTTGCTGTGCCTGGAAATTTGTTGGAATCAGAGGGATCATACAATGCATGTTATTTTTTATTTGGTACTGACCTGAAAAGATACTTCACATAAAAGATGTTTACATATAGTCCACCTGAGAAAATAATAGTTATAATCATTTATAAAAATGACCCGTTCAAAAGTTTACCAACACATGATTCTTAATATTGTGTTGTTACCTAAATTATCTACAGCCTGTGTTTTTTTTTTTTTTTTGTTTAGTGATAGTTGTTCATGAGTCCCTTGTTTGTCCTGAACAGTTAAACTGCCTGCTGTTATTCAGAAAAATCCTTCTGGTCGCACAAATTCTGTGTTTTTTTAGCATTTTTGTTTATTTAAACCTTTTCCAACAATGAGTGTATGATTGTGAGATCCATCTTTTCACACTGAGGACAACTGTGGGACTCTTATGCAACTATTACAGAAGGTTCAAATACTCACTGATGCTCCAGAAAGAAAAATAATGCATTAAGAGCAGGGGGGTGAAAACTTTTGAACAGAATGAAGAAGACAAACTAAATAATAAATACTAAAGTACTTATTAAAAAAATAACATGTACTTTGTATGACCCTTCTTTTGGTAAAATAATTAACATTTTGCAGATTCTTCAAGGTTTTCAAAGTACATTTTTTTACATTTTTTTTTTAACAACGTATGTGTCTAACCACAGGTCGAGAGCTGTTGTTCCAGCCACACACGTTTTTGATGCTGTTGGGAAATGTCCGTTGGAATTGTAGTTTTGGGAAATGCCAAAATGTTAAACTATGCTAATATTAATGGAGCAACCATAGCACCTAAAATACTTTTGGAAATGCACCATAGTTAATAGCAGAAGTTGAACTCCTAGAAACATCTGGAGATGTTTGCTGAGTGCATGTGTTTATTGTTAAGAGCCTAGATCTTGAGCCCTGCTCCTGAGGACCCACTGTCCTGCAAAGTTTATTTCCAACCTAAAGCACACCTGAACTGTGATTTTTAAAGTGATCCTGAACACCTTTATTAGCTGGTTGAGGTGTGATTGATTAGGGTTGCAGCTAAACCCTGCAGGACAGTGGGTTCCCAGGAGCAAGACTGAAGACCTACAGTTAAATCAGTCACATTTTGGTTGATTTTCTCAGAAAAGAGAGCACTCTGGTTCTAGAACTGACGCTCTCTTTCTCTGTGTTTCGTCCTAGTTTCCTGTATTCTGTGACAGCACCTTGGGGAGTTATGGGGAGAAGGAGGGGTGAGGAGAAGGGAGCTTAGAGAGTAGAGGCTGTATAGGTTGTATTTAGTCGCTAAAGGTTCAGCTGTCCTATATTAGTGACACACTTGAGGCGAAAGACGAGCCGAGCAGCGTATCTGACGATCGGAACCTCATGTGTGATTGGGAGTTGAGACGGACCGGTATGTGTCAGATTAAAGAGGTGTGTGTGTGTGTTTTGTGTTAGGGTGAACATTACAGTTGTTTTCTGTGGAGATTTGGTTTCAAAGGCAGGTGTGTTACTGAGACCCTATTAAAGATACGTGTGTGTCTCCTAGGTGTGGCCGTGTTTAGTTTAGCCTCAGGGTGCCACGTGAATGTCATCATGACCTTTTGGAACTGAAAAGCATAATCCAAACATCTTGCAGGATCCAAAGATATCACCAGGTTTAGCTAACTTTAGGAGAAGAGTTTAAAGGGCGTTTCACACCTGGCTTGCTTAGAGCGTTTGTTTTCGAAACATTGCATTTTCGTTTAGGCGTGAATTGGATCCAACTAAGCTGTATCATAATTCACAATGGGAGATGCGCTGCATAAAATGAAGCAGTGTCTGAATAGGTGCAAGAAAGCCATCACAATAAAGTCTTGATTGCCATGCTAATATATGTAAATGATTAGTGAGAGCTGGAAAAAAGGCTTATATATATTATATGTGTGTGTGTAATGATAGATCTGCATCTTGATGGATGAATGCTATGACAGGAATTCCATACACATTAACGAATGCATTCTGACCAGAGAACGGTTACTCATGTGACTTGCATAAACACATTTTGGTAGCTTTGAAATGTTGCCTTTTGAAAGCAAACTAAACCAAAGTCAAATGCAACACTGTAACAACGATTTTTGTTCTTGCAGAGCCACTTTACAAAGAAACTCGGTCACATTTTATTTTAAGATTTAGTTCTCAATATTAACTAACTGTAAACTATAACTTTTGCCTCAGTAAGTTCCCAATTACTGCTTATTAATGCTTAGTAAGGTAGTTGTTAAGTTTAGGTATGGAGTTGGATTAACGGATCTAAGATATAATCATACAGAATAAGGCATTAATATGTAATATATTACAGCCAATATGCTACTAATATGCATGGTAATAAGCCATTAGTTAATAGTGAGAATGGGTTGAGAATGAGACTTGAAACAGTCTTTTATGCTTAGTTCTGATTTTTGAAAAATAATAATAAAATACTGATCTTTGTAATAGATTCATCAATAAACTGTTAATTGTCCCCTCAGGGTAATGCCGGGAGCAGTCGGGTCATGAACTTGGTTAGTTACGGTTGCCGGCAATTATCTTCTGTGGTATGTTTACAGTACCTTGGTGTTGGTGTAGTTAGCTAACATTAGAGGAGAGAGCTAACAGAACCATTTTTTGTAATTTTATAGCTAATATAATTAGTCATTCTTTACTTTGTTTTTGTTTTTTTGTTTTTTTCAAGTGATACCTCAATGAAGTCCCCACCCAGAGGGGAATTTTATTGCTCAATCTGGTAAACCTGAGACATTGTTGAGATCCAGCAATGTAACTAAGATCTTAAGGACCCCGGTACAAAAACACATCATAGAAATTACATCATACAACAACACCTTCTAAATTAAAATTTCCCCAAGTATCCCTGGAGTATGTATCACTTACATACACTTGCATTGTGGCATCAGAGAAAATTGTTTTGGTCCATTTCTACTAATGAAAAAAAAAAAAAAACGGTTATAGCAACTCACAGCTCTTATGTTTTTTTTAGAATTATGTTTTCAGAATTGCATAATACAAACTTGCAATAATGATTTTTTTTTTCCTCAAAATTGTGAGATATAAACTGACAATTATGACCTTTTTTCTTAGATTTGTGTGATATAAACTCTCAGTTGTAAAATTTTGATGAAAACACTTGTTTTTGTTTTTTCTCGCAATTCTGACTTTTTTCCCAGAATTGTGAGCAATTCAGAGAAAAAAACAGAATGGTGAGTTTATATCTGACAGTTCTGACTTTATTTCTCAGAACTGAGACTTTAGTTCTCAGAATTGCAAGCTTGACTTGCCATTCTGACTATAACTCGCAACTGTGTGTTTATATCATGCAATTCTGACTTAATTTCACATAATTGTGAGTTTATATCTCACAATTCAGACTTCATAACTCACACTTGCAAGTTTATATCTCACAATTCTGAGAAAAAAGTCAGGATTGTGAATTGGTATCACGCCATTCTGAGATTGTAAGCAGTTGAGAGAAAAGTCATAATTGTGAAATAAAAAGTTGCAATTACCTTCTATTTTTTATTTTTTATTCAGTGACGGAAACAGGCTTCCATTGTTAGGAGAGCTTTAGAGCATCCAAATGTTGAGAAATGTGAAACTTTATGCAAATGTCAAGAGAAAAATGGCAGGCAGACACCAGTTCCTGTGAAATCCGCAATGATTAGATATTACTATATTTACTACATTTAATTCCAGTTTAAAAAAATATAATTTGGATGTTTTCATTTTGACTAGACTAGTTGGTTTAACAAAAGTGTATTAAAGGAGAAGTCCACTTCCAGAACAAAAATGATCAATTATTTTTATTAAAAAAAAATACAATTTAAATACTTTTTAATCTCAAATGCTCGTCTTGTCTTTCTCTTCCTGAACTCTGTGTATTCTGGCTCAAGACAGTTAGGGTATGTTGAAAAACTCCAATCGTATTTTCTCCCTCAACTCAAAAATCATTTCAAAATCATCCTACATCACTGCAGAAGTACCGACCCAGTCTTTGCAAAGTGAACATGCAAGAAGATCAAACACCCTTAACAAAAAAGGTAAAACAGCGATATAGGGCGATTTTGAAGTTGAGGGAGAACATGAGATGGGAGTTTTTCGACATAAAAAAAACTCAAAAAACATAATTTATTCACTATATTAAACTAACACAGTATCTTTAATTGTTGATGATATAGTGATGATATTGGCCATGTATAAAACAACTATATGGTTTTCTAGTATTTGTATAATTCGTATAATGTCTTTGGACTGGAGCACACTGTGACTTTGCTGCAGAGGTTTAAGTGAACCATGATGCGAATCCAAGCTTTATTCACCCCCCAAAATATTTACATTGTCTGAAATGTTCAGACCCTTCAGCACTCTTTCTCAAGCCAGGCCTTGTCTGGTCTACAAGACTGATAGATTACACACATTTGCACACCCCAAAGCAGAAGAGTTTTGTGTTTTCATTGGCACTGAGTGGTGATTTCTCCCGCTGCAGTGGACATGCACTGTTAAGAGTCTTAAAATTTAATCTACCAGGGGTGACATATACGTGCATGTTACAAGATATTGTGCTAGAATACATTGAGGGGTCCTGGTCATAATGGGTCACCTGTTCTGTGAGCCCGGCTGCATTATCCCACGAGCACTGCCGGTAGTAATGCTTCTGTAGAGATCTCATCTAAAATAAACAGGTGACATTAAAGAAATAATGATTTCATGCACTGTAAAACAACATCTCCTAAATGAAACCAAATCCACAAGAAATATGAGCTCAGAATGAGCATTTAGAGTGTAGAACAGAGAGAGATGACTCACAGGTTCACCATCTGTGTCGCACACACACACCCTGCATGTCTGCACAGCATGCAGTGCTACAGCAGATCTGCCTGCAGCAGTTCACCATGCTGATCTGCGTATTACAGGACACAGTTCAGGATATCAATTATACTCAGTCTGCAGTCACAAATGAGCTGGATCTCTAAATCATTTGTAAGCAAATATTTATACTAAAACAGATGAGAAATCCACATGGGTAATGTCTATAAATGAGCCCCTTTGGAAGAAGAAGGCTTGTGTTTTTGGCAATGCCTACTAAACAAACACATTCTTCAGATGTCCCGGCTGATGAATTTTACATGATGGTTTTAGACAACGCAACACAAGAAGCAAAATATCATACTTGAGGGTGGGTCTTTCTGGCTTGTGTCGGTATGTACGCACCTAACAAACCACCTATAATACTTTAGGAGCCGTATACCAACACCGGGCAACCACATACAACATTCTAGCATCAATTTGTTGACTTTTGCGTTTTGGGGGGGTTTCTGTTGACGGTCGAAGGAAGTCTGTAAATACAGAGAACGAAATCTTTGGTTCATCTGATGTCTGTTTGTCACTCTGTTTGCTGTGTCAGGACATTCTTTACATTCTGAGATATTCATACATTTAGTTCAACAAACATCTGGGCCCTGTTACTGCTTTGTGAGTGTGTATACATGTCTAAAAGCAGTTTCGACACAGATAACCCTTCATTAGTCAGACATGTGCTCTCCTGTTTAATGGTTTTGGTCGTCCAGCCAACAATGAGCACAGAAAACCAAGCCCAAATGAATTAGAGAGTTTCTCTCTCTCTTCATATTTTCTCATTTCTGATTTGTTGGGACAGGGAGAGACTTGTATTCTCCTTTTTCATTTCCAAAATATTTTATCTGAAAGATGAGAGCACTGAATACCATATACATAATTGTTCACAATGTAGAACACAATTATCATTGTGTGTGATAAAAGTAGATTTTGTAATATGAAAAAAATGCATCTTACACAATGAGCTGTAAGAACAACTTTTCTGAACATTCGAAACTTTCAAATGGTATACATATTAAACAAAACTTATTAGATGATCAGAATTTATGAACCCACTCATATCTAGAAACATCATAGAAACTTTGTGGGTAGACATTTTGGCTTGGGTTAGTAAGCAAACACCTACAGTAGCAACCACATAGTAATGCATTCAAACCACATAGAACTTGAGCAATTGCAAAGCAACACCCTAGCAACTCACTAAAAGGCAACCCTTAGCAATCACATTTCCTCGGATTAAGCCTCAACCTGTAGTTGGGTTGAGATTTGCATGAACATCACTCACGTTTTATTCTCTTTGCACAAGCAGTCTTTAAAAGTAAAGCCCACCAGCTACAGTGTCTAGTAATACAAACATTTCTGACTTCAGTTATATTTGGACTGTATTTTAGAGACTGTGGTTTTAGCTTTAATATCAAACACATGGGATCCCAATACTGGCTTAGCCAGACCATTTTTATAAGTGTGTGTTAAAAACCACCATCTATTTCTGCCTTTGTGCCTGAAGTGAGCTTTTTATGTGCTCTGCATGTGTAGCTCCTGTGCATGTGTTTAATTCTGATTCATAATGTACAGCTTTGTGATTGTAAAGGGCTAAAAGTCACTAAAAATACTTTTGAGGTCATACTATCAGCGTATCCATCAATTACCATTTGAGTGAGGTCTTTCCTCGATGAAATCACATCCTGTTTGCTTCCCAATCTCCAGAAATCCGGAGCAGGAAGTTGGGAGCTTCCCACTGCAATGTGAACGTGCTGTTGCGGTAGTTACCTGGCCTGTAAACTGAGCACTCATGCTCGCAGCTGATTGGCCCTCGAGAATCTTTCTGATGGGTAATCACTGAGTCACTCAGTGGCTCATAACCAATCAACAAGATGACTTTGATCCCCCTCTCATCACAGTGGCCAAGTATTCAATAGAAAACTTTAGATGAGGTCAATTTATGATGCATTTCCTGCAAAAGAGTTATCGGAAATGAGTGGCTTGTTTGTTTTAACAAGTCAGTCACTGAGAAATTGGTGACGTTATTAATGGATTGTTCAGTTGTTTAATCTAAATAACCTCAAATGTTTTAAATGGTAGGCAGCAACATTGTGTCGTCTTCTAAGATATTTGAAATATAACACCATGCCTCAAACAGCTATGATTTGATAAGATTCTAGTGACAAGTAGTTTGAATGTGAAGATTATAGGTGTGTTCGACTTCATGCGGTGCTGCACAGGCTGTTTGTATAAAAAATAGCAACAGTAACTGTGAGGTATGGCATAAAAATATCACCAGAGTGATTCGCTCATACACTTTATTCAGCAGCATATTATCTACAGAATGAGTTTCCAGTTGATAAACTAATCGTTAAGTTATCAGAGGTTATGAGAATCCTGTCAGCACATAAATTCAGTCATTTCTCCTCAAAAGTCATGCAAGTTAGTGGCTTGTGGGCAGGGAGGAGAATAGAGTAGGCTTTATAGTTACCTGCACATTTTTTAATAGTACTGATGTCCATCTCTGACTAAGTGCTAGCCAAAGTGCAAACGCTCCAGTGATCAGGCTAGTGATCACAACTCTGATATTTGGTTTTAGAAGGTATAAAGTCTTTCCAAGGGTTCAAGTCCAAGTCAAGGCTCGAGTCATTGTTGTCAAAGTCTAAGTTGAGTCCCAAGTCTTCTTTGATTGTGTAAAGTTACAGAAGTCATCAAATTAGGGACTTGAGTCCAAGTCAAGTCCATATCATGCAACTCGAGTCCACAACATTGTACTGTATAATTCAAAAATCTTTCATATAGCAAATATTACATCTAATACATAAAATCGTATCCATTTCACCGTAGAAGAAACCAACTGAAAAAAATATATAATGTGCATCAGACAGCCCTGGATGGCATTTCTTCAAGTTGGTGGAAACTCCAGCACCCGCAGTAGAGGGCAACAGTCCTGCAGAGTTTACCCCCAACCCCATTTAAACCAGTTAAAGGAGAAGTTCACTTGTACAGATAATGTACTCACCTCCTTGTCATCCAAGATGTTCATGTCTTTCCTTCTTCAGTTGTAAAGAAATAATGTTTTTTTGAGGAAAACATTTCAGCATTTTTCTCCATATAATGGACTTCATTGGTGCCTCAAGTTTGAACTTCCAAAATGCAGTTTAAATGCAGCATCAAAGGGCTCTAAACCTAGCCGACGAAGAAGGGTCTTATCTAGCGAAACGATCGGTTATTTTCTTTTAAAAAATTACAATGTATTTACTTTTAACCTCAAACACTTGACTTGTCTAGCTCTGCGTGAACTCTGTGTAATCCTCTGTGTCGAAAAACTCCCATCTCACTTTCTCCTCCAGCTTCAAAATCATCCTGCATCACTGCAGAAGTGTTTGCAAAGTGAACATGCAAAGAAGATCAAACACTTTACAAAGTTGGGGGAGAAAATGAGATGGGAGTTTTTTCGACATACCCTAACTGTCATGAACCGGAATACACAGAGTTCAAGCAGAGCTAGACAAGATGAGCATTTGAGGTTAAAAGTATATAAAAAATTGCATTTTTTTTTTTTTTTTTTTTTTTTTTAAGGAAATAACTGATTGTTTGACTAGATAAGATCCTTATTCCTTGGCTGGGATCGTTTAGAGCCCTTTGAAGCTGCATTTAAACTACATTTTGGAAGTTCAAACTCACTGGCATCTTTGAAGTCCACTATATGGAAAAAAATCATGAAATGTTTTCCTCAAAAAAACAAAAAACAAACATAATGTCTTTACGACTGAAGAAAGAAAGACATGAACATTTTGGATGACAAGGGGGTGAGTACATTATCTGTACATTTTTGTTCTGGAAATGAACTTCGTCCTTTAATGAAGGTGTTCAGGATAATTCGAAACTTCTAGGCAAGTGTGTTTGGGGCAGGGTCGGAGCTGAACTCTGCAGGTTGTTGGTCCTACAACAGCAAGATTAGACACCCCTGGCCCACCAAATGTTGGATCACCACATCATCTATATAGAAGGCTTTACTAGACTGATACAGTCTTAGGAAAGTGTTCAGACTGAAAGGTTGCATCTTGCCCACATGGGGCCAGATTTACTAATCAGGGCAAATTAGTGTTAGAGCGCAATTCCATATAGCTCTGATGGGAGGGAAAATTTTTGCATTTGATTTACTAACAATGCGCACATTAAAGAACACAGACACAGCCAGATCCATTTGCATTCCAGTGCAATCTACCAAGAGCAGTACAAATTACCGCCTGCTTTAAGATATGCTTTTTTTGGGCATTAAATAATGGCACAACTACCAGTAATTTGACAAGCGCAAACATTAGTAAATCACGTTGCATGATTCATTTTAATACTCTCCCATTAATTTTGCGTCTGAAAGGGAAACTCCTACAAATGCATATTGAATGAGGTCAGGCACAAAAATAACACTAACACAATTCTTCACTGTAAATTTTGCGCTGGTGCAAGCTGTTAGTAAATCTGACCCTTGCTGTGCTGAAGGCAGTTTTTTCTCTTGAGAAGGGGGATGTGCACCTGTCAATAGAGTTTGGCATGGTCAAATGTTGAGATGTAGTGATCTCAGCCTAGCCTTTCTGTGAGCTCTTCAACTTGGGGTATTGGGTATAGGTCTACCACCTGCTGTCCCTGGGTCACAAGGGCCACCACCAGGTCTCCTGGTTAATTTCACTTATTTATCAGGTTAATGTGATAAATCTGGTCTTGGTACCAGGGTCCATAAAGAATTTCGCTTCCCTTTCAGGAGCTCTCTTAGGAACCCCCCTGAAGAACAATGTAGCCTGCCATCCAGATCAGCTTCAGGAGGTTTGGGTTTGTGAATATAAGTGATTAGTGGCTGCAGTGCTGCTGTGATTTGTCTTGTGCTGTAGTAAGCAACCCCTAGCAAATCGGTTTTCTCCTTATCTACTTCCCCAGGTGTGTAAAGTTAAGAGTCTAGTCCTAATCATTCTTTCTCATAGCCCAAAGTTAAAGCTCACCTTTGTTGTAAGATTAACCATGCCTGATAATTGTAATTGCCTATTAAATGTTAAAATTGATTAAAATATATTGTTGATGTCTATAATTACTGATGTCCTCAAAATCAAGGAAAGTAAGAAATTAACAAAGGTATTGCATTAGAAATACTAGTCTTGATAGTACCTCGAAAAGGTAACAATTTAGACTAGAGAACCCTGTTCAGTCACACTTTATTTTAAGGTCCAATTATTGCTATTAGCAAACCATTAACTATGACTTTTTCCTCAACAAACTCCTAATTTACTGCGAGTTTATAGTTTGTATGGTAGTTGTAAAGTTTAGGTATTGGTTGAATTAAGGATGTAGAATATGGTCATGCAGAATATCTGATTTATAAGTACTAATAAACAACCAATATGCTAGTAATATGCATGCTAATAAGCAACTAGTTAACAGTGTGAACTGGGCCCTATACTAAAGTGTTACCCACTGTCCACTATTAACTAGTGTGGTATCACTTAATTTTACAGTCCTGTTCCACGTGTGCATACTATGTACTTTCTATAGCAATTACAGCTAGATGAGTAAAGTTTGACAGCAAACTTTGAGTTGGCTTGAGAAAGCCTTGCCTGAAAGTTTGAAGCAGTTGTAAAAGTATGAAAGTTGATTTTGCTATCATGATTTAACACATTACTTACATTATTTAACATGTTGTTAGCATGTTTTAGCATGATAAGCTTGCTGCTTGCATTTTTATAGGCTGGTTAAAATGTTGTTAGCATGTTACTAGCATGCTGTAAGCATGATTAGCAAGTTAATAACATGATTCTAGCATGACTCTAGCATGATTAGCAAGTTACTAGCATGTTTTTAGCATGATTAGCAAGTTACTAGCATGTTTGTAGCCTTATTAGCATGTTGTTAGCATGTTTCTAAAATGATCATCATTTTACTACCATGTTGCTAGCATTATTAGGATGTTTCTAGCATAACATTTTTAACTTGTTACTAGCTTGTTTCTAGCATGTTGTTAGCATGATTAACATGTTGCTAAGATGTTTCTACCATGATTAGCATGTTTTTAACATGATTAGCAAGTTACTAACATGTTGCTAGCATGATAAGCCAGTTACTAGCATCTTGCTAGCATGATTAGCTAATTACTAGAATGTTGCTACCATATTTAGCAAGTTACTTGCATGTTGTTAGCATGATTAACATGTCCCTAGCATGTTTCTAGCATGATTAGCATATTACTTTTTGGTAGCATGACTATGTTGTTATAATATTTCTAGCATGATTAGCAAGTTCTACTTCAAGAACAAAAATTTACAGATAATGCATACAGATAATGCCCTTGTCATCCAAGATTTTCATGTCTTTCTTTCCTCAGTTGTAAATAAATTATGTTTTTTGAGGAAAACATTTCAGCATTTTTCTCCATATAATGGACTGATATGGTGCCCTGAGTTTGAACTTCCAAAATGCAGTTTAAATGCGGCTTCAAACGATCCCAAATGCGGTTGTAAACGATCCCAGCCGAGGAAGAAGGGTCTTATCTAGTGAAACGATTGGTTATTTTCATTAAAAATACAATTTAAATACTTTTTATTCTCAAACGCTCGTCTTGTCTTGCTCTCCCTGAACTGTATTGTGGACAGTTAGGGTATGTTGAAAAACCTCTGATCGTATTTTCTCCCTCAACTTAAAAAATCAGACCAGCCAAAACAGCCATTGAGTTTAGGCTGGTTTTAGCTGTTTTTCTAAGTAGGGAGCTGTTAAGCTTTGCTATAGCAATAATGGCTGTTCATTAGTACTTATGAAGCACATATTAGTGCTTTATTCAGCATTCTGTTTTAGATCCCATTCCCAACTCATACCTAGACATAACTACTACAACAACTGCCTTACTTACTATCGATAAGCAGCAAATTGGGAGTTTATTCATGGCAAACTCTGGGTTAATAGTGAATATGTGTTTCCTAATCTAAAGTATTATCTACCATAGCAAAAATATGCCATTAAACAGATATTCTTAAAAATAATCTGATTGTGTGTGCCAGACATCACAATAGCAGTGACCTGAATCTCACACAAACTCAAACAGAGTTGCCCCTATTTGCCCTGCACGGGTGTGCCTATGAGCTTATGACATTTTTACAAGGACGTTTATTATTATTTATACCGCATTGTATTCTTTTGTCATGAATAAGGCCATAAATATGTGAGGTGTGTGTGTTTTAGTAAGAACTGAAGTGTGATGGAAACACTTCATTCTCAGGAAGCAGGAATGACCGTTGGACTCTACTGAGGGACTTTCCTCAAGATTGTGCAACAACTATTGAAACAATGCCCCTGTTTTACACCATGATATTGTTTTGTGTCTTATACAGTTTCTCCAGTTTCCTCTGGTGACGTTAGTGTGTTTATGCATGTGTGTGTATGTGTGTGAGGTAAAGTTTCTTCTTCTCCTCTGCTGACTGAAGGTCAAGCAAGAGTCCTACAGTGCATGTGTTTTCAAAGCATTAGCTCCAGACTGAGCGCTGAGCAGAAATCCCATCTCTACATCTATCTCAGACCGCTTTCAGATCTATTTCTGTGAGTGTAGCCTCTTTAAAGTGACCCAATTGTGTGTACGTGTGTAGAGAGGAGGACGGTGCGCCCTTGGCTCGCTTCTCGCTTCCTTAACCCCTCCGTGTCTCTCCAACTTTCTTTCTCTCAAACTCTTTCTTTTTGTTCCAGTAATTTTCTACAATTTGCATTGCCTGCAGCGTTAACGGTGATCCACTTACAGCATCCACAGAATGTGAGTGACTGTGTGTGTGTGTGTCTTGTGATGTGGCGGTGCATCAGGAGAAAGATCATCAGATATATGCGCTCACTCTCTCTCTCTCTTTCTGATCTCATAGAGGTGTGGACACTCAGCGGTGGACGCTCAGCCTGACTTTGAGAGTCAGTCTCAGGCTGTGTGTGTGTTTGTGTGTGTCAGACAGCAGGCAAGACTGCTTGAGCCCATGGACATGGAATTAAACTTCATAAGGATTTTACTCTCAAGAAAACTGTGTGAATCACTCCAAAGAGCAGGAAACAGTGGCAAAGCTGTTTGAAAGGTGAGTTTATGGCTGTTCAATTCATTCATTTACAACAGGAATGAAATGTATATTGACTCAAGGTTTAGTGGTTTGATGTGAATGCAGATAAATGTAGGGCACTTACTTACCAAAAATTAATCTTTCATGCTTATCAGGTGACGTGCATTTTTATTTGTATTGACTAGACGCTGTGGTATTTTTGAGCTTTAAGGCGTCATTTAGAATGATTTTTATTTCATAAAATTACAGAGCAGTTCTCACTATTAACTAGTTGGTTATTAGCATGCATATTACTGACATATTGGCTGTTTATAAAGCACCTATTCCACATGACTATATTCTACATCCTTACCCAATACCTAAACTTAACTATCTTACTATTTAATACGCAGCAAATTATGAGTTTATTAAGGCAAAAGTCATAGTTTATAGTTGAGATCTAAATCTTAAAATTAAGTGTGGACAAAATTACTTATGAACATCCAACTCCAAACAACACATAGTTGTGATACATTTACTGCACATTATTTTTAAAATAAATGAAAATTAAATGTAAAAGGACATCTTTATGTTCATTGCATTGAAAAAAAACTTGGTCACACTTTATTTTAAGGTCCAATTCTTAACATTAGCAGAGCATTAACTATAACTTTTGCCTCAGTAAACTCCTACTTTGCTGCGTATTAATAGTTAGTATGGTAGTTGTTAAGTTTAGGTATTGGGTAGGATTGGGGATGTAGAATAAGGTCATGCAGAATATCTGCTTTATAAGTACTAATAAACAGCCGATATGCTAATAATACGCATGCTAATAAGCAAATAGTTATTGGTGAGAATTGGTCCCTATACTAAAGTTTTACCCAAAACTTAATATTTAATTTATCTTGTTTTAATGATGTTTAAATATTTTTAATGGTAAACCAAATAATGGTAGTGATTTAAAACTAAATGTTTGTCTTGTAAAAACTGTCTGCTGAGCTTCTGTGGTTGTGTGTTCTGGATTTGGATGTGCAAATATTTGGTACGTAACATTTACATGTCAGAGAGATAAAATATTGGAAACATGCTGGTCATTATGAGTGTGTGAATGTGCCGTCTTATTTAAAGTGATCTGCTTGATAGACACACAGTCAGTGCCAACTTGTTGTATTTCTTGAATCAGTGATGGTTTTTAGGTTATAATTTTTCTTCAGCACACACACACACACAAATAGACCACACAACCATGTTATTCACAGGAAGACCATTTCCACCTCCTGTTGACTGCTCACCCAGCGTGATCATCTGAGGCCAAACAGCACTTCCTCTGTCACACACACACACACAGTGACACTGACCTCTGAAAACACAAAGCTGACCATAACCTACTTTCTACATGGCAACCAAATTAACAAATAAATTGCCATTGCACATTCATAAGATACAATTTTGAAATGTTGTGACATGAGAGACAGGAAATTAGCCAAGCTCATTTAATTATAGACCAATTATCTGTTTGTAAATATTCGGGATGCAGCATGGTTGCAGAAAACCCGGGAGAGGAAAGCCTTACGGCTAGAGAATTACAAGGATACAGTACAAAATTAAATTAAAAAAAAGTATAGATTATATTGATTAGATGTCATTTTCAAAATGTTATTCGCATATTACAAGAGCTTGTCACCCAGCGATAAGCACTGTTATTCAATGAAATTGACGTTAGATAGTGGGAGAGTCTTACAGATTTGAAAAAGGGATGATGCTTTTTTATGGGCGGTTCAAGTGGCAATCTGTGGAGCCATGGAATAAAAGAATAAAAAAGGTCAATTTTAGGTCATTTTATATTTTAAAATTCGTACTTTATTTTCGCAATTCCGAGATTATATTCCACAATTTGTCATTCTCTCTTTTCCCCTCGGCTCAGAGTTTATATCCCACTCTTCTGGCTTTTTTTCCGTCAGAATTAACAAACTCACTAGTTTTGTTAAATCGAGTAGTAAAGTCCGAATTAGGAGATATAAACTTGCATTTATAGAGAAACTTGCATTTATGAGAAAAAAGTTAGAATTGTGAGATAAAAACGGTTTCATGCATATTACTAGAATATAAGCCATTTATAAGTACTATTAAAGCACATATTAATGCCTTATTCTACATGACATTATTCTACATCCCTAATTCTACCCAATACCTAAACTTAACAACTACCATACTAACTATTAATAAGCAGCAAATTAGGAGATTATTAAGGGAAAAGTTGTGGTTAATAGTGTATAAGTGTTCCCTATTCTAAAGTGTTACCAAAAAAGGTTATGCAAAAATGTTTATAGTAATAGGTTTAAATAATATTTCATACTGTATCTGTAGGGCTAATACAATATGTCCCCTACGAACAGCATATGTGAATATTATGTAGACCTACTGTTTAAATCAAATTTATGCTTTAAAAGTAGAGTAGTCATAGCAGTTTTCATCTATAGTATGTCCGTTTAAACGTCTGTGTTTAGCTTCAAATGGCATCTTTGATGACTGTATTTTATAAAAATTATCTGCATTCCATTTTGACATCAAAATGCACAAAAATATCTGTTTTTTATACCATGGATTTTACCCGTTTAGCTCTACTTGTTACCAGTGTTTTTCTGCAACCACTATGTGCGCACAGCTGCAAGTGACGTCACTGTGACATCTACTCAAAATTGGTCTATACAGTTTTCTGTAAGCAGTATGCATGCTGCTGAATGCAGTGTGTGTGTGTGTGTGTTTGTGTGTGTGTGACGTTTAGGGATTGGGGTCACATTCGAGACTACCTCTAACATTCACACAGACACAAACACGCATTGATGCTACTTTACAGTGATGGAATATCTACTTCCTGGGGTGAACTTCACAGCTGGAATAACAAATACTAACACACACACACACATGCAATTCAGTACATTCATGCACACAGAAACAGAAAGACAGACACATACACTGTCACCTTCTGAAATCTTGTCTATTACAGTGATGTATCTGAGTAAATTTGCTTTAGATTTGCATCTGCCGTGGTGGAGTGCGTTAACATTCATGGATGCAAATTTACAGCCACTGTAAGTTATGTTTGCCCATGTAGTACATAGTGACAGCAGAGTGTTTACCCTCTCTCTCCTTCTCTTTCTGTCCTTCTTTGAGAAGGAGTGCGAGAGTGAGGAGCCCGTTCGTTTATTAACGATGTTCTTTTGTGTGGGCCGTCCCGCCCCTCACATCCCCATTGCGAACCTGTTGTCATAACAACAGCTGCTTGTCTTCCTGGCAACCCCCACCCCTCTGTATTGTGTGTGTTTTACTTTGATATAGTTTGGGGTGCAAAATCATTCCCAGAATTCAGCTCTATATGACAAATTGGATTAATTAATAATATTCAGTATTTAATATAGCTGTAAAATAACCTTAACCGCATTTCCCTTTCATTGGAATGCAATTTCAATAAACAAATTCATGAATTGTCATCCTTTCTCTGGAAGACCTAGTTCCTGACAAGTGCACTAAGTTTACTGATTAATCTCTGTGGGTGCTGTACAGTGACGCACACATTGTAGTTGATGACTGTAGTGTATTTTAGCACTACTGAAAGTATGTATTACACAGTCAGAATCTAAGACCACAGCTATTCATTTTAGAAAATAGTAATGGTAGTATTTTGCAATCCGGTGCAAAATTGGCATAGAATAACCATGACCATTTTTACAGCAAAAATTCATGTAAGTTTATGTTAGTTTATAAATGCAATATTGTTTAGTGTTAATGTCCTGTCATAATAAATTAATAATTATTTATACAACCACAAATTTAAATAATAATAATAAATGTACATTAGTCTACCATTCACAAGTTTAGGGTCAGTAAGAAATCATTGTAATATGTTGATTTGCAGCTCAAGAAACATTTCTGATTGTTGATGTTATGGTGATTATTTATTTTTTTAAGAATTTTTTTAAATTAGATTTCTGATATAAAGTTCAAACGAAAAGCATTTATTTGTAATATAAATATTTTAAAGCATTATAAATGTCTTTACTGTCACTTTTGTTTAATTTAATGGATCCTTGCTGAATAAAAGCATTCATTTCTTTTAAAAATAAATACATACACAAACAAACAATCAAACAAACAAACAAACAAATAAAACATTAAGTTAGTTACACTGTAAAAAGTTTTCACCAGTTTCCATGTAAAAACATAAGTTCTGCAGCTGCCTTCAAATTTTAAGATACATCAACTTAAAAGTACAAGTAATTTCAACTCATAATCAACTTAAAATTAAGTCATTTTAACTCATTTTATTGTAATGAGTTGAAATGAGTAGTAGTTTTAAGTTCATTTAACTTAAAATTTTAAGGCAGTTGCTGAACTTAAGTTTTTAAGTTGAAAACTTTTTACAGTGTATGTTTTGTAGAATTTTATTATAACGTTTTTGGTGAAATTTCTTCAGTTTCATACCATCTACAGCATAATCTGGCTGTAAAACTGACCGCACCTTTGTGTTTCTCTGTGTTTGTTTCCTCTTTCAATATCTAAAGTATTGCTTTAGAAACTGCAAAATGCAAAAATTATATGCAAATGTCCAAACTACACTTTTAAATAGTGCAGTCCTTATATTGTGTTGTTTATTATTTTTTATTACAATATCTGGTGGAACATATAATACAGAGCACACCATAGTAGGGATGTCCTTAGTTAACACAAAACTACACATGTATATGAGGGTGAATGAGTGCATGTGTGTTTGTGTGAAATCTCACTCTCTTCCTGGTAAAGGAGGGTGGGGGTGGGGGACGGGCTCATGTTAAGTTAGTTTGAGTGATCAGGGATTAAACTGCAGTTTTAAACTCTGAAACTATGAATGGGGCTGGATTTGTGTGTGAGAGAGAAACTTTAATCCATCACTTCTAACTGACAGCAAGCTCTTATAGTTTATGCTACAATGCAGTACACACACACACACACACTCCTGAAAAACCTTATTGAACCACCTATTCTGACAGTAATCTGGCTTTGTGACATGGTCAAAATTTATGTATTAATATGTGTATGTGTTTTTGTGACATATCAGGACACACATTTGAATTATGACATGGGTATGATATGGGTATTACAAGGAGAGGGTGACTTATGAGGACATTGCCCCATGTCCCAATTTTTCAGAAGGCTTATAATCATACAGAATTAGTTTTTTTTTTTTTTTTTTTTTTTTTTTGGAAAAAGTAAATGTGCACAGTTTCCTGTGAGGGCTAGGTTTAGGTGTAGGGTTGGTGTATGGCAATAGAAAGTTTGTACAGTAAAAAAACCATTACGCCTATGGAATGTCCCCACAATTCACAAAAACAAACCTGTGTGTGTGCGTGTGATGAGCTGCATGCTGGAGCTGAGAGGTGGGTTTCATTTGGGTCACTGGATATGAATAGGCTGCCGATTGAGGATTGTCAAACTGGATACTGAATGTGTGTGTGTGTGTGTGTGTGTGTGTGTGTTACACTAGTATTCATTAAAAGGTATTATCACTTTCACAGTTGCTTATCATATTGTGCAAATAGCTGTGTGTTTGTTAGATGTTCAGAAGGTGTGTGTGTTTAAGGTGTGTTAGAGTCACTTGTGCTAGCATGTACCTCTGTTGTCTCCTTCTGAATGTGTCCAAAGAGAGAATTAGTCTCTATTCAACTCAGCGCAACTGTGAATGAACTCAAAGCCACAAATCTGTTTACTTCACACTTACAGTGAAATGCTGAACATCAATCAATGTTTGGTTAACTGTCCACAACGGGTGACCACAGACGTCTGTATGACGCAGGAGATAAGTACAGACAATGATGTGATGCTGATGTTTGCTTGTTTGTTCGAATGTTCAAAGGCTCATTCATACTTTCCTTTCCATTGCTAACACATCACTTGTGTTAATTTGTCCATGCATAAAGAAAACAAGCAAGCAAACAAACAAATAAATAAAATCTGGCCAAGATGTATTTCAAATATATACTAAATATATGCTGTAAATTGTTCTTTAGTTTAAAGAACTTTTTTCTTTTTCATATAAATGACAACTCTTAATCTTAAAATGTTAAAATATGTTAGAAAATGTACTTCAAAGGGTGAGGAAATATATTTCCAATCTTAAAATACATTTTGGGTAAATGCAAAATGTATTTTGAACAATATGAATGCTGTCATGAAACTCGGGTTCATTACCCGTAACAGATGTACACAGGTGGAGCTGGGGAAGGTGGAGGATTTCTGACAGCAAACAAACCCTCCACCTCCACCAGCTCCACCTGTATTTTTGCTGATTAAAAAGCATCTATATATTTTTGTGATATGGGGTTAGTTAATTAATAGGCTGATTTATTGGTTGAGTTATTTTAGTTAAATAGCTAGCTAGCTAGATTGTTAATTGTTGATTGTAAGATTGTTGCTGGTTCATTGTTAACTTTGTTTATTCATATGAGGATTATTGACATATTTTCGACAGGCCAATTTTAAAATACAAAAAACAATAACATCTCTTGTAATTGTTCAAACATTAAGAATGTTGTGTACAATGTCATATGGTATGACCATGATTTATTATATAATATTAAAATGAATTCATTTCCTTAACATGCTTAACATTTTTTTTTAGATGTTCTCATTAATTAAAGTATTTATAAACAAAGTATTTGCATTTATTTTGAGTTTTTTTCAAAAATAATCTTTTTTTTTTTTTTTTTTTTTTTTTTTTTTATAAAATACAAAGATTAAACATAAACCATCAATTGAATATAAAAGCACAAAAACTGCCAATCTGGGACATATATCTATAATGGAAAACACTCTGCAGTGGTTGCACCACATGATATTTTAAATTCAGTCCAAATTTACAAGCACAGAATTGGCCACCTAAATAAAATAAGCTAGCTTCACACAAAAGGTTACTATGAAATTTTTAATAAAAATAAATACTTGTAGAAATAAGTAGAAAATATAGAAATATTTTTAAAGACGTTTCCAAAACAACAGTTATGGCCGGACACACCACATGATATTTTGACACTTTAAAAAACAGAAAAATTAAATAACTAACCTTTTTTGGTAAAGTTAAAGTGGGTCCATACATAGGAGAGGTACTTCATATATATGGCATCTTTTCGATGCATTTAAACCAACCTTTAACTGAAAAAATGCAATCGGACAGAATATTTAAGAGTCACGTCATTGACCCATGAATATTTAATTCACAAAAAGATCTTTTACGTGCACAACAGTATTTAATTAGTGTGTGTTTGTTTGTGTGTGTGTGTTTATTCTTGTGTTTATTCATTTTCTTTTAAAAAACAGTCATGCTGTCTGTTCTGATATCTATTTTAATGAATTAAAATAAGCAGCGAGTGAAAGGTGTATGATTTAATCAGGCTCGTTAGTGGGCAGGGATAAATCTCCCTGACTGATAGTGTGTGATGAAGTGGCTGTGGTGTATTGTTTGATTCAGACAGCTCCTCTCCTATGAGAACAGAGGGGGGCAGTCTTTATGTGGAGCTGTTCTCAGCTATTGATCAGGCCTGAGCCCCCTGCTACTGTTTCAAAGAGTGTGTGTGGGAGGGTCAGCTCGCCGTGAACCTGCTGACTAATGCGAGAAATTCGCAATGTGCTATCATTTTCTCTCTTTCTATCTAATACCTGGGCTCTGTTCCAAAACCTAGTGAGCTGCCTAGGTAGACAACATTTTAAGCCATTATAAGTGTCATCCTGATGTGAAATTATAACACAATTATGCTTCAGTCTAAAAGGCTTTCTTTTGCCACATGTAACCTTTGTAAAGAAGACAATGCCAGACAATGACAAAGACAATTGTAACCAAGTATATTTCAGTGCAAAATGAATGCAATGTTTTAAGACATTAATGCATGTTAATTATAGTTTAAATTTATATTAAAGTGTTTGTTTTGACCCACTAGGACTTCAGCACATATTTATATAGCCATATATATATATATATATATATATATATATATATATTTAGTATGCTAGTTATAAATGAAAATAAGTGTAAATTAAAGCATGACAAAAGATTATTAAAACAATTATTTAAAAAGGACTTTTTAATTTGGAATTACAAAATTCCCCTTTACTTAAGTGTATTATGAAACACTCATGAAGGAAACTTTTATTTATTTTTTTTCTTTAAAGTACACTTAAGTGGTGATTCTTTTAAGATCTGAAGTACCAATACAAATGCACGTTCATTACAAATAATGGCACTTTTCTTTCAAAACGCACAAGTTCAGAGAAAGCTGACACTCTCGTCTATCCAAGATGGTAAGCTAAGCAAAAAAAATATTAATACTAATTAATATTAATTACTAAATAATAATGTATTAACAAATCGAACTGATAAAAAGTTAAATATACACTATAAAAAAAAAATAAAAAAATTATATATATATATATATATATATATATATATATTCTTCATGAAGAAGAGACAGTCAGAAGTTCATCAGAGGCGAAAATTCTTTGCAATTAATTGTCTGTTTGTGAGCAGTGAACATGTCACAGAAAACAAAGAGTTGGCCTGATGAAAGGAATCTTTCTTTCACAAGTCCCAAAATTTGTCTCAGACAGCCAAAACCATCCAGCCTAACAAGAGTTTGAAACAGAGCCACTGTTGTGCCAAACATCAATAAGGCTCATGAACAGAAGAAAATGAACAAACACTGCAGGAAAAACACATGCAAAAATTTCCAGAGTTTACAGGAACTCAAAAGAGAAAGCAAAAGAGAGAGGCATTCTGTGGAAGTTTGAGCTGCTAATTTGTTGCAGTGGGAGAGGGAGGAGCCACGGGGAGGGAGATTTGGGAAGAGAATCTCGAAGTGCTCAATGTGTGAGTGACAGGCAGACCGTCAGGACCGTTGTGGTGCGGCTCAGAGCTTATGTGTGTGTGAACCGAGGATTTACTGCGTGTGCGTGTGTGTGCAGATACCCTCAGTATCACTCACACAGACGGCGCTATCCTGTGTGTCTCAGGGAGAATGTAAAGTGAATTGAAGGATTAGAGAAGTGTGTTGTGTGTGTGTGTGTGTGTGTGTGTGTGGCACTGGTCTGGAATACTAAGTGGATATGTGATCAAATCTGAATCGAGCTGCAATGCCTACGGGTAAGAGATCACACTTATAACAGATGATAAATACGTTTTTGTTGTTACTGTTATGATGTTAGTGTGTTTTTTATTGTACTTTTGTGTGTGCATGTTGGTCATTTGCTTTATGTGCAGAATCTTTATGATTATTTGTGTCTTTATGGCTTCTAAAGTCATATCAGCTCTTGAAAGCTTCCTGTGAATGTGTGTGGCAACATTTGAACACTTTTCTGATTGATGTCAGAGCTGGTGTGTTTAAACTGCCCGAGTCCTGCCGTTAGGGCACTCTCTGTTTAACTAAATGTCTGTATGTGTGTGTGTTGGCAAGTTGTGAACTGAGAGTATTTATTTGGCTTGGTTTGTGCTGGTGGGCTCGTGAACCAAACAGAGGTCCCCTACACAACCTCAACAGACTGAAATATTTATAAGTGCATATGTATGTGTGTGGGTTGGTAACTTAGCTGTGCTTTGAGCACAAAATTGCCTTCAGACTTTAGGTAGATCTGACAAACCTTTGTCATATGATTCATAAAAAGTAAATATTACATGATTCTTTTAATGATAGGGCTTGGGTTGTTTGGAGTCATTAAAACTAGATTTAAATGGCTAAGCAGATGTGTGTGTTGTGGTGAGCATGTGTTTGCATCAAGATTTTAAATTGATGTGGATGGTATTACACTGATTTGTAACAGACTACTATAAAAGACTAGTCTTTCTACTTTAAATGTTTATGTGAAATTACCAGTGAAACTGATCATTGTTTCAAAGTCAATCCTACACTTTTTTCCCCATTGTTTTTGTAATAAGTGCATATTGTAATAAGTAAAGCGTGTTTCGGTTATGTTGTTGTTGTCAGGAAACCTTTCGCTCTCTGTCTCTCTCCCCCACCCTTGACCTAAATTAGTCCCCCATGGGTTGAGGGTTTCGGGGGGATAATAACAGTTTAGAGTCTGCGTTTAGACAATACCAGCACCCCCTCAGGACATCTGTCCCTAAAGTAATACACCCCCCGGGACACAACCCAGCTGGAGAGAGCGAGAAAGAGTTTGAAGCGCGTGTTTGAAAGATGGCATGGTGAAAACCTGTCAGAACTTATTTGCGGGTAACAATTACTTGTTTCAAAAGTTCAAAAAGCAACCTAGGAGGTTTTACCTCGGCTTACCCGGAGCTTCTCGTTGGAGATTTTACCTTATTTACCCCTAAAAGGTTCAATATAGTACCTTAAAGGTACTTATTATTACTCTAAGAACTAACATGCAGCCTTTAGAGGCGGATGCCTCCGTGACAAGCTGTTGTACCCCTAAAGGTACAATTTGAATGCACAGTTTAGTCTGACAGTGCACTTTTTCCTCAAATTAGAAGGTTTGCAAAGCCTGTTCATTTACATTCTTTGTGAATTTGTGTGCTGGGATTATGAATTTGTGCTGTATATAAATGTCAGGTTTAGGTTTCTCTGAAGCAAATCCGTCTCAGTGAAATCTAATCTGTGGGTAGCACCAGGGCAGTGGGTCACGGGCGGACATTCACCCCATATGTGTGTGTGTGTGTGTATATATTAGTATGTTCATTCATGCAGGATAAGTTCCTTTGTCACATCCTATTCTTTAAATGCATTCAGTCCTCTAAGAAAACCTCTTACCAGCCTGTCAGTAATTTGGTTGTTATAAATGTGTAATTAACACATTGGTTTTAAATGTGCACCATGTGTAATATAGCATGTGTGTGTTATACTATAGGAAGGTGGAAAAGGTAAATCACTCTTGTCAATGACATCATACATCTGCTGTCTGGGAATAGAAGCACATCAATAAAAGATCCTGATCCTCCAGACAGGGCAAACATAGTTCAGATGTCATACCGGACAGCAGCGCTTTGCAGATGACTGCAGAGATCATCAGACAAAGTCTGATATATGGTCATCCATCCATCAAGAGTGTGAATGGGTTTGTCCTTTTCCTGTATGGAGTAGCTTTCGTGGTTGATAAATTGATATTTAGGATTTTCCTTGGACTGCAGTCAGACTGTTTTGTCTCTTCCAGTTCTTTGATATTGTTATAGTTACTGGGTCTGTCTGCTAGTAAAACGTATTGAAAAAGCATTTTTACACTGCATCTGGTCTTTACATGGTAATTGAAGTGATGAATGTTCTAAGTTAGAATGTCCAACGCTGAGAACATTCTACAATCAGAACTTCAGTCGGTTGGTTTGATGGGAGATAATGGGCCGGTCTGATTGCAGGAAATGGGCAGCGAAGACGAGCTATTTATAAAGATGTGATAACTCCAAGTCATTATGTTTGATTGAGAGATAAGCAAGGGATTTTTCTCAGGGATCCTCAGCCCTGGAGTAGACAAAAAGTTGGGAGTTGTTTTGGGAATGTTTTCGGCATGTTATGAATCCGTCACAGGCATTCCAGCTCCAGAAGTCGTGGTGGAGTTCCAACATGTTTCAAAGACCAGAATAGAAGTTGTGTTGCTTGCGCGAGTGTGTGTGCTGCTCTCGTGCAGTCGGGCTTGAGAGATTTAATCCCATTGGTTATGGACACGCAGCGCTTGGCTGCAAAACACACATTGTCGCGGAGATATCAAGACCATGAGAGCTTTGTGTAATTTTGTGCATGTGTCTGATTCTTTTCATGTTTGGTGATCAGAGTTCTCCTAAAGCGAACTTGACAGTGTAAAATCTCTGTTTGTGTTTGCATATGTTTCACGCTGTAGGATTCATTTATAATGAATACACACAAATGTCAGTGTTTGGCTAAAAAGCATGGTACAGCAGACCAAAACTTTTAATGAAAATCTGTCAATGATGCATACGTTGAGATTAATTTGCGAACTGATATGATAATGAGGTTATCAGACTGAATGCATCATTAAAGGACTGACCTTTTCAGTCTGAGCAGATAGACAGGACTAATATAAAAATGGGCAATCAATCTAGCAGAAAAAGCTACAGTACTTAAACCAAAAAACGAAAAGATACATATAAGCAAACACTATATAATTTCAGCAAATATTCACTCAAAATTCACTCGCTTACTGATTTTTTGCTTTTTGCAAACACAAAAGAAAGTCTTCGGCATCATAAAAGCACCATAAAATAATCATAAAAGTGGTCCATATAACTTATAATGTGTTGAATTGTAAGTCATCTGGAGCCATAGCTTTGTGTGATGAAAAGACCGAAGTTCACTAATAAACTTTCTCTCTGCTCAAGCTTCCAAGTGTAATTTACAGTATAAATGCACCATCAGCAGCTAAATTTATTTCTTTGTGTGTCATGGATGAACAAAAATAACATGGCATTGTAAATGAGTAACAAAGTTGTAATTTTTAAGTTTTATATCAGAATGGTACTGCTAAAATTGTTACACCACATAACACATGCCAGCAGCATTTCAAGAACTTCATTTCAGAACTTCATTTGCGCTAAGCGAACCATTTAACAATCATCTGCACTCAACCATCTTTAATGTTTAATGCTTTGATGTTCTCACAAGCTTCTAATTTCAGTTCCTGCAATAGTTTCCAGTGGAGCACAGTTCACTGCCCAAAACAAAAACACATCTCACGAGCTCTCATTCTTTACAGATGGACGTGTTTTGTAACAGTTCTTATTTGCAGTTTGACCTTTTTGTACTTGTCACACTTCATTAAAGCATAAATGACATCAATTGCACACTTTAAAGATACATTTGATACCACATATCAGAAATGTGACCATTACGCAGACGAGTAGAGTCACTCACACTCGTGACATGTTTATGAGCGTCTGTTGGGGAATGATTATGTATGCTTACTGTACAATATGTGCGGTAAGGAACTGCTTACTGTGCATAATGACAGAGTGGAAATGTACGCAGACTGTCAGACTATTTCACTGTGTGTGCAAACTATATATCTCTGTGAAACTGTGCATGACTGTGAATATGTGGTGTTCATTTTGCGAAGGCTAGTATCACTATTATTCATACTTAGGATTAGAATTTGTTCTAAATTTTACCTCAGAACGCAATTCACTCCAACACAGTTCGTGCTACAGAAATGAATGATACATCATATGACTTGTTAAAGGAAGGTGTGCTGTTACATAAGACTTTATCATTTAGAGAGCATGAATATCATAAACCCGAATGTAGGCTTTGGGTAATTCGCACATTTTTCTCATTTATGCAGTAAAATGTGTAAAAAATTGTGTATCTCGTTTACTATGAATTTATCTGCATTATGTAAGTCAACATTATATCAGCCACTGCAAACCCCATGCTGGCTGACCACTGGTGTGTTTTCTAGATTAAATATAGGTTCAGTTGGGACACGCAGGCCTCAGGAAACGCTCAGCTGTACCGCTTAGCTCACAGCTGGATGGACTTCAGCTCAAAGTCTGTATTTAAAACTTTTATTGACATCCAGCTATATATAAATACACACACAGTTAAGTTAGGGAGTCTCTCAAAATCTTTCTCCTTCAAGCCTCCACCCGGTCTGAACTCCTTCAACCCTCTGAATGTGTGTGTAACTGTAAAACGTGCACCATTCATCTGAAGTGGGCTGTTGGGGGGACTATTTGATGTTGTCTGTCTGATGACTGGACGAGAGCGAGGCACAGTGTGTGTGTGTGTGTGTGTGTGTGAGAGAGAGAGAGAGAGAGAGAGAGGTCTTTGTCCTTTAGTCTCCTCTGAATTATGTCATGTTTGAGTCTCCCAGCAGTAGCGCTCAGAGGGGGGCAGACAGGGCTTAATCCGCCTTAAACCCCCCTAGTTACTCTCTCCCCTTGCTTCATTCTCCATCTATCATTCACTGTGAGGAATGGATATGTGTGTCTAAGCCAGTGTTGTGATATGAAGGAGAGAGTGGGAAATTGGAGAGCAGCTGCTTACCTTCTGGTTTTACCTCTGAGTCTCATTGTTTGAGCAGTGAAGCTTCTTGAGACCTAGAGCTTCATAAGGCACATTCATAGCACGTTACAGCGCACTTTCAGTACACAAGTTTCAAGACTAGGGCTGCAACAAGTGATTATTTTGATAACTGATTAATCTAATGATTACTAGAACGATTAATTGACTAATCGTCAGTTATTTCACTAATTGTTGTTTGTTTTTGTTATTGAAAGGAATGCGTGTAGGTGTCGTTAAAAGTAAAAACCTTTTAACCTTTTAAATGATTGACGGTAAGTTCCCCTACTCTATACGACAAAAAACTGTATTTAACAATGCATGTAATTTTACAATAGTATACCGTTTTTATAACCTTAAAAATTACATTCCCAGAACTCCCTATGTTATTTTTTTTTTAATCTGATGTTTTTTTTGTTTGTTTGTTTTTTTGTTTTTTTTTTTTTTTTTTTATGAAATAGCTGTTTCTTAGTTTTTTTCTTAACAGTTGTGTACATTAGGGTTGTATGTTACACATAATGTTGTTAAATGAATGTATATTGCATTATTTCAGTTTGATGTGTGTTACCATGATGGTGTTTAGTGTTTGTGTGAATGACACTGTGCACCTTCTATATATGTTAATATTTAAAAGCTGCTTGTGATGGGCTTTGGTTCATCATGTGATTTTTTTTTTTTTTTTTTATAACCACTTTTGCTAGGATGAAAAACCGATTTCAATACCTTAATAGGTTGGTACATTAACATTATATCAGTACAAAATTTAAAACATTGCTACCGTATTTTTTTACTGTAAAAATTTGGCAACCACAGCTGCTGATTTTTACTGTAAATTTTACAGTTTTTTTTTTTTTACAGCTTCTTCTGAGAGCTGAATTACAGTCAGTCTTGCGCTACAGTGCCCCACTGGTCAAACCAGGTTATTGCAGGCTCTTACATTATGTCATATGTGATCAAATGACTATTCAACAGTTTTTTTTTAATCGTCAATACTGTTGATAATGTTGACTCATCGTTCCTGTTTAAGACAATCATTGCTGTTAATGTTGCTCAATCTTTAGCACATAACTCATCCCACACATGATGAATAACACTAAATGTACTTTTTTTTACTAAAAAAAACAAAACAAAAAAACTGTGAAAAAAATCCAATAGACTTATATTATAGCAGGGACCTGGGCCATATCTTGTGACCAGAATGTCACAGAGACTCGCAATCATCTAGCAATGCCATAGCAATCACACAGATCACCCTAGCAATCCAGCAATGCAGTAACAACCATTCAGAACATCCTTGCAACTACCTTCAATTTTCCACCAATCATCCAGCCCTAGCAATCATTCAAAATACCCTGGAAACCACTTAGAAATGCCCTAGAAGCAGAACAGATAGAGGGTATCAACAAAAATGTTACCGTATATCACTGTACTTCCGCAGATCAAAGGAAATATACAGAAAGAACACTGGATTTAGCTGTAATATTAGCAGGGAAAACCCAGAATCCTCTGCTAAATAAACCAAAGGTTTAGTGCTCTAATGGGTTTAGTTGCAGTGATCAAAGAGAACATGATCTTATGTAAATGTCTTTACATTTATCATACATACAAACACACACCTATTTCCTTTTTACACCATTGCTTGGTTTTCACTCACCCTGAGCTTCTTACAGAGCTCTCTGTAGCCTTTGAAGTTCAACAGCACACGCCATGTTTGTGTTTGTTTGCATGGCTCTGTGTATGTGTGTGCATGTACATATGTGCATAATGTTGTAAAGGTATGGCATGGCAGTTGTTGTTTTTTTTTCTCAGTGACACTGTGTGAAACAGTGCGTGAGACAGGGTGCGCGATCATAGACAAACGATAGTAGTTCCAGTCATGTGATAGTTGGCGTTTCTCTGGAACAGGAAACAGTCTATACAAATGCACATAACAAAGCACAAGCTATTGTCCATGTTTCTCACAATTCAGTGATTAAATTCCATGAACTCAGACTGTGTCTGCAATAAAGCAGTCAGTCCTATCATGACAAATAGGCTTCTTCTGTAGAATGCTAAGGATCCATATAATCAGGTAAAATGGAGAACATTGCAGAGGCAGTGCAAATATCCAAATGACTTTAACCTCAAGTTACAGATTGTTCATGATAAGTATAAGCATAATCATAACTATGAAGTTTTAATGATCATTCTAATTGAATGAGACTAGTGAAGTCCCAACCACATCTGTTGGAATCACTTTCAGGATTTTTGTTTTCAGCTGATAAATGATAAAAACATTAACAACCAATCAGAAACCACCTGACTATAAAGAACTACAGTACACACTTATAATAAACAGAACATCATTGTGCATTTGTGTAGACATTAATATAGTTAACATTTTAGGTAACACTTTAGTATAGGGAACAATTAACTAGTTGCTTATTAGCATGCTTATTATTAACATATTGGCTGTTTATATAAAGCACATATTCTTAATGACCATATTCTACATCCCTAAACCTACCAAATACCTAAACTTAACAACTGCCTTACTAACTATTAGTAAAGCAGCAAATTAGGAAATAGTTAATGGTTTATTAATAGCGAGAATTGGACCATAAAATAAAGTGTGACCAATATTTTTATTCATAAGGAAGTGATCTTTTATGGCTTTGACGCTTAGGAACGGCAACAAATAATTTGGAATGGAATATAAGCAGTGCCACTTCTCAACGGGCCATCTACTAAATTGATACTAAAATTATTAACCAAAAACAAATCCACCATAATGGCTTATCCTGTGATAAAAAACATGGAGCAGCACTGTTTTCTAGTTCAGTAGAGTTTCACAAGATTGAGGTCATCAACCTCATTCATTGACAGTGCATTATGTCTAGCAGGTAGCTTTTAATGCTCAAAATTCTTATCCCACTCCTATCCCAGCTGTCCTGTAATCAGTCTCCTCACCTGCTATAAAGCCAAAAACAAGGGATAGATAGTTATATTAATAGTTCTGTACAGGTACAGTGTATCAGCACAGTACAGGTAAAGAGAACAAGTCAAATTAATTAAGGTAAAATCACATTCAGTCCTACTTGATTTATTAAAAATGATTGTCTAATAACCCAGGATTTGATCTCTTTTTGTCTGTGACCTCATTGCGAGGTTTCCTTTTGACCTGATTATTAAAAACTGTGTCAGACAATATATATATATATATATAAACTATATGGTTATTATGAGCTTCTAAAAAGTCCCGGGCTGTTTTTGTTGCTGTTTCGGGGAATGTGTAATAGGGGTGTGGTGTCCTCATCATGCTGGAAGGAAGTGGAGATCAGTGGACAAATGAATAAAATGCTTAGACAAGTCTTACAGGTTAGTCATCAAATTTTCTTTAGATCTGGTCATTACTTTTAAGTAAGTTACATAAATAGATAGACTGGTCTCCTTTGAATCCAAGAATTAAGACTGATTAACTGCTTAACTGACTGTTAGTTTCTCTGGCAAGTTCTTATGACTCAGTCTATGTTCATGGAATTGGCACAATAGCTGGTTCAGGTTGTCGTTAGCTTTTCCAGACAAAACAACAAACAAACAAAAACAGTTTTGCTGTCAGGCATTTACATATGCAGTAATTTAAGGCAGCATCCTAACTGAAACTGACCTTATAAGTAGGTGATTTATTCATTAGACTGAACTATCTGAACGTGTATCTTGATGTATCGGAGTCTGTCTCTCATATGTTTCATTCACACTGACAAGCCCATGTGATGATACAGGCATTGGCTGTTCTTCTACACTATAAAAATAACCCAATTTGGGTAGTTTTTAACCCAAGAGCTGATGTTTAGATGATTAACACCGTGCGCCAGCATGTTGCTCTGCATGAAACTGAATGATATACAGCACAATAATTATTTTATATTTAACATAAAATGTACACAAACCTGTTTTTACCAAAGAAATGCATCAATTCAGTGGCACTTAGAACTGCTCTCTTAACACAAAATCACAGCGATAAATAACTCAACCGCTGGGTTATGTCTGACCCAGGATCTGAGTAATACAAAAACTACCCAAACACTGAAAAAATAACCCAAACAATTGACTCAAAAGGCTGAACCCAACATTTGGGTTAAAAAAAAAATAACTCAGGGTTTTTTAGAGTGTAATGGTCAGTAGCAACTGACGTATAACTCTAAACTGACTAAACTTTCCATGTTGCAGGCTTTACTTGACACTTGAGCTGTTGCACTGCACTTCTGTTTAGAGTCTGGGATGGTTTAGTATGTAAGATTAGTATTAGAATGTGAAAGGTGCCCAGATGATTTACTATGTCTAGTGGATTTTCAAAGTCCATGCATGCTTTTTGAGCTAATATTGGGCACATCTCCATGTGCAACAGTTGTGACAAAAAAAGACATCCTTCCTGAAATATGAAGCCAGGCATATGTTTTCATTTATAAAAACCCATTTATACTGAGAATGATAAAATAAAGACATGTTTGTGGTGTGCATACTTGGGAGCAACAACATGCAGATTTTTTTGTAAAACATTGCAAATAAGTTTTAAACTGAACCCGAAGTGAATCTCCACTTAAGATAAACACAGCATGCAACAGACAAACCCATGCATGAGCAATGTACAAACACACCCACAGAAGTTTATTTTACTTGAACACGACCCCACCCACCAAAACACACTATCAGCGGTGGAACTGATGCATGAAACATTAATAAAGGCGTTAACATACACAGGCATGTATCTGTTTATTAGCTCAACTGAAATAAACATGCGGCACAAATGCATATGTGTTTACTCAATGGCTGCATCTAATTTTGTGTTTGTCTAGTAAAAGTGGGTCAGTGTGTGAGTTTTGCATGCACAGGAGTTAACCAATCACAGGCTGGCTCAGACAGTCAAAAGCCAATCGTGTGGCTTTGCTCCGGAGCCCTGGATAATATAGACAGCTCTGTGTTGATTGAGTAATGACGGTGATTATTCATAACTGGCAACTGAGAAGGAGACATGCGGTTGACTGCAAGACAAAACGAAAGTCATAAATTCCCTTCAGTCCCTTTATATGGTTTTGTTGTCTGAGAGCGATTACTTGTTGCATCTTACTGGCTTCCCTAAAGCGATTAGATGCAAATTGTATGATATATTGAAATCCAACACTTGACTTTGTCCCATATGTATATCACTTACCCCTTTTCCACTGCAGTAATCTACCTATTGTGTCAACGGAGGGTAAAAATGACCGTGTTACACTGAGTTGATTGTGTGTGCACACCTGTGCTAGTGTGTGTGGAGTGGGTGCGTCTGGATGATCTTACAATGTTGTGTTAGTGAGTCTGACAATACAGTCTACAACCACACACGTGCACACACACCAACACACACACATGCACGGTCACACAGAGCTCTCTTTCATTTCACCCAGCGAGTAAAATGTCTCCATTACACGTTAATCTGCTCATTAAAGCTTCTCTCTTTCAGTGCTGGCCTTTCTCTTTTCTGAAAGACTCTGTATGTATGCATGTGTGTGTGTGTGTGTGTGTGTGTGCATGTGTGTGTGTGCATGTGTGTTCCCATGGTAATTCGCTTGGAGTGATGTGGTGAGAGACTGTCAACTGCACAACTTAATCAAACCCAAAATCAGAGACATGTGCAAACACTCTACCTAGTAGTAAAAGCTCCTGAAATAAACAAACACTACACTTTTATATTTTCTGAAGAAAATGCGGTTGCTGGGGTCTTTTGAGTGGTTTCTAGAGTGTTGTTTACTGTCCAACCTCCACCCTAAATTCACCTCCAGTGATATTCTGGTCTCTACCCTGCTGAAAAACAATAGAAACCATTAAAAAAGATGTAATGGTTTTACTGGTTATAATGGGTCTTGTATTGGTTTTAATGGAAACTGTAATGGTACCTGTTGATCTCTACTGGTAATTGGTTGCTTGTTAAAACCACTAAATCCTAATGGAATATGTCCCAAAACACTACAGGAAACCATTGTTTAATGGTTTTAATGGTCAATAGTTGGTGGTTTGTAATGTTTGTAATTGTATTTGTAGTGGAAACCATTAGTATTTCTGTGATGGTTTCTGTTTTTTTAAGCAGGGTAGATATGAGTCTATTTATCACGTAGCATTTTGCCAAAAACACCTTAGCAAGTGTAGAATCACCCATAAAACCCACAAGTTTTCACTCACAGTTTCTTTTGTGAAAGTAAAATGGTGTTGTGTTCTTGGTTTTATTATTGGTGTGTTACTGTTTTGGTCTGGGAAAATGAGACTGTGAGACTAGTGAGATAAAAATAGTTATAGCTACTTAAAAGTAGGTTAACTTTTAGCTTTCTTCTAAACTGTGCACGGGAGGAAAAAACAGGAACAGAGAGAGACCAGCATTGTTGTCTGGAAGGACAAACCTGAATCATTTTGAGTATGTAATATATGTATGGTGATTACAATACAGGAATGCTAGAGATTGCTGTGGTTTTCTCATGATGCTTTTGTGTGCAAGTCCCCCCTCGAGATCTAAGTCTGTGGGAATCAAATTCATAATTGCTGTGGGTGGGATTTTTGGTTATAGTTTTGTGTTCAACATGAATCTAGAGTCCCTTTAAAGGGATAGATTGCCCAAAAACTAAACAGTTGCCAGTTTCCATACAGTAGCTATAAAGTCTACAGTATTCTTCAAAAGTATCTTCTTTTTTATCCCTTTAAGAATGACAGTTTCTAATAGGGCTGCATGCTATATAGAAATTTATCAAAGTACTTAAAATGTACAAATCCCAATATGCATATTGCATCTGTTCTGATAACTGAAATGTTTTAATATTTCATAGTAATGAAAAGTAAAAGTTGTAGGTCAGCGTTGACCTACAACTTTTACTTAGCAAGGAATAAACTACCCAGTTAGCACACATACGTCTGCAAGATGTCTGTTACAGATCACTTGATCTGGAAAGCATTTGCTGTGAACAAACATCTGACAGACAACTGTAAGATGTCAGTTTTACATACATTCTAAATCATAAACATCTTAAAGACATCTAATAAATGGCTATTTGGCATCTGATAGGAAACATCCTATAGATGTATTGCAGATGAGCAAACACTGAAAAATACAACTTTCAGATGTAAATGCAGATGTCAAATAGACGTCTCTTTGCTGTACGTTTGCTATCAGGGATGTGTGTGTCGGGGGGGGTGTATGCAAGATGATCAGCAATCATTGTGACGCTGTCATATTGAACAAGTTGATGTTTGTTTGTATCTGTTAATTGTTGTTTTTAATCACTGAAGAGTTGCCACAGATACGAAAAGAATTTCAGAAAGGACAGTAAACTAACTAGCTAACTAACTAGTCAGTAAGCAAATATTTGAGGAAAGACAAAAGAGAGATTGTAGATGGAGTTTTCTTTACCTGGATGTTCTTGATATTAAATAATTAGTTTACTTCCACAAAAAAAAAAAAAAAATCCTGATAATGTAATCACTCCCATACCATCCAAGATGTTTGTGTCTTTATTCTTCAGTCACAAAGAAATTACGTTGTTTTGAGGAAAACATTCCAGGATTTTTCTCCATATAGTGGACTTCTATGTTTCCCAACGGGTTGAAGATCCAAATTGCAATTTCAGTGCAGCTTCAAAGGACTCTACATCTTCCCAGCTGAGGAATAAGGGTCTTATCAAGTAAAACGATCGGTAATTTTCTTAAAAAATAAAAATGTGTATACTTTTTTAACCACAAATGCTCATCCTGCACTACTTTGTTTTCACATTGGAAAAGTCATGTGTGGTTAGTTAAAAAAACATCACATTTTCTCCTCCAACTTCAAAATTGTCTGACATTGTTGTGGGTTGGTATTTTTGCCTACGTCACGTGCTTGATTATGTAATGCGTGAACTCAAGCAAGCATTTGTGATTAAAAAGTATATACATTTGTATTTTTCTTACAAAATGACCAATCGTTTTGCTAGATAAGATCCTTATTCCTCAGCTGAGATCATGTAGAGCCCTTTGAAGTGGCATTGAAACTGCAGTTTGGAAGTTCAAACCATTGGGAACCATTGAAGTCCACTATATGGAGAAAAATCATGGAATGTTTTCCTCAAAAAAAAAATTTCTTTGTGACTGTATAAAGAAAGGCATGAACATCTTGGATGACATGGGGGTAGGTAAATTATCAGGAAATTTTTATTCAAGAAGTTAACCAATCCTTTAAGTTTGCAGGCTGATTTACATATATTACCAATTTGAGCAAAGAGTTAGTGGTGTTTAAAATTGATTTTGCACAGTTAAAGCATCAAATTGCATATTGCATTATTTGACAAGTTAAAGCACTTTGCAGTTTTCTTCACTATCATACACCCCTAATGTTTAACCACTTTTTATCTTTCAGAAGATTATCCATTCTCCACTGATGTTTTACCGCCACTCCCGGAGGTCCCTGTCGGAGGGGCGGTCCTAAGCCAGGTGGGTGGTCCCATCAGAAACTCTGCTCTGAGATATTGCTCCTCACGCAGCATGGACTCCACGCATTGCAACGACCGGCCAGTGAGTTACGGCTCCACATCTTCATCCGCCTCCTCCCGTGACAGTCACTGCTCGCTGGGGGGACGGCCGGTATTAGGCTCCGCCCCTGAGCGGGATCATGATTCCGGAGCCATCCGACTGGAGCTGGTACCTGCCCAGCAGCTAGAGGAGGAGGAGACGGGAAGACAAACACCTACACCGACCAGTCAGAGCGATGCAGATATACAGTCACCTGAAGGACGGAAAGTCCAGTATGTGGACCGAGTGGTGGAGGAAATTCTTGAAACGGAAAAAACCTACGTTCAGGACCTTCGCAGTATAGTCCAGGTAAGAAACACACAAAGCATGTGCTAATCACAAAAAGCCAAGGTTAGAGGAAAAGTTCTCCAAAAAAAATCTAAATTCTGATATCATCTGGATTTTACTTTTTATTTTTGTCAGTTATTTCGAATTTGGTCAATTACATTTAGCCAAGAAGTGACTAAGACAGCATCTTATTTTAGTAAGTTATGACATGTTTATAAGTGAAGTGCTTTGCTCAAGGAAACAAATGTTAGTGAGGGTCCTGTAAATCAAACCTTGGACCTTTGTCTTTAACCATCAAGCCACCACTCCCCATAAAGCATGAGACTCCAACTACTGGTGCTCTTTGAGTAAGAGGCATGCGTGTGCTTTTCTTTGTGTATGATTTATATAGCTGTCAATTGTAAAGTGCACATGGCTGTCATTTGACCCAGCAAGCGAGGAGATGAATGCTAAACTTTTCCTTTCACCCTTGCCCTGATTTCTCACTCTTTCTCAGTTAATGTGGGGATAGAGAGTTTTAGGGGGTCGCAACCCCCTTCCCCACCTACTCCTCCATACAGACACATTCACAGGCCCCCCGGCACAGAGAGAATGATAGATGGTTTGAGAAGAGAATGGAAGAAAAGTAAAGCAGGCAGGATGGATGGAGAGGACAGATAAAGGAAAGGAAAGAGGTTTAGGAAAACAACTTTGAAAGAAACTGTTCTGTTAACACATGAGACTGTTGAATACATGTGTGTGTTTGTAAAGTACAGCTCTGAAGGCAACATATTCTCACTTCACATTATTTATTTTTATTGGTTTTAAGTAACAAAATATTTGTGAGCTCAAAGTTGTAAATAAGGTTGCCACTTACCCATAATGTACTGGTAACACTTCACTATAATGCTCATTAGTTAACATTAGTTAACTACATTAGTTATTATATTAGTTAGTATACTTCTACAGCATTTATTAATCTGTTAATATTAATTTCAGCATTTACACATTATTAAATCACAAGTTGCTTTTGGTAACACTGGTTAATGCACTTTGAATTAACATGAACAAACAATAAACAATTTATTTTTTTATAAACAAGCATTAACAAAAATGAATAAATAGTGTAATAAATGTATTGTTTATTGTTAGTTAATACAATTACTAATGTTAACAAATGACACCTGAATGTAAAGTGTTACCTTGTACTGTTAGTTGGTGGTTCCTATAATAGGTTTCTCAAAAAAGCCTTGTATGTAATTGGATATTTTATCTAAATTTGTTATATATAAAAAGTAGCGTAGTACTCTTAACTCTGTGTAACAGGCTTATCTACCATCTTATAAAACCCAAGATTCCCTTACATTGTAAATTTGCACAATTTACTTACGTTAATGAGGGAGGGATAATAAACTTTATCTTTGGTTGAAGTTAACTTGAAATTGGTTTAAGATCAAACAATAATTGCTGGACCCCTGCAGTACCATCTTGGACCCCCTAGGACCTTGCTTTAGGTCCTCAATCCCCTGGTTTGACCAATTTTGTTTAAATCTGAAAAAAAAAGGTGGTAATATTAAATCTGTTACTCGCTATCTGGACACAAAGTTTAAAAATGGCATCGGAACGTTGGTCGTCAGTGCTGTTATTGTTAAATAAAACTAATGCTAAAACTACTAAAAATACTTGAAAAATGATACTAAAAAATCTGAAATTGAATAAAATGTAAATATTAGATTAAAAAAAAAACTTGCCTTGGCAACCCACTGAAATAAATTAAGTTGAAGTACTAAAACTAAAATAACAATATATTAAAACAAAATAAAATATTTAAAAACTCAAAAACTAATAAAAATGACAAAAGTACATAAAAAATTATTAAAACTTAAAGTAAAAATTAAAAACATTTACTTCTGAAAATAATAAAATCTAATTTATATTGTTAAAATAATATTTGTATTGTTTTCAGTGTAGTGTTTTCACAAAGATAGTTCTGTGAAATCAGTGTTGCCAAGTCTGTCCTTTTCCAGCGGAACTGAACTACTTTAACACCATGGGTTGTTTTTCATGTGATATTTAGCCCCTTGAATGCCCTGTAAAAAAAAAGTTTTGGGCTAGTTTTATGTAGCAATTAAGTGGGTTTTGTTGTGAAAACCTGGAAACCTTATCTGAAAAACTCCTAAAAGTTCAAGAATGAAACAAAGTCATAGCTTTCTTCTTTTCTTTTCTTTTTTTTTCTTTTTTTTTTTTTATAAATTCAAAAATAAATACAGTATGCCTCTTACTAATTATAGCACAAAATAAACATGAGTGAACATCAGAAGGCATCTTAAACAGTGGAAAAACATTACTATGCACCATTTTTCAAATTCAAGTCCACTGATGTTAATCCACTCTCCTGTCTGGTGTTTGTCAGATAAAAAAGTCGATTCAGCATTATGATTGGTCAGATTGCCTGTCAGTCAAACTCCTGGCAAAGGGTCAATTGTTGCATTACAGTTATTGAGATCTATAAATAAGCACTTAATTACATTACAAAGACCATTGCCTTTTGGAATGAGTTAATGAAGAAATTTACTTTGAATGTGACCATCAAAGGTTGCTTGGCACTTTATATCGATCTAGACATCGAGTTGAAGCTTTGTGGGATGCTTGTGGCCTAAAATGCAACCACAGCAAGGCTCAAACTACTGGTATCATTTGACCCAAAGGCAGATTAGATGACATATGGAGGGAGGAAAGGTCATGACCTTTAAAAGTTATTCATGTGTAAGAGCATCCTCACATTTCTGAATTCACCACATTAGGACACTTGTGAACACATTATCTAGTATGCAGTACTCAACACTTGAGAAGATCTGTTAGGGTCACAAAGCTGGAGATCACAATATCACTATATTGCACTTTGCTGCACTTGAAATGACATCTTAATGTTGTTCTTGGCATGTTTGAGATAGTGTTTTATAGATAGATAGGGTTATCTCAGTATATTTGCTGCACTTTTTTCTACAAGAAAATAGAAAACAGCATACTCAAAGAAAGCAAAGCAAGTACTTCCAGTGTAGACAGATTTGTTGACGATAATGTTGATTTTTTTTGTTTTTGCTTTTTCCCGTAGAGTGATACAATCTTTATTTTTCATTTTTTAAAAACTAACCCCACCTCTCTGTCTGTGTTTATGTGTAAGCGGGCTGTTGACAGAGGGTGTGTTTTCCACACAGAATGGTTATTTCACACCGCCTGAGGGTGTTCACGTAAAGATTTTTGTCAGAGTGAAAGAATCACTTATCTCATCTGTCAACTGAAGACAGAGACAGTCAGATGCAGGGAGGAGCAGAAGTTACAGATTCTGACATGCTTTGCCTATATTTGTGTATGTGAGAGCTCACTGGCTGCTTCTACACTTCCCTGCACCGTTACATTCTTACAGTGTTTCAGTTTCCTTTCTTTAAAAAAAACAGTACATTGATAAGTTTCTACAGAACTAGAGCTCATTATGAAGCTTAATGGTGAAGTGTTTTATTTCTGCATCACTAGTAGCAAATAAAACACACAGATAAATGGATTCTCAGGTACTACAGATACTGCATACTCCAGATTTAAAGTATTAAGCACTGTGTACATGATGTGAGAAACCTCTAAAAGGAAGTTCACAAAAGGTTTTGAGGGGTTAAAATATACATACACAATTTTAAAGATTCTCCCTATGAAATGAGAAACGTTTCAACAGCATTTTCAAAAAGCCATTTGGTTATATAATGACTAACAAAAGTTATACTAGTCAGGGTGCATATACACCAAATAGATGCTTGTGAACAAAAGCTACTCAAGAGCTAACTGTAGCAGCAGCAGATTGCTTGAGCACTTTTCTTTATTTATAATCACATTATTTTAAATGTGCATACTGTAGCAATTCATTTGGTGCATCAAAGTGTCGCTCCATATTTTACATAACAGACATAAGCGGATACACTGTAGCTAATCTGCCAAAGGGGAAAAGTTAATGTTAGGTGCGAGAGCTGAAGCAGTGCTGAAAGCAGGTCTGTCTGTCCAAATATGGCAAACCCTGAACATCATAAAGCCAGTCAGTAGATGGGACCTTTCTGTTTGATGGCAGGCATGCTGCCCATCTCACATGACTGTTGCTGATGAGATTATTCATCCTTTCATCTGTTTCTCTACAGGATTACCTGGAGTGCATCAGCAATCAGTCTCTTCTGCTGTTGGGAGATGAAGAGAGGAATTCTTTATTTGGAAATATCCGTGAGATTTACCATTTTAACAGGTACACACACACACACACACACACACACACACACACATTTCAGTTCCTGTTTGTTTCAGTTTTGTTTTTGTTTTTGTTTTTTTTCATGTAAACTATTGGATAAACTATTATATAGTATATTATAAACTATTATTGGTCATTTTGACCTTTGCAGTTGTGTCCAACCATTAACATCATATAATAATATTATTATTTGACTAAAAATGATAATTTGATGATTTGGTTTTTAAAGCAATTATTAATCACCAGGAATATTTTGCTGTGTGCAACCCTGATATTGTAATTTTCTGCCAGTTATTTAAAAATTTTATATTTTTTAAATGGAAAATGTAAGTTCATCAGTAACTAAAAGTCAAAATTTCAAAATCTCATCCCAAAATATCTAATAGATTATTAAAGATTATTCAGATTATTAAATCTGGTGTAGTTACCCCATTATTTACTCACTCTCCAGGCATCCTAGGTGTATATGACTTCCTTCCAAGCTTTAGAAAGGCATAGACGGGTGTTTCTCTTCATCAGTCCAAAACAAGTCAAATAAACTGCATCTATCCATAATAATAAGTGCCTCAAACGGCTCCAGCAAATCGATGTGTTTTTGTAAGAAAAATATCCATATTTAAAAATGTACGAATCCGAACACGGAACCAGCTCCGGGCGGATGACATAGGACATCAGCGTTGCGCAATGCCAACATATTATGTCATCTGCCCAGAGCTGCTTCTGTGAGCGCAAGCTAGATTAAATGGATTCTTATGTTTTAAATATGGATATTTTTATGCCGCTATTGAAGAAGACCTTTATTCACCTCGTGTGATGCACTTCTTGTTATTGATGGATGCACTTTATGGGACTTGTTTTAGAATGATGAAGGGAAACACCCATCTAAGCCATTCTAAAGCGTGGAAGTGCCAGGATAATTTTTAATATAACTCCAATTGGATTCGTTTGAAAGAAGGAAGTCATTTACACCTAGGATGGCTGGAGGTGAGCAAATAATGGGCTAATTTTCATTTTTGGCTGAACTATCCCTTTAAAATTATTAAAATTGTATCTGGACGTGCCTGACTTAAAGTTGACAACTTCATATTAATGAAAAAAATGAAAAAAACAAAATCTTACATAACATTTATTTTGACCTTCTGAGGTAGACTACTGAATATTGGTTGCTACCTGATCTCATGACAAAAACATACCTGTGGAAACATTTTCACAAGATGCGAGTTATGTACCAATAAGTACGTATCATTGCAGTCTCCAACAGAAACGAACATTAGAGGCGGTAAAACACGAGCACTTGTAATCGTTTTTGTACACAGTTATGGTTACAGCTCCATATGTTTTGCATTGCGAATGTTACAAGCTTGCTTGGGAACTCAACCGGCACTGAATTGGATTTAGGATGTGGAATCATTGGGTACAAATTCCGTGAAAAACATGACTAAAGATGAGAGATCAAAAAACAGGCTGAAATGGCATGTTTGCGATTGCGTTTTTATGTCACATTCACTTTTGTTCATACTATCGGGTAGGTTTATGTGTAGTGCAGATGGTACGTTATCCTAAAATGTCATGGAGCATTAGAGTTATAGCGGCACTCAAAGGACATTTCATGTACAAAACCAACTTCACGTAAAATGTACCATATGTACGTTCATCTGTTCAAGGGAAAAATCTTTTAGCCCCACTCAGTGGATATTTCACATGGAATGTGGCACAAAACGTGCATGCTGGTTTTTCGTGTCTTGCGAAAAAAGTTCCCACAGGTACGTTTTTGTCAGTAGATTAGGTTGATTTTTTAACATCTCCCTTCAATGACCATTTGAGGAAAACTGACAGAGCAAAATGACAACAAAATGACAGAAAGTGTCCTTAAGGCCTGATGAGGGAAGATCTTCTGTTTTAGACTGTCTGCTCTGTATGTGCCATTTCTCTTTCCTCAGTTCCTCTCACTTTGGACCACACACACACACACACACCTGCACATTTTACCACACTTGCACCAAATTCAGCCCACACACACGCGCACACTTTCAGAGTGTTACCTCATATGGCTGCAATGCTGAAATGACCACATATGTATTCACAATGCTGTTCAATTCATGGAAGTGGGTCTTTCCTTACAGTGCAATTCCTACAATACAGCACGTAACTGGAAAACAATTTGAGTAGTTTCATAACAGTTCAGCCCTTTAATGGATGTGAGTAATGATGTATAATCATTCTGTGTGTGTGTGTGTGTGTGTTTTAGTGATCTGCTTCATGACCTGGAGAAGTGTAACGCCAACCCAGTTGCTATTGCAAAGTGTTTTGTAGCCAAGGTAAAACTCTTCTCTCTCTCGCTAACTCGAAATGAAACTTTTATGATTATTTGCTCACCCTCAGGTCATTACAAACCACATTTTAGACTTTCCTTCATCCATAAAACATAAATGGAAAAATTATGAAGACTGCTATCACATGGTCACACACGTGAACAATCATCACTGTTATGCCTATTATGTGTTATGATTCGTTTCCTACCTCAAGCTGACTAGTGTAATAATAACACATACTTGAGTAAGTGTTATAGCTGTTTTATAGCTCTAATTAACAGCTGCTGGAATGCAGCTGGTTTGTGTGGTTTTCTGTCCTGTTGAGTTGTGTGATAATTGCTTTGTTTTGTTCAGGTTATTGTTGTGCTAATGTAGTGTTAGCAGGGGGCTGACAATTTACACAGTGCAAATGACTGTGGCTTACAAGATCTCATATAAAGCTGAAAACCCACACATCCAGCCCAGCCCTGAGCGGCAAACAGGCCTTCAGAGATCTGTGTATACTGCTATGAGGGTTTATGTTTATGTCTACTTGTGAAAACAGCAGAGAGACATACAGTATATATACAGAGAGGTACTACAAATAAAACACATTGATAAGTGGTGGTTTCCTCTGAGACACTATACCAGCTATTGCTTTCCTGTCTTCCTCTTTTGTCCTGCTCTCATACACACTCTCACACACGTGCTTACATTCGGACATACACTTTCTGTTCAGTGTGGGTTATTGATTTTTTGTTGACAAGGTACATATGTGACCCTGGACCACAAAACCAGTCTTAAGTAGCACAGGTATATTTGTAGCAATAGCAAAAATACATTGTATGGGTCAAAATGATATTTTTTTCTGTTATGCCATAAATCATTAGGATATTAAATAAAGATCATGTTCCATGAAGATATTTAGTAAATTTCCTACTGTAAATATATTAAATCTCAATGTTTGATTAGTAATATGCATTGCTGAAAACTTCATTTGGACAACTTTAAAGGCACCCTCAGCTTTCAGATGATGTATAAATCTCAATTTCAAAAATGTACCTTTATGACTGGTTTTGTGGCCATTACCCATATGGATCAGAGTTTATAAGGGAATCTAAATCTGTGTATTGGACCAAAAATATAAATAAATAAATACATACATATATAATAGAAAGTCTGTAGTGTCCGATGTTAATAATTGTAATTTTTCAATATTTTCCACCTGTACCTGATTAGGTCCTTTAAGGACCTTATTCCAATGAGTTTAAATAAATAATACATCTAAAAATAGTAGTTAATTAACTAAACCTAGAATATATATATATATATATATATATAACAACAAAACAAAACATCAAAAACATGAATTCATTCAGGGACATTTTCACTTTTTTTCCATGAGATTTACACTTTTATATAAAAGCAACTCACATGTGAAAAATACAACAAATCAATTCATCCAATCAGAATAATATCAGTGTTGCTTTAGTTTTATTTAAATACTATCATAGTATGTATTAATATTCTAAATGAGCTTTTACGTTTATTTTTATATTTTCAGTATTTTTTTTTATTTTAGTTTAAGTTTTAGTAATTTTGCTATGTGCTTTTGTGATTTTTATTATTTTTTATTTCTATTTTGCTTTCAGTAATTTAGTATTTTTTAGTAATTTAATTTTAGCACATCAGTATAACTTTTAGTTATTTTTTAACTGAGCCAATATGTTTACGTAAATCACCAAAAACGTTTTTCAATATTTACAATAAATGTAATAAACTATACTGTTTTAACTGTAACCTAAAAATGGTGACATCTAAATAAACTGGTTTTATTTAAATAATAAATATGATTTAATATTGCTGAATCCATCTTAATGCAATCATCTAAAAAAAAAATAATAATAATAATAATAATAATTTGTATGGGTTATATCAGATATAAATAGCCTGTTCCTACTTTTTACAGCGTATCAAGCTTAGTGTGTGCGTACTGGTCAGTAAAGGTTAGTCATCATTAGCAAACACTCCCAGAACTCTCTCTCTCTCTGTGTAAAGGCATTACTCAGCCAGTTCTGTGATATTGATATCACAAAGGAGCTTCAGGATTCCAGTAAGAGTGAGGAGTTTTATTACATCTGATTCCTATCAAAGCTATCCTGAGAACACTGCCTTTCTCTTTCCCCCGTTAAAGGCAAACGCTGACTCAGTTTATTTCTCTGAGAACAGTAACGATCCTCCACCTGCTGTTTGCTGCTCTTCGGTTCAGACAGAAGGATGTTACACAGCACGACTATAAAACAGTCCTGGTTCTGGATGCTAATTGGTTGATAAAGTGTTCCATCTGCACCAGAGTGCATTATATAACAGCTCTGACAAAAAAGTCTCCATTAATTTTAAAAATGTGATGAATGCTAAATGTAGACTTGAAGACAACTTAGCATAATCAAACAGTAAGCACACATCTGGTTGTGGTTCCGGACCTTTCAAAAACAGGAGAGTACGCTGCTCTTTAATTTATACATTTTCCCATGGAGAACCTACCACTCAAGTGTGTTTGTGTGTGCGTTTGGGTCACAGCATTTATGCAAGGATGCTTCATTAATAAAGCTACCTGTGTGTTTGTGTGTGTGTGTGTGTGTGTGTGTGTGTGGAGAGAGAGAGGGCAGATGTGAAAGCCAGCGGGGGCAGCTGAGAGGGGGGTATTAGAGGAAGAGGATAAATGGCTCTTTGATACTCAGACTCTCTGTACTTTTCCAAGTGCTTTGATGTTCATATAGGCGGAATGAGAGAGCAAAAGACTCCAGATGAAGGAGGAGTAGAGAGAGATTTAATCAGAGCACACTCACATCTACCATTACTGTAAACACAACATCAGGACTCTTATTACAGTCACTGCAACCGCTGTGCATGTCTGTGTGCTGGCTTTAAATTGCACCATCCTGATGTGACCTTTCAGAGAAAGTCTACCACTTTATGTGCCTAAACAGACGTACACACACTGACTTTGCTATCTAAATGTGGACATAATCCTCATTAAGTGACAGTTGTTCATGAGTTCCTTGTTTGTCCTGAACAGTTAAACTGTCCACTGTTCTTTGGTTTTTCAGCATTTTTGTGTACTGAACCCTTTCCAACATTGACTGTATGATTTTGCGATCCATCTTTTCACACTGAGGACAACTGAGGGACTCATATGTGACCCTGGACCACAAAACCAGTCATAAGCCCCAATTTTTTCAAAATTGAGATTTATACACCATCTGAACGCTGAATAAAGGATAAGGCAATATTTGGCCAAGATACAACAATTTGAGAAAATCGATTTTAACGTTGTTCAAATGAAGTAATTAGCAATGCATATTACTAATCAAAAATTAAATTGTGATATATTTACAGTAGGAAATCTACAAAATATCTTCATGGAACATGATCTTAACATCCTAATGATTTTTTTGCATAAAAGAAAAATCGATAATTTTGACATACAATGTATTTTTGGCTATTGCTACAAATATACCCGTGCTACTTAAGACTGGTTTTGTGGTTCACGGTCACATATTCAACTATTACAGAAGGTTCAAACGCTCACTGATGCTCAGAAGGAAAAACGATGCATTAAGAGCCAGGGGGTGAAAACTTTTGAAATTTGAAGGTCTGGGTAAATTTAACTTATTTTGTCTTCTGGGAAATGTGTAAGTAGCTTCTGAAGGGCAGTACTAAATGAAAACAAATATAATATTTAGGCAAAATAAGTAAAAATGTACACATCTCCATTCTGTTCAAAAGTTTTCACCCCCCGTCTCTTAATGCATTGTGTTTCCTTCTAGAGCATCAGTGAGTGTTTGAACTTTCTGTAATAGTTGCATATGAGTCCCTTAGTTGTCCTCAGTGTGAAAAGATGGACCTAAAAGATTTTTCTGAAGAACAGTGGGCAGTTTAACTGTTCAGGACAAACAAAGGACTCACAAACAACTATCACTAAACAAACAAACAAATAAACAAACAAAAAAACAGTATTAAGAATCAAGTGTATGTGAACTTTTGAACAGGGTAATTTTTTTATAAATGCAACTATTATTTTCTCTTGTGGACTATATGTAAACATCTTTTATGTGAAATATCTCATTCAAAAAACAACATGAATTTTGTATGATCCCTCTTATTTTGGTAAAATAATTAACATTTTGTAAATTCTGCAAGGTGTGTTAACTTTTGACTATGTATCTTATCAGTTTGTAACATGAGGATGAGTAAATGATCATTTATTTATTTATTTATTTATTTTTTTTTTGGATGAACTAATCCTAAGTATTAAAATTGTCCTGCACAAGTATTCATTACCCTTACACAAGCCTTTCTATATTATCTGTCAAGTTATTATTCAGTATGTTTATCTAGTCATATTCCATGTGGGGACCTCTGGCTGACCCCCACCCAAACACACGTCTTCCTTTCAGTAACTAATCCTAATGTCCTAATTGTTTTTCAGAGTGAAGACTTCCACATATACACGCAGTACTGCACAAATTATCCAAGGTAAGAAATACTTCCTGTGGTTTGTGGTTGTAGTTTATTTCCTGTGGTTTGTATGTCACCATCTGTCTCTCAATATAACGCTTTATAAGACTTCAAGAGCAATGTCCGTCTCGGATGCCTGTTGTGTGTGTGTGGAATGTGAGACTTGTGAGAGTGTGTGCTCATATTATATGTTGTGTGTGTGTGCATGTGTATAACACCATTGGAGTCTGAGAGTCTGTTCCTATATATTCTCCCCCTGAGGGAAACCCCCTGTCTGACTGTCTGGCTCTCTCTCTATCACATGTACAATCTGCCCCTTTGTTTATTACATGTAAAAATGCACCAAGTAACCTTTTACCCTTAAGAATTGAAACTTTTTTTTAAATGACATACAAATTACAATGGCCGCCATGTTGAGATCTCTTGACCAGGAGTGTGTTTTGCCAAAAGCATTGCTAGCCAGCTAAGGGTTGCAAGGTCTGTCATTACCATCACAGTATAATGATTCGGTGTTTCCCAAAACCATAGATCCAACAAACATCTGCAAACAGCTTTGCAAATTTGTACGGCTGGAGCTACAGTTCTTGACCTGCGGTTAAATGCGTAGGTACTTTGACGTGGACCTAAATAGCTCAAAAATAAGCTGACATGCAATACAATCTATTTTTTTCAGTCCATATAGATTAAGGTTTTATTCACCATCTTTTAGATTGTCAAGGAAATGTTTCTGAAGAGTCTGCGTGTATATGAACCCCAGGCAATGACTTAAGAGGGAACCCACAATTCAATCAAACAAATAAATAAAGTAAAACAACATTTTTCTGTTATTTACAGAAATGATGTGACATTAATTTCATCTTAAATCATTTAATTAGAATTGATGGACGTGCAACAAAATCCCATCAGTTTCAGGAAACAGCCATGACTAGCCATGACTAATTTCGCTAACAATGCATCACACAGTAAGTAATGGATGACAATATGCTTGTTTATAGAAAAGTAAGACATTGGTAACATAAAAACATAGCTTTTGCATGTGCTTTATCCATGAGACAACTTCCAGTAGTTAGAGGGAGTACTGGACTAGCCCTGCTGAAAAAAAAAACAGCTAAAACCAGCCTAAGCTTGTAGGCTGGTTTTAGCTGGTCAACCAGCCTGGTCTTAGCTGGTTGGCAGGCTGGTTTTAGAGGGGTTTTGGACACTTCCTTAGCTGATCAGGATGGTCTTAGCTGATCAGGCTGGGAGACCAGCTAGAACGACCAGCTAAAACCAACCTGACCAGCCTAGCCGGGCTGGGAGATCAGCTAAAATTAGCTACTTCCAACTTAAAACCAGCTAAGACCAGCCAACCAGCTTAGGCTGGTTTTAGCAGTTTGTTTTTCAGCAGGGAATTTATCTGAATTCATGTTTATTATTATTGGAGGTTATAATGAACACAATACAAGTCAAAGAATGGATTTTGAAGGTTGCCAGGTCAGTGCATCAAATCTTGAAGATAATTGTTTGAGACATTTAATAGGAAGTACACCAGGCGTCCATAAGCAGAACTTTATATTCTATATTTATATGTGGGACCACAAAACCAGACATAAGGTTCTTTTTTTTTTTTTTTTTTTTAATTGAGGTTTATACATCACCATAGGACAATATTTGGCCGAGATACAGCTATATGCATATCTGGAAACTGAGGGTGCAAATAAATAAAAAAAAAAATAAATAAAATTGAGAAGTTGTCCAAAAAAAGTTCTTAGCAATGAATAACACTAATCAAAAATTGTGTTTTGATATATTTACAGTAGGAAAATTACAAAATATCTTAATGGAACATGATCTTTACTTAATATCCTAATGATTTTTGGCATAAAAGAAAAAGTGATCATTTTGACCCATACAATGGTTATTGCTACAAATATACCCATGGTACTTAAGACTGGTTTTGTGGTCCAGGGTCAAACATATTTCCGAGTTACATCTGTGAAACAGATTATTTTTAAACAAAAACAATGTACGATTACAAAGTCTACATATTGCATCTTTTTTCTCTAGTTTCTTTAGTAGACTGAAATTGCTGTGGGCTAAGTGGACCAGACTAGTTAAAACTGTTAAAAGCTGTTCAGTTGAAGTTCAAGTTTCTTTGAAATAGCTTAGCTTTGCTTGCTAGCAAGCTACATTGGGTCAACTTCGTGAACATTTGTTTTAGTCAACGTTTACTAAACAGTGTTGAGGCCTTGAATAAAGGTTATTGGAGATTAATGTGAATATGTGTCAAATATATTTGCCTTTGGGTGCATGTATATGTGCAGAGATTTGAGCCTATTCATAAGTCTGAAATATGACAAAGTTTAACAAAAGCTTTGACATACAACACCTTTTTCTAGCAAAATGCCACCCACACCCATGGTTTTTCTTTTTAATCAAACGCGCACACACATACACACTGGTGCAGCACGTGCTGTCACGAGTCCTACTTTTGATGTTAGGACAAATTAAAAGTGACGTGACTCAGTAGTAGTTTCATCAGATGCTGCATGGTATGTTTGTATGAATGGATTGTTGTCTAGGCCATGGAGACCCTCTCTCCACACCCTCACACAGCTGTTGACCCTAACCAAGGTCATATGGCACGCTCACACACACATACAGTAACACTCCTGAAAGCAATAGCTGTATCTCAGTGATACTCGGGTCATATTTCCCATTGGGACAATGTGAAGTCTGTGCGCAGGACGCTGGAATGCACGCACACACACGTCTATCTGTCCGAGTGCTTTGTGAGGCGTGGCAGCAGATCCAATAAACTGTAAAATCTGTGTTTTAACAGAAGGGCCCGACCTTACTCTCTCAACCGTGCATATGTGCATCTTTGTTGTGTGTGTATGTCTCTGTGTGTTTGTTTGTTTATCTATGCAATAATGTATTGTACATCAGCCAAAAAATGTTTGGACACTTGATCACCCAAAAATAAACATTCTGTCATCAATTACTCATTAGCATGTTGTTCCAAACCAGTTAACGTTCTTTTTCTTTCATGGAACACAAAAGAACATGTGAGTTCCAAAATGAGTGATGTTGAATTTTTGGATGAACTATCTATTTAAGCCAGTCTTAAAAATGTCTGAATCTCACTGCATTAGACAAACTATGATTCGCTAACTGCTTATATCAGCACATATTCCCTCTTTTGGTACCAAAAAAGAAAGAAAGAAAAAATAGCAATGAAAATGCATGAAAAGCTAATTTTGTGGCCTTATTGCATATGCATTTGTAGTAGTTTCGCTTTGAGACAGAACATTTGTAGGAGGAGAGTATTTAAATGAATCATGCAAGGTGATTTACTAAGGATGGCTCTAAGTGCCATTTATTTTAAAGAAAGATACCATGCACAGATTTCCAACTAATTATTTATGACCCTGGACCACAAAACCATCCACAAAAAGTCATAAGGTCCATTTTTTGAAACTAAGATTTATACATATCTGAAAACTGAAATATCTGAAAAGCTTTCTTAGCAATGCATATTACTAATCAAAAATCAAGTTTTGATATATTTACGGAATGAAATTTACAAAATATCTTCATGGAACATGATCTTTAGTTAATATCCTAATGACTTTTGGCATAAAAAATTGATAATTTTGACCCATACAATGTATTTTTAACTATTGCTACAAATATGTCCGTGAAACTTATGACTGGTTTTGTGGTCCAGGGTCATATTTTAAAAGAAGCATGTTGGTCTACAAAATAGATTTACAGTTCAAAATGAAGGAAAAAGACTTTATGACATTGTAGCTGTGAAACACTAGATCGAATTCATAGTTGATGTCATCAACACCTATGATTACTCTGCTAAAGAAAACAGATGAGTATTTAGTGCACTTTGAAATACACCAATCCCCAGTTTCACAGACATGGCTTAAGCCTTGTCCCAGACTAAAATGTACATCTGAGCTGTTTCAACTGAAGGAAACTTCCACTGGCTGATCTTAAAATATATCAGTGCCTTTGTTTTGTCTCAAGATAGACATCAGTAATGTTTTTTCTAAGGCATGTTTATAAAAAAAATACTTAAATGTTTTATCTGAACCATGCCCTAATCCTGGATTAGTCTAAGCATTGTCTGTGAAAACGAGCCTAAGTGTAGGAGATGATTTTACCGACAGAGGAAGGTCATTCCAAAGACTTGGGGTTGCAACAGAAAAAGCCAGATCATCTTTGCATTTTAAGCGAGGAACCACAAAGTGTAATTGATCATTTGAATGCAGTGACCAATTAGACTAATGAAGATTGATTAAATCAGGAACATACTCTGGTGCTAAGCCATGCAAAGCTTTAAAGACATATCGCAGGATTTTGTAATGAATTCTGCATTGTACAGGTAGCTAGTGTAGATTGATAAGCACTGGAGTAATGTGCTCTCTCTTCTTAGCACCCATTAGGAGCCTAGCCCCTGCATTCTAAACGAGCTGCAGGCGAGAGAGGCCTGACTCACACCCACATTTAATGCATTACAATCATCCAAATGCGATTACACAAAGGCATGCACAACTTTCTCCATGTCCTCAAAAGAGAGGACAGACTTCAAGACTTTAACGATATAGATCTACCAGCTAATTAAAAGTAACTCAGTAACAATGAAGAAAAGTGAAGTGTGTTTTGAGAAAACACAGTTGACATTTGGTTTGATATTTTGTGTCTAATTGAATAACATTCAGATATTTTTAAGTACACTTAAGTGTTTTTTCATATAATTTTGGTTCTAGCCTTAACAAATGAATCAAAGAGAGATGCCAAATCAATAATATGCCACTGACATGTTTATATTCTGCATATCTGCCAAGGTCTGAGTGGACATAAAGTAAACGTTTTTATTGATAACATATTTGTGTGCATCCGCAGGTCCGTTGCTGTCTTAACAGAGTGCATGCGGAACAAAACAGTGGCAAAGTTTCTGCGAGAGCGCCAGGAAAGTCTTAAACACTCCCTTCCTCTCGGCTCCTACCTGCTTAAACCTGTCCAGAGGATCCTAAAGTATCATCTACTACTGCATGTAAGTACACAAACACCCAGAATGACCTTTCTATGCACACATAGACCCTATACATAGTACACCTGTTCACAAAGACTTCCCTTGACACACACAAAAATGGTTACGACACTGATCTAAGATGTGTTTGGTGTTTTGCAGGAGATCGCCACTCATCTGGAAAAGGATTCAGAGATGTACGACGTAATCCAGGAAGCCATCGACACCATGCAGAGGGTTGCCTGGCACATCAATGACATGAAGAGAAAACACGAGCATGCAGTGAGACTGCAGGTTTGTGTACCCTACAAACATTCATATACACACTATGTACATATAGACTGGTGTATCAGTTACTTCACAAGAATACATAAAAGTAAACTGGTCTGGGCTACGTCCCCCAAAAATCTGTAAGCCCTATGTAAATCACAGCACTGGTGCCAATAGCTTCTACCACCTATCTAGGCTTAGAAAAAAGGGGGGGTCATGTAATTGTTTAGAAAAAGGTAGCTGTTTTTACTAGCCTAATCTTCTGTAGATGGTCTACAACAGGGGTGTCCAATTCTCCTCCGGAAGGACAATGTTCCTGTAGAGTTACCCCTCATTAAACACCTAAGCTAATCGGAGTCTTCAGGATTACTAAACCTCCAGGCAGATGTGTTGGAGCAAGTTGGAACTAAACTCTGAGGAAAAATTGCGCTCCTGGAACATGATTGGACTCCCCTGGATTACTATGTCAGCACTGCACAAGACCACAAGCTGGTAGTTCAGTTGATCAAACTAGGAGAATTGGTTCTTGAAAGGAAATGACCAACCTGGACCAGTTAAAATCCAATACCAACTATATTAATTTGCTTTAGGGTGCACAATTTTTTATGGGTGTGTGGTAACAAAGAACATTATGTTCGAGACTCATCAGATATAAACGTCATTCCCAACATGCCCGTTGGCTAATTTTACCTCATGTATGTGACGCTCCTCCTCTTCTGCTCTTATTTTCTCTCTCTCAGGAAATTCAGAGCTTGCTGACTAATTGGAAGGGGCCTGATCTGATTGGCTACGGTGAGCTGGTTCTTGAGGGAACATTCCGTATCCAGAGAGCGAAAAATGAACGAACACTCTTCCTTTTCGACAAACTTTTGCTGATCACCAAGAAACGCGAGGAGACTTACACCTACAAAGCCCATATCCTGGTGAGAGGCCATAAACGTACTAGTTCCCCCTGCTGGACCATCAGTTCAGGGTGATCAAGCTGGTGTTTTGGACGTGGTAGCATTAGACTATGCCAAGGAGGTATACCAAGCAAGCCTTGTCCACACCAGCTGGTCATAATGCAATTTCTATTGATGCTTGTCTCCAGTATATGCCAATTGGAGAGCAGCTTGCATTCTTCACATCTCTTGCAATGTATCCATGACAAATACAAGTAATGGTCTGTGCATGTAAAGTTTGGTGGAAAGTCCGAAGGCACAAATGAGTCATTATGAAGCTACTGTAGTAAACAGCTTCGGATAGTACTCACAATAAAGATGCAAACGTACCATGGTTTGAACCCAAATAGTACAGCACGAAAATAGACCTGCGGGGCAAGGGTAGGGGGTAGAAATTAACTCAAAGCAGTTGATCCACTTGTGAAAACAAACTACTTCACCAATTTTCACAGCACTGTGTACTTTCACAAGAAAATGTGCAAAAATTGTTCCCCCAAGGGGAGACCTTATTTACCCCTGGAGACTTCATAATAGTAACATAAGAGTACATGTTTCTATCTTATAGGTGTATATTACAAGTCAAAGATACTAGGATGCAACCTTTGGGGGTAAAGCAAGTCACAAAGGTATACCTTTGAGGGTACTGCCTCAGTGACAAGTTGTTGTACCCCTAAGCGTAGAGTTTTTACACATATTTCTGACACTGTGTAAATTGAATGTACATAAATTGTCATTGTTCTATAAAACATTTGGAACTATAAATGGCTGTGTTCTCTATTCTAATCTATAATCTGTTTCTTTTTTTGCAGTGCTGTAATCTAATGTTGGTAGAAGTCATTCCTAAGGAACCTCTAAGCTTCAGCGTGTTTCATTACAAGAACCCCAAACTTCAACACACTGTGCAGGTAACATTTCAAACTCTCTCTCTCTTTCTCTCTCAGACACACACACACACATACATACACGTGTATGTAACCAAAGATCAGCGGGTTGAGTTAAACACAGTGGAATGTCCAGCCTGAGGCCAGGCTTCTGACGGACAGCCAATCGCCTTGAACTTTACCCTAGTAAAACCACACCCCTTTACCTACAGGCTTCAGCCTGTATGAATATACACACACACAAGTGTGTGTGCGAGTGATGGTACGAGTCTCGCCTAAAGTCAGTGCTGGTACATCTGACCTTTGTGTTGGACTTCTGCCGAGTAGTCATAAATATGATGCAGTATGTGCCACAGAAGCCTGAACCGATTGAACGCCTGTAAATCACCTTGACTCCTAATTATTGAATGGTTCACTGTTATCTCACCAGCTAATACATGCCCAGTCATATGTTCTCTTTGATTTTATAACCTCTTAGAGTTAAAACATCTATCCATCAGTCTATCTTTCTATGGACACCTTTTCCCTACTGCATTAGATTTAGATTACATAATGAATTCTCACGGCAGGATGTTGGGGTTTAGTGTCTCTGAAATGAACCATGTATAAGTGCGTCACTGCTGAGTAGCGGTTCCAGTCAACCACATCTGTGAGTTAGTTACTGATTGTGCTGACGTTCACCCAGTTGATGAAAGTGTTTGTTTTGATTTTGACGACTGGTGTTTATGTTCTTTGATAGTGGGAAGACTCGGTCACAGTGGTTTCAAAGGTGTGTCGGTAAATGATCTTAAACTTGCAGATTGTGCTGATATGTCTGTATTACACTTTTAGGCGAAGTCTCAACAGGACAAGAAAATGTGGGTCCTGCATCTAAAACGGCTGATCCTTGAAAATCATCCTGCCAAAATACCGGCCAAGGTTAGAATGTGCACATACACACATTGTCCTAGCTCTACTTCTGCACAATGCACTCTGTAATTAGGCAGCTGTAGCCAAATCTGGCTATTCATACTCAACTGTGTCATGATAAAGTTGTTCACATTTCAAAGAGAATAAAGAACTTCAAAGGTGGAGCAGACATTTCTGTACTTTTAGAAGTGAAGACATAGCACCACCCAGAGGCCAATTAGTCAAATTTCAACAATATACTTTTTATTTAAAAAATGAGTATAAAAAGGAAGTGTTTGAGAAAGGTTCTTTCTGTCTCTACAGGCTAAGCAGGCCATTCTGGAGATGGATACCGCAAGTAAGCATTACTTTAACTTCAAACTGAAAGCTGCACAGCACTATATTTAGTAGTTCATGGGTGTTCACAAAGACTAGATTTTAGACACTATTCTTAACTTTTTTCAGACCACCCAAGTTTTAACTACAACTCTGATGACAAGAAAGTGAACACTAAAGAAGGTCCTTCGCCCCGGAGAGTACGCAGGAAGACAGGTGAGACCCGCAGCAAATACAACAAACAAACACACAAACAATTTTTCATTGATCATCTATTTACTCATCTTTTTGTCTCTCTGTGTTGCTGTTTCATCAGAGCCCTTATCTAAGTTATTGAAAAACTCCAAACACATAAGTAAGTAGCATTTGTTTTAATAAATGATAATTGAGAAAAAAAATATGCCTGCAAATAATAATCCTTAAAACGCTGTGGCATTTTTTCTTTCTGTCTTCCTTATTGTTGCTGTAGTATCCAGTCCAGATATTCCAAAGGTAAACACACCACCCATAACATGCAAGCATTAATCCCTTATACAAATCTGATGAAAAATATTTAAAAAGCAATGTATTTGTTCCTCAGCGTTCTAGTTTGGGAGTTACTCTGCTGTCACCTGTTGCCCATTTGGGTACTATTGGCCGATCCCGTAGCCTTGTCAGCGAATCACAGGAATCTCTGGACCCTGGTGACCACAGTGACATTGACGACGAGCCACATCCACAGGATGCTGATGATGAAGACGATACTGGTTTGGTAAGTCTGGCATTCGATGTATTATTTTAATCCTATTAATAATTACTTAGGCATCAGTTAAAGTAGCAGCAAACAATGACAATTCAGGGTTTAGAATTAAAGATGCAAACGTATTGGTGTGCTTGCAATTTTCACAAGGAAAAGCACCTTGCTCATTTTCAAATGTAGAGCTCTGGCTTATTTCATTTTTTTATTGATTATGAATAATGTTCTAAGAGTCAACTTTTGCACAAGCAGAGCTCTGGGGGCAAGCTGAGAGTACCAGGGAAGGGTAGCCGGAAAAGACTGAACCAGCAAGTATCGGTGGACAGTATTGACCAGTGGAGAAACCACAACCTTACTCATACAGATCTCCAGGTACTGACATGTGATACATAATGCAGCTAGGACATAGTTCACACCAAGAATTATTTTGTAGCTCCTGCAGCCCTAATCTTATGTGAGGTAAAAGTGATTATTCATTTTTTTGTCATTTAGACTGCTAAAGAGTCCCTGCAAAATAAGGTCATCACCCCTCCTATCCTACGGGTTACAGCACCTCCAGAAGGAGACAGAGATGAACGCTGCTCTAATATGCTGGGAACAGGAGAGACACCTTCCTTCCGCAACATATGGACAGACCATCGAGTCCGGAGGGCTATGTTTCCAACTCGTCAAAAGAGTTTTCAAATCGATGATGACGAAGACATCTATCAGATGTTCGTGCCAACGGAGAATGATGTAAGCAGCCATGATGCCGAGAGTGACCATGAAACTGCTGACCATCCAGAAAGACCCTGTAGCTGGCATGTTGAACAAACTCAAACATCACGGCTAGACCTCCCCACAAGCAGGAACAGAGTACTTCGCAGGGCTAGCAGTGTTGGAGAAAACCAAACTGAGCGACAAAGCCCTACTAAGCGAGCCTTACAAGAGGAAGAGACCAACAACCAGACTGAGTCTTCAAGCAATGAAATCTCAGGGTCATCTTCTGCTGAGCAGTTAACAATTGATGATATCGAGAATGTTTATGACAACATTAGTTACGAGGAGCTTCAGGCCATGGGGCTTATCCGCAAGGATCAAGTTGAGGCAGCAGAGGTCAAATCTAGGATACCACCACAAGTTATAATAACTCCAACTGAAACCGAGAGTTCATGCGAGAGCAATAGGTCTTCTGGTCAAGGAGGAGAGCCGCTTGAGACATGTGAACTGCAAATTGTTGAGGATGAGGAGAATGTCTACGACACCATTGTCTTCCAGGAGCACCCAGTCCTTGCAGTTGAGAGGGATCAGGGAAAACCAGACAGATTGCAGACATCTGAAGTAGACCTCATGGCTACAAATAAGACAGAGGTTGAAAAGCCCCGCATTCCCTCTGTTGCAGTGTCAGACACTGAATCATCTCCGCTTTCCACAGCTGATCATACATTAGAGCAAGTGGATGAGATCTGGACAGATCTGGAAAACTACATCCGGAACAATGAAAAGAAGCCTGACAGACTTCCAGCTGCATTTCCCGTAAGTGGAACAGACGCCGCATGTAAAATGCAGGACTCTCCCAAAAAATCACATGATACCCCGCACAAAGCACAAGACTCTCCACGAAAAGCACATAACTCCCCAAGTAAAGGGAATAGGGTGCAACAAAGAGCTAGTGATACCCAATGCAAAGCACAAGAATCTCCAAGTAAGAAAGCCAATTCTGCACCACAGTCAAATGATTCTCCATGCAAATTACCTTTAAATACGGTCCCTGTCGTTTGTGCTGCATCTGGGTCACCCAACCCACCACCCTATAACCCCCCTCCAGCTTTCCAGATCCCCATCCTCAACATTCCAGAAATTGTAGAAACCAGGTTGGATGAGAAAGACAAGGCGTCTTCTCCTGTAGCACCTTCCATTCCACTCCCTCCTACCCCTGAGCCTCAACCTGGTACAGTGAAGAGCATTCGCAATAAACTTGCAAGATTAAGCAGCGGAAGCTTCAGGATGGACGATGAGGATATCCCTTCACCAAAGGACTCAGAACTTCAGACCCTGTTTAGCAGCATGGACTCAGGCTCCTCTAATATGCTGCTGAGTGTGGAAACTGGGGACCAGTTTCTTGAGCTTGGGGAGAGGGGCAAGAACAGAGTGTTCCTCATGGCTAGACAGTACAGTCAGAAGATCAAAAAGGCCAACCAGTTATTGAAGATGAAGAGCATGGACCATGAACCCAGTTGTGCTAAGCTCAGGCTAAGCAAACAGAAAGACCTGGCAGCCATACTGGAGGAGAAGAAACAAGGTGGCAGTGCAATAGGTAAGGTTTTTCTTTCTTCTACAAAGTGCTGTTCATAAAGATTAAACATATGATATATTGGGTTATGAATGTCTCTGTCTTCTTTTCTTTTGCTTAGGTGCAAGAATAGCAGAGTATTCTCATCTGTATGAACATGTGGTTTTCAAAGGTTCTCCAAACACTCCTCCAATGCTAAAGTCATCTATCAGTATTGCTGGCCCCCATCCACTTTTCCCATGCACCACATCCTCCCCTTCCCTATCTGAGAGCTCTACCCAAGAGTCTGACTGGTTGAACTGCACGTACAGTAATGGAGAACTTGCTGATTTTGTGTCTTGGCCAGCAGAAACAACAGTATGCACTTCAACCCCACAGAGAGGACTGGCATCTGCAAGTTCTACTCCTGCTTTGAAGAACCTCCCTTCTACTCCGAGTTCTCCACCCAATCAGCGTTGGAGTGCTTGTGTGACACCACTTAAAGATGACTCTGATCACATTTATTCTTCAATTGGACCACGGAACACCAAGGCTTCACCCTATAATCGCTGCCAGTCCTCATCTTCACTGGTAGACCAGACCGGAAAAGAGAATGGCAGGGGTCCAAGTAATCAGGTGTGGGAGATGGAAGGAAACGAATCAAGGACACACGTGCTGCGGCAGCGCAGCCTCCCAGATTGCCCCGTCCAGGGATCTTCAGACCTCTCAGCGCCATGTGATATCACACTGCGGGACTCTCAGCAAATACTGGTGCTCAACAAAAACGTGCCGCTGAATGCACAGAGCGCCACTGAGAATTATCTGGCCAACTTTAAAGACACTGGAGATGATGACGACGACTATGTAGAGATCCGTTCTGAAGATGAGGGTGAAGAGCGGAAGCAGGAAACGGCTCAGCCGCACAGTCTGTCGGGAACTACAGTACAGTACTACAACCCGCCTCAAGGCAGCATGCAAACCCTCATAAAAGGACAGCAGGTTTCCACTAATCCTGAGATGGCTCTGCAGGGATACTTGTGGAATGATCCGGACTGCAGCCAGCAAGGTGTGAATCAGCCCACTATTGTCCAGTCACTGAGGGACAAATTCCAGTGTCTCAGCTCAAGCAGTTTTGCATAGGAAGCAAGAAACATGGACGACATGCAACATACTTAGTACACAGGACGAAGTGAGACACAGCAGACTTAAACTTCCACATGGAATATGTTACACAACTTAAAGACACAACACAAAGCACAAAACATACATTGTAACTCTAATGCTAAATGCACTCAACAACAAACGATTTGTAAATTATGGATTCAGCATTACTCATCTCTACACTTGAATTCAATTAAACACGGTAGTTATAGAGCTAAGCAGAACACTGTACACAACGTCTTTCAAATGTTTTCTCTTATCTCTCTTTTTCTTAATATGAAGAGCCAATAATTATATCACGTGACATTTAAATGTACATGTCAGATCATAATTCTAAGTTTTAAGAAAAGAAATGAAAGAAACACATTGGCTACATGGGCTTGAATCAAGGCACAAGTTAAACTTATTTCTCTCTAAAACCTACAATATTTTTAAACTACTGGTTATAATATTCTAGTACATGTATATAAATGTTGCCGTACAAGCTTTAAGATAAGCCACTTAAGGCGCACATGACTGGTGAATCTAATTAAATTACCTGACATAATTTCTGTGTAAACATTCTGACAGTTCCTTAAGCCAGTAATTAAATATTTTCCTTTTAATTGTGTAGACGTTAGTAAATTTGGTTGTGTAGGTGGCTGCATCTACAGGAAACTATGCTAACATCAGCCAGTGACCATTCAGTGTGTAATTTGTAATATTTGCATGCCATACTTTTTCAAGGCCAAGAACACATAGAATCCATATATATTTTACTATGCTGTAAATTAGGTATAGATATAGATTTATCAGACTGGAAAGTCATAAGTATATTTAAAAATGTGATCAGGTTTTGCTAAAATCATAGTTACAATCAACCATGCCTCAGACATAAGCGTATTGTCAGTAATTATGGCATAAAATGACTATACTGCTTTTAGATTTATTTTTTGCTAGCATCACGTCAAAACCACCACTAGTAAATGAGACAGGACAATATCATTTATAGTGTGTTAATTTTAGGTTAATCTGATTGTGTTCAGGGACCATGATGGAGAATGAGGAGGATGGTGTGTCAAAAATGTACTGTAATTAGATGTAAATTTGAGTTCAGTACTGTGTTGTCTGATCATTTCATTGTTTAGTGTTTAAAATATTCAGCATTGGCTGTCCCCACCTTGTATCTGTCTTCAAACTACACACTGGTTGGCTTACACACTGTCTGTCATCCCAAAGATTTAGCTACTTTTATTAGTGATTTTCACAGCACATTTCAGTTTGTTTTTCTTATTTATTTTCTTTTGGGAAAATGTTATTTTCTTCCCCCCCAATTTTCAGATGTGTTTCAATTTGATGAAACAGTAATTATTATATGTTTCGACTGGTTGTTCAGCTGGTATAGTTTAAAGGTTTAAAATGTGCTGTGAATATTGCAGTGTCTCTGCTTTAATGAGCATTTTGCAAAGATGTTACTTATCAAATTGTTACATTGAAAGAAGAAATCTCCTAAAACCATGATCTATTAAGTACCAGTGTAAATAGACTGAATTTAAATATGGATAGAAACTTTGAAGGAAGTATGTTTATATAGTTTCTCTTTCATTGTTGTTTAGTTGTACATTTTGTTTTCTGTTTCACAGGTGGGGACTGTTATTGGAATTGTTACTTTTGCACTTTCCCTCCTTTTAAACTTTCTGTTTGTAAAGATGTACATTTTCATGAATGTTGCCATTCGCCTATTTTCATGATCTTAATTTAAGTTTTTGCCATTTTTTTTTTATAACTGCCTAGTTGTAATTGGTCAAAGATGTATTGTAGGCAACAAATAAACATTCAATTAAAACAAAACTGCTTCTGCCTTTAGTTTTGCCATCACAAAGTTGTTTATATCATTTTTATTTTCTTTAGACACTTTTTAATATGCAAATTAAGCTCTAGTTTGAACATTTTAGGAGACCAAACACAACTTTATATAAAATTTCTATGCAGTTAAGTGAGATTTAAATGTTTAAATTTAACCCTCTGCTCTTCAGAAAAAAAAAAAAAGGTTTTCTATTAACTTGCGTGAACACATACACACACAGATATATATTAATTACTGCAATAATGATCCAATCTTAGACTCTGTATTTTCAGTATTTCTCAGTATACTCAGTATTTGCTTATTTACAGTTTTTCTCAGTCGCTTTGGTGCATTTCTCAAATCATCCTTAACATTTGCAAAGAAGTAAGTGCATTTCTCAAAACAATTCGTAGAAACAGCACAACACAATGGATTACCTGCAAAAGTCTGTAACTTTATCAAAATCTTTAGTTCATCTATCAAAAGTAAGTATGCATGTCAATGAACATATCAGTGCCATCAGAATGAAAAGTCCTTGTGTCATTGTTCACAAACAAGATGTTTGTGAACAATGCTTAGTCATGTTGTCAATCAAACAGTGTACTCTATTAGCATTACCTGATGTAAACTATAGCAATCATTTGCATGACAGTTACTGTATTGAAATGCAAAAGGCTGCAATTCTTATGTGTGTCATATATCCATTTCAAAAGTACAAATGTACACATTACTGTATGTGAGATATTGATTGAAAGAGACTGGATAGGACAAAAAAAAAAAAAAAAAAAAAAAAAAAAAACACATTACAGAGTCATTGTGATAGACAAGAAAAAGAAATATCCCTGATAGTACACGTACATTACTAAGACGTCTATTTCACGTCTACATTTACATCTGCAAGATTTATTTTTTAGAGTGTTCGCTCATCTGCACGTTTCCTACCAGGTGTCAGATAGACTTTTATTAGATATCTTTACTGTAAGATGTTATGATTTAGAGTGTATGTAAAAGTGACATCTTACAGATGTCTGTCAGATGTTTGTACATGACAGATGCACAAAAGCGAAAATACAAAATTAGAAAGGCAAACACAGGAATCACCCCTTAGGCAGAACTTCGCTTTTGCATACAGCACTCTATGAGGAATTTCAGAGAACTGGTTTGTTATTGTTTAATCTACTGTACATTCCCTTATTAGTGAAAGTCAAGATTCACCTGCACAATGCATGGCAAATTTATAAATAGACTAACAGGAATGTGTAGAAAATATACTTGACAGTTTATGACAACTATATCAACCATTTTGCATGTAATGACTTATACGATAAACTAATGACTAGATATTTTGAGGGGTAAGACTATTGCACAGAGAACTATATAATACATTTTGAGCAACATGACACTAGCAACTGATAATGTAGGAAAACGCAGACAAATGTACAAAAACCATTGCATGAATGTACCAAAGCAATCGCAACTTGTTCAAATAAATGAGAAACTGCTATTATGATGTGCATAATAGCAGTATGAAGTGACTAGATGATGTGGAGGTTAAACAAGTAGTTTTGAGAATTTCATTTCTGATCTGAGCAATGCACCAAAGTGCCTGAGAAAAACTGTAAATCCAGACTGCAACTTTTGTTTTTGGGCTGACAGTGAATTTACAGCATATATAGTGCTATACAGGCATCTAGAGGCCACACCATGGTATTACAGATGATTTTTTTTTCCCCAACAGGGGGCACTAATCTGCTTTAATTAAATATATTTTAAGTATTTGTGCCCTTTTTTTTAACGAAAGTTAATGTGTTTTGCAACCATAGGATGCAAAAGGTGTATTCTTTGTGTTTTTCAAATTCCAATCACCCATTCTTTGCATGCACTGCAGTTCACAAACAAACAAACGATAGATAGATGATAGACAGATAGATAGATAGAAAGATAGATAGATAGATAGACAGACAGACAGACAGACAGACAGAGTGACAGACAGACAGACAGACAGACAGATAGATAGACAGACAGACAGACAGATAGATAGACAGATAGATAGATAGATAGTAGATAGATAGATAGATAGTAGATAGATAGATAGATAGATAGATAGATAGATAGATAGATACAAATATGTTACCACAGCAATATGAAACGCTATAAATAATTAAATGATAATATTATACATAAAAATTGAATGAATTATAGAATAATTAATTAAATCGATTGGTTCAAACAGGGGCGTTTCTAGGATTTTAAAACATCCGGGGCTGAAGCCAAAACATCAGGGGCTAGTGGTAGTTGGTGGGAGCTCACATCATGCTCACATAAGATTTTGTTAGACACAAGTGGTTGAACCTGGATACTTCTAGGTGGGTCCGGGGGCATTAAACTGGGTGTTAAAGACCTTGTCACGCTATTAACAATAGTAAATAGTAATCACTGCAAATAGCAAACATATCAAAGTATTATAACAAAATTATAGCATTACAAAAATATGTTAGACAAATAAAATAATACATGAAAATGTATTTATAACTGTAACAAATATATAGTTGCATGCAAAAATAGGGCCCTATTTTTTCCCCCAAATTCCGTTTTATTTTATTTTATTTATTTATTTTTTATTTTATTTTTTTTCTGGTCTTCTTTTTAATGGTCAAATTTAACTTTATTAATCAAAATGTATTTAATCATGTGTAATTAATTAAAACCATGAATCTTATACAATTTACCGTCAATTTATCAAAAGTTAAGAAATATTACATGTTTAGGAACTAGGTTTAATTTTTTTTTTTTTATGTTTTAGCATGTCTGTTTATTTGAATGCATAAAAACAACTTTTATTTATTTTTACAATAGCCTTATGGAATTCTGTGTTGTGTATTTTTCTGGTTATCAGATGAATATTGATAAAATATTGATTTAATTGATGTTTTAATGAAAATGATATTTTATTTTTGGCAAATAAAGGGGATTTACTATTAAAATGTTAAACATGGAAGATTAATTAATAGTAGTAGTAGGCACGTACATTATACTGAATGATTAATAAAGTTAAACTGAACTTTTATTTTGACGGGTTGCCGACTTGCCGTGAATACCTTTAAATTTCTGTGTATATATTTGACGCTTGTTTTACTCAAATGAAACAGTGAAATGGTCATGAAGTGACTCTCAGAGCAGTTCTGGAGATGTTGTTAACGTGTTTATACCGTCATTTAGTGAAACTGCAGATGCTGAAATGACTGCGCGTGTCAGTATTACATGTACAGAAAACGAAACCGCGCATCCGCGCCGTTCACTCATAAAAAGACACGCAGAACATGCAGGATTCATATTTAAATACTCTTTTGCGGCATAATATTTACAGATACCAGTCCATATCGCTACTTGATTTAAGTTTAATGACCAACTTTTGATTAAATAATTCAAATTTGTCAAATTCCGTGAAAGTCATAGGACCCTACAAAAAATCATTCGGGGCTGGAGTAAAACCTTTCGGGGCTCGAGCCCAGAATGATTAGCCCTAGCGACGCCCCTGGGTTCAAACCAGCTGATTCGCTCATTAAATAATGTTTGGAAAATAATTTTTAATGTTTTTAAGTATATTAATTCTATTTAGCGTGCCAGCCGGCCAATAATTGTGAGGGGGAAAACATTTCAAATGCCATGGTGCAAGAACACCACATACTAAGGACATTTTTGAGAAATTTGTAAAATAAAATAGCACTTAAATAAAACAATAATAATAATAATAAATAATAAATACAGAAAGTGTTTATTTTGTTTTTCTGTTTATCCTTTGTTTTTATTTATTTATTTATTTTTTCAGATCATAATTTCAAACATTCTATAGTCAACTGGAAGTTTAAAGAGTAAAGAGTAGAAGAATAAAACTACAGTGTGCATGAATGGCACTTCATATGACGTCATTAAAGAGCGTTCTAAATAACTCTTTCTATAACCCATAACCCTGTTATAAACCGTATTCATGAGTAGATACAGACCAAATACATATTTAAAGTTATGAGTAAAATAAATTCAAAATGCATTCAATTATATTTAGTGAAATGCAATAAACTCAGAGCTGAAACTGAAAGATTTTTTTTTTTTGTTTTTTTTTTTTGATTGTTGTCTTGATTTAAACACTTCAAACATGATTCAGACTCAAAGGTCCGAGTCAGTAAAAACGATCCGAACTTCCCATCACTATTTTAAAATAGCCGCCGCTGCTCTTCCAGTCCACTAGATGTCTCTCCGTCTTAATAAATGCTTTGACGAAGACCATCGAATGAGTGACCAGACTCAAACTGGGAATTGTAGTTTTTATAACTCCATCAGTCCGTAGATTAATCTGTGTCGTTTTGGAGCTGCTTATAAGCATTAATGTGTAGAGTCGAGTCTTTAGATTGGTTAAGTGGCGCATGTGTGTGTTTGAGTGTGAACTAAAAGCTGCTGTTCTGGACTGATCTGGAACTTTCCACACGCGCCCCTCCCGCTCTCACGCTACCCATAATCCACCGCGCGCGTCTCCATTCTTCTCTCCCATCCAACATGTCCATGCTAGAGGGTCCGTTAAACGTGCTCGGCCAGAGGACGACCGGCGAGTCCGTTAGGACTCAGAATGGTGAGTCGGGATGCGCTCATATTTGCCTACAATAAAACAAAGAGCCGCGGTGAACGGGCTGCACGTGGCGATGTTTGAACGGAAGAGCCGCGGCGGCCGGTGTCTTGAGCAGCACGTGCGGCTTAAAGGAATCAGAGTGTTTAATACTTGATATACATCGAGAATACGTATTCAGCCTTTAGCATTACCTTCTGTAGTCGTCAATACATTAATTTAATCGGTCTGTTCGCTGTCGGTACAGTGATGGGGCGTCTTGACGCGTGAACCGGTAAATCATTGTATCACATGGCTAGTGCTGTATGCAAAGCCTGTCTGTTACATTAGCAGACGAATAAACGCATGTTAAAAAATATGTATGAATGATGACATGATAGGTAAAAATCACTTCCTGTACAGGAACGTGGAAGAAAAAATGTCTAATTCATGCACGTTTACATACATATATGGCATTGCTAACGGAAGTGTTCTGCTTTTGTGTGATGCTACATTCACGCCCTGTTTGGTGACAGTTTACGTCCATGTTATGTGACCCTGGACCACAATACCAGTTATAAGGGTCAATTTTTATTTATGTATGTATTTATTTAAATTAAGATTTATATACCATCTGAAAGATGAATGCATAAGCTTTCTATTGATGTATGATGTGTTTGCATCATATTTGTCTGAGATACAGCTTAAAAAATTCTGGAATCTGAGGGTGCAAAAAAAAACTAAAATATGGAGAAAATCACCTTTAAAGTTGTCCAAATAAAGTTCTTAGCAATAGCGTATTACTGATCAAAAATTAACTTTTGATACATTTACAGTAGGAAAAATACAAAATATCTTAATGATCTTAATATCCTAATGATTTTGGTTTTTATGACATTTTTATATAGAAAACAATAAAAAAGGAGCACAGTGGAATGATGCAAAAACATGTTATGTGAACGGAAAAGCATAACAAAAAGTTGTGTTGCACCATGAATTAAAATACTATCATAACAAACTCTGTAATTACGCTTATGTGATCAGTAATGCTTTTCTGAGCAAGTATAGGCTAGCTATTTGCATTTTAACTTAACACACACACACACACACACACACACACACACACACACACACACACACAAGTGCACAACAAGGTGGTCATCAGTCATCCAGAGAAACAAGTCAGACAGAGGTAAGGTCATGCTGTTAGCAAAAAATAAATAAGCGAATTTCCCATTTACATTGCTACCACACATTTGTGGTGTGTGTAGCTATACGCGTGGGATAAAGAATTGTCTGTCCAAAGCCTCTGTTTCACACAGATACACGTGTGTCTTTGTTTAATCTTTGGGCTGTACAACAATATGTACTTTTATATAGACTATCAGAAGTCAGGGATCTGTAAGATATGTTTTTATTGTTAAGTTATAACTTTCTGTTTTCCAAAAATCTTAAAAAAAAAAAAAAAAAAAAAAAAAAATATATATATATATATATATATATATATATGAAGCAGCACAACAAATTTTTATGTAGAAGACATTAGAAAAGAAGCGCAGTGGAATGATGCAAAAACGCTTTCTGTAAACAGAAAAGCATAACAAAAAGTTTTAGTGCGCTGTGATTTAAAATGCTATTGTAGCAAACTCTGTAATTACACTTATGTGACCAATAATTCTTGCGTAGCAAGTATAAGCTAACCGTTTGTGACCCTGGACCACAAAACCAGTCATAAAGGGCTAATTTTTTTTAACTGAGTTTTATACATCATCTGAAAGCTGAATAAATAAGCTTTCCATTGATGTATGGTTTGTTAGGATAGGACAATATTTAACAGATTCAACTATTTGAAAATTTGGAATCTGAGGGTGCAAAAGAAATCTAAATATTGAAAAAATTGCCCTAAAAGTTGTCCAAATGAAGTTCTTAGCAATGCATATTACTAATCAAAAATATATATTTACAGTAGAAAATTTACAAAATATTTTCATGGAACATGATCTTTACTTTATATCCTGACAATTTTTGGCATAAAAAGAAAAATCAATAATTTTAACACATACAGTGTATTGGCCATTGCTATAAATATACCTGTGCAACTTAAGACTGGTTTTGTGGTCCAGGGTCACATTTGCATTTTAACTTAACACACACAAATACAAGTACACAACATAGTAAGGTCAGTTCACACAGAACATGTTTTTGAATTGGGGAAAAAGACACAATGTATCCAGATGTGAAGATTTAAACCAAATAAAAAAGCATTGCAGTGGAATGTAAAAGTGCATTCTGTGTGAACACAAGTTTCAGATATGGTTTATTTGTTCCTTTGCAGTCATGGCCGCTGCATCCATCGCTAACATCGTGAAGAGCTCTCTCGGTCCCGTCGGCCTGGACAAGATGTTGGTAGATGACATCGGAGTAAGTGCCAACATTTTCCCTCCTGTCAGGATGACCTGTGATGTTCAGATCTTGTATACTAAATGTCTAATAAGAAACATTAGAATTGTTTGCACAACAAATCCAGTGTAGATTTTACTATTCAGTGCATGTTGGTTATGTCTTTCAGGATGTGACCATCACTAATGATGGAGCCACCATCCTGAAGCTGCTGGAGGTGGAGCACCCGGCGGCTAAGGTCCTTTGTGAGCTGGCAGAGCTGCAGGATAAGGAGGTTGGCGATGGCACAACATCAGTGGTGAGACATTCCCTGCTTTGGATGAAAGTGTCTGTTAAAACATTTCCTGTTATAGTACCATCCATATTGTGTCAGTATGTGTGGCTATGCTAACAGGATACAGAAACCGCCTGTTGTAAACATATATAGGATGTGCAGGTCTTTCCCTGCAGCTTCCACATCTCCGACAGAACATTAGAAGATCAGTTCAAGTGGGATTGTGTTGTAGAAACCACTCATCTGTGTGTGTGTGTGTGTGTGTGTGTAGGTGATCATTGCCGCTGAACTGCTGAAGAGTGCTGATGAGCTCGTCAAACAGAAGATTCACCCCACCTCCATCATCAGTGGATACAGGCTAGCCTGCAAGTAAGAGTCACTTCCTGTGCCAACAGGAAGTCTTGTGTGTTTAAGCTTGTTTGAGCAAGACATTTTAATTAAACTAATTTCTCTGGTTCACAGAGAGGCGGTCAGATACATCAATGAGAATCTGACCATCGGCACAGATGACTTGGGCAGAGAGTGTCTCATCAATGCCGCCAAGACATCCATGTCCTCTAAGATCATCGGAGTGTATCCTCTGTCTGTTTGATGTGTTATGATGGCACTCCATGGTACCAAAAAACCATAGGAATGCTATGATGCTTTTTAAGTGGTTGTAGCATTACAATGATGTCTGCATTTCAGAGTTTGAAATAACGAAGTGAGATTGGCATGTCTTTATTAATTGGTTGAAGTTGAAGATGTTGTTCCTTGACGGTCTGTCAGTGATGCTGATTTTTTTGCTAATATGGTGGTGGACGCTGCTCTGGCTGTGAAGTTTGTTGATGGTAAAGGTGTAGCTCGCTATCCCATCAACTCTGTGAACGTGCTGAAGGCTCACGGACGCAGCCAGAAAGAGAGTTTCCTCGTCAACGGATACGCACTTAACTGCACTGTAGGATCACAAGGTCTGTTTGCGCACCTGCTTGTTTTTTTGCATTTGAATAGTGTATGTTAGTATGTGTGTGTTAATGTTGTTTCTGTGTGGTTAGGAATGGTAAAGCGTGTTTCCAACGCCAAGATAGCCTGTCTGGACTTCAGCCTGCAGAAAACCAAGATGAAGCTGGGTGTTCAGGTGGTCATCAGTGATCCAGAGAAACTCGACCAGATCAGACAGAGGTGAGGTCTCATTGTTGCACGCAGACACGCACAGAAGTAAATTTCCCATTTAAATTGCTGCCACACATCTGTGGTGTGTGCAGTTATACGCGTGGGATAAAGCACTGTCTGTCCAAAGCCTCTCTTTCACACAGAGACACTCGTGTTTCTGTTTAACCTTTGGGCTGTACATGTACCTTCCTTTACACTTCCAAAAGTTTGGGGTCATTAAGACTTTTTGAACAAATAAATACTTTTATTCAGAATTGAATAAATTAAGTCACAGTAAAGACATTTAAAATGTTACAAAAGACTTCTATTTCGAATAAATACTCTCACATTTTAGTAAAATGTGAAAAAAAAAATTTGAATAGTAGCTTTTTATTTCAGATAAATGTGATCTTTGGATCTTCCTGTTCGTCAAAGAATCTTTTTGAATTTTTTGAGCAGCAAATCAGCATATTAGAATGATTTCTGAAGGATCATGTGACACTGAAGACTGGAGTAATGATGCTGAAAATTTAGATTTGATCAAAGGAATAAATTTTTTTAAATATATTCAAATAAAAAAAAATAGTAAATTATTTTATATAGTAAAAAGACTTACAGTTTTGTTGTGCTTTGGATCAAAAAAATGCAGGCTTGGTGAGTAGAAGAGACTTTAAAAAAAGACTGATAGTGTAATTGCCTTATTAGGCCTTTTTTCTGGCTATTTGTATGTAAAAAAAAAAAAGTGCCACCTCTCAGTTGTTTCTGTTTGCAGTAAGACACATAATTTTGATGTCTCAGGTTGTCACTGTATAACTGCTAATTTATTCCTCAGTTTTGATGATCTGTCCTACATTTTGTTTCTCAGGGAATCAGACATCACAAAGGAGCGCATTCAGAAGATCCTGGCATCAGGGGCGAATGTGATTCTGACCACAGGGGGCATTGATGACATGTGTCTGAAATACTTTGTAGATGTCGGAGCCATGGCTGTGAGGAGGGTGCTCAAGAGGGACCTCAAACGCATCGCCAAAGCAACTGGAGGTCAGCTGAATACACTTGCTTTTGTCTTTCACTTGTGCTTAGTAGATCTAAACCTTCTGTACTTTAGAGCTTGTTTATTCTCAGTGTCTTAAGTTTGATAAATAATGTTTTGATTTCGCTACAGCCACTGTTTGCTCATCTCTGTCTAACCTGGAGGGAGAGGAGACATACGAGGCATCCATGCTGGGTCAGGCAGAGGAGGTGGTGCAGGAGAGAGTATGTGACGATGAGCTCATCCTCATCAAAAAGTGAGATCATCTTCCACTTCCATTGTAGAATTTCCAGTGGTGGCCAAAATTACTGGAACACTAGTATTTTCACCAGCTAAAAAATGTTTAACGTAAGTTATTTCTATCTTTTGCTGTAGTGTGTCAGTACAAAATATCAGTTTACATTTCCAAACTTTCAGTTTGCCATTAATCGTAATAATCCAGTGAGATTTTTGTTTACACAAGGAGTCTGACAACAGCCAGTGCTCCACACAGAGATCTGATCTCACCATCATCCAGTCTGTCTCTGGAATGACATGAAGAAACAGAACAAACTGAGACAGACTAAATCCAGAAGGACTGTGACAAAGTCTCCAAGATGCTGCAAGAAACTGCAAAGCTACAGTACTATGAAAAGTTTTAGGTGCTTGTGTAAAAATGTTGTGTAATGAGGTAAAAAATGGTGTCATAGATTTTCTTTATCAATGAACTTCTATTAGTTAAATGAAATCAAGATTTGGTGTGAGCATCCTTTGTGTTTAAAGCAGCTTTTGCCCTAGGTGCACCTGCACATAGTTTTTCAGTTAACTTTGCAGGTAGGTTTCTTAAAGCATCTTGGAGACATTGCTAGAGTTTGTTCTGTTTCTTCATGTCATTCCAGACAGACTGGATGATGGTGAGATCAGATCTCTGTGTGGAGCACTGGCTGTTGTCAGACTCCTTGTGCATAGAAAAATCTCACTTGATTATTGCGATTAATGGTAAAATGAATGTTTGGAAAATGTAAACTCATATTTTCCACTGACACACAACAGCAAAATAGAAATAACTGACTTAAAACCATTTTTAGCTGGTGAAAATACTAGTTTTCTAATCATTTTGGCCAACACTGTTTGCTGTCAGAAAATCCACACAGCTTATATAGTGAAAATGGCTCTTTAAATCTGTTTTAATTCCTTTTGATGACTCTACCTTGTACATGGATAACTGTGGAACTTCCAGAGCTTATACATGAAGACTAAAATCCTGCATTTATCAGAATAATCTGTATGTCTCAAGTTAAAGAGATGACATTAAACATTATCTACTGTGCTGTCCTGGAAAGTAAGTCTCACAGGGTCTAAACTGCATTGTTGAGAGGGGAAAAAAAAAGTTTTTTAAAATGTTGTTACATTCAGAATATTCAAATATTCATAAAATATTTGCAAATTTGATAGATGCTAGAGCCGTGTATTTTAGTTCCCCTCACTCCACAAAAATCGAATTTAATAGCATACAGAACAAGAATGAAAAATGTCAGTCTTTGAAACAAGATTCTAATTTATTAAAAACAAAGAACAAACTGCATTTTTATGAATGAACAGATCAGTAATCTCTGATTTGCCAACAACTGACTAAAAAATGCAACTTGCTTTCAGAATAATGTGATGTATTGCTGTCAACTACATGGGACCTTGTAGTAGCACTGGAGCACACATAATCACATTTTAGTAACTTTTTATGCCTTTTTTTTTTTTATTTCTCTCTGTCTTTCAGCACAAAGGCACGCACATGTGCCTCTATCATCTTGCGTGGGGCGAATGATTTCATGTGTGATGAAATGGAGCGCTCACTCCATGATGCTCTGTGTGTTGTGAAGAGGGTGCTGGAGTCCAAATCTGTGGTACCAGGAGGTGGTGCTGTAGAGGCTGCATTGTCCATTTATCTGGAGAACTATGCAACAAGCATGGTGAGGACCCTCTTATACAGCCGTTCTTGACGGCTTGTTCTATTTTTATGTAAAGCACGTTGTAACTAACAGGTAAATTATAGCTGATGGATAAATTCACTAATCTAATAGTGAAGCAAAAGACAGACAGGCTTTGATTGTGAAAATAATAGATCAGTTTCTTTAATATTTCTGTATTGTGAATGTATGCACACTCCCATTAAAATTGCTGCCGTGCCTGTTTGATGGCTTGTGCAGTTATACGCGTGGGAGACATTAAGAGTCCTGAGTGGAGAAAAAGGGACAGATAAACAGCTCTGCTGACAGCTGCTTCCATCCTGCTCAGAACAAACATGCCTAATTTATCATTGAGACACATTAACCCTCACTAGGCCTGCAGTGTGATCTGTTACACTCTATTCTGGACTGAGTTCAACAGCAGGGTGTTTTGAGGTCAACGAATTTATACATCAGCGTGATTTCAGCTTTATTTGTAAAAAGAAACTCCACTTTAATTGCTGAATTCTGAATGAGTTATACTATACAATCCTGAAAAGTTACACCAATCAGGATGGTTTGTGTTGCCATGGAGTCTGTTTAATATTTTAGTATTTTGAATTTTAAATATTTTCTTGTCTACACTAAAATATACTTTATATTGCATTTCTCAGAGCTGGTTAGTTTGGTTCTTAGCTGAAGAATGAATAGGGAATAAAAGGAAAAATGGTGTGGGCACTTGCACTCTTTAGTATACAGAAATTGTGCTTTTTAATAAGTTGCATCTCTGAATAAACCATTGAAACTGTTGTGTTTTTGATGTAGGGTTCTCGTGAGCAGCTGGCCATTGCTGAATTCGCTCGCTCTCTGCTGGTCATTCCTAAAACTCTGGCAGTCAACGCCGCACAAGACTCCACCGACCTGGTGGCCAAACTCAGAGCCTTCCACAATGAGGCTCAGGTCAACCCTGAACGCAAGAACCTCAAATGGTTAGTGTTGCTCTCTTCTCATTACACAGGGAAGCTCTTCAGGTCTTAGAAATATGACTGCACTGTCAGCAGGCAAACATACAATCAGGAATACAAACTGTTGTTTTTAGAAGTAAGCTTTTGGTCTGCTTTACTAAAATGTCCTTCGAATGGGTTCTGTAGATGGATTTTTACAGACAGTCTGGAAGCAGTGTGTCTTATTATGGATTAAGCTGAGAGCCAATGCAGATTAAAAAAAGATGGATCACTCTGTTTAAACCTATTTTCGTGTGTCTGTTGCTAGGATCGGGTTGGATCTGGTAAATGGAAAGCCGAGAGACAACAAGCAGGCGGGAGTGTATGAACCCACGATGGTTAAAACCAAGAGTCTGAAGTTCGCCACAGAGGCAGCCATCACCATCCTTCGAATCGATGACCTTATCAAGCTCTTCCCTGACCAGAAGGAGGGCGGGCCGTCCTACCAAGATGCTGTCCAGTCGGGCTCTTTAGAGGGATAAAGACAGCTGCATCACATCTGTAATTGGCTGGTTCTGGTGTCGCTCCACTCAGCTTTTATTTATATTCAGATCCAACTGATGAGCTGTTAGTGTAGAATGTGCACTTTGTTTGCGTTACTTATTTTTTGTTATTAACATGGCTGTTTGTCGTGTAATGTAACAGATGTTCCTTTTTCTTCCATTTCAAAGACAATAAACCAGAATGGTGTAGAAAGGAATCTTGTTTGTGATGTTTTGTGGAAGAAAATGTTAAGACAAGTGTTTAAAAAAAAAAAAAAAAGAAAGAAAAAGATATTTTTATAGTACATCTGTGTCCCTAGACCACAGAACCAGTCTTAAGTAGCATGGATATATTGTAGCAATAGCCAAAAATACACTGTATTGGTCAAAATTATTATTTTTTCTTTTATGCCAAAAATGATTAGGATATTAAGATCTTGTTCCATGAAGATATTTTGTAAGTGTCCTACCGAAAATATATCAAAACTTAATTTTCATTGCTAAGAACTTCATTCAGACAAACTGGCGATTTATTTTATTTTATTCCAGATTTTTAAATAGTCGTATCTTGGCCAAATATTGTCCTAACAAACCATACATCAGTGGAAAGCTTATTTATTCAGCTTTCATAAGAGTTTCAAAAAAATGACCCATATGAGTGGTCCAGGGTCACGTTTATGAATTAGTGCATTAATATTTTAACTCCATTGACTTTATTAGGCAAATGCATTCAAAATTAAATAAATACAAATACAGTTAAGACCAAACAATCACCCTAGTTACAAATTACCTCCACTTCTGAGTTACAAATGTCCAAGCTACTCCCTTCCAGCTGCATAGTGATTTATACTGCCAGGCTTCAAAAAGCATAAAATGTCAATTATGCACTTTATTATTGTGGGCTGTCATTCACAAATAATCTTCCTATTTCTTTTCAGAGTTAGTATGAATCACCATGCACTTTTCTTGTAGGCAAAACGGGCTCTTCTCCATGCAACTGATGACATTTTTCATATTTGGGTGAACTCTTCAAGAACTTAAACAAAAATCATACTAAATGTCAATCTGTTTTGCTTTTCAGTAGTTAACTACTTGGCCTCAGCTGGTAAAATTGGCTTTTTAACACAAACATGGCCTGAACATGACATTACAAAAGCTACAGTCTCAAATGTTGGCAACCGAAACAAAAATAAATATACAGCATCCAAATTAATCTTGTTGAAAAGGCATTTCCTGTACAGATGCTACTTTTGCGCTCTTGACTACTCGCCCTGGATTTTCCATTGGGTCACAAACAGCACCACTTTTGAAGTTTGCATCTAGACCGTCCCAGCAGTCTTGAGAACTTGTTGACCTTTCTCAGGTCAGTTTACACTGACTAGCACCTCCATGGATCCAGTGGCATATCTGAGCATACTTGTTGGGTGTTATTCTGACTGCCACATTATAGTCCTTCTGTATGCCATCAACATCCACCCACTGGTGTCCAGAGAAGACGCCAATTACCTTCCTCTTCCACTTCCCTTTTCCTTCTTGATCTCGTTGCCTTACATACACCCCGGCTCCACTTGAACCCTTCTGCGCATCACAGTACTGGTACATTAGGTCATTGGATTCCTCTAAGACCGAACAGAAGCGGTAGACCACTTTCCCTAATTGGTCATTATCAAAACCAGAGAAGTGAATTCCTTCCAGATGGGATGTCTTTGACTGCAGGCACAATGCCTAACTCCATGAACTTCATCCTATGGGGTCGTTTCAGCTCCAGAAGAGCGTAATCATAGTCAGCTGAGATCTCCTTGCCTGCTCTCCTCATCCAGCCTGTTGGCACTTGTGTTAGTTTGACGCGTGTCCATCTGAACACCGGTTGTTTGGACTGGTCTGAATCTGTGTCGCGCCTAAAACGGTTCTTTCTTTTCCTCTTGTGTTCTCTTTTAAGTAGTTCTCCTTCAGTGGCTGCATCTCCTTCGTTTCCCACTTCGCTTTCTCTCCTCTTTTCTCCTCTCCTCCTGCCTCCTCGTTGGCGTCCTCCCCTGCGTTTGGAGCGAAGCTTCATGACACCCACTCTGAGCCTTTTGGTCCCTTTCAGATAGTCTTGGCCATCATGGACACAATGGGCAGAAGTCAATACATGTCTTGGAGAAACCAAAATGCCTGAGCAACCCGTAGAGAGCCTTACTGAGGCAGAAAAGGGGTAATTGGTGATGTAGTGTTTACCTGTGATCACAAAGCGGCCGTCCATGCCGTATACCTGCCGTTTTCTACGTTTAAGGTTCCCTGCCTTGTCGTCAACAGAAGAGGATGCGTTTCTTAATTCAGTGACCCCTTCCAGATGAATTTTGGTGAAGGTGCGTGTTCCGTTCTCGTAGACTGTTTCATAAGACAGTAGTCGTTCCAGCTCAGCAGGCCTCGGTTCTGGCAGCTTTCTTTGGCACTCGATCCCACACATCACTCCTGGCTCGCTTACATCGTCAGCGGTGAATTCTGGGCTTTGAAGCCTCACTGTGCTTTGTTCTAGGATCACTGGGATTTTTATCTGTGTAAAATGGTAGTCATCTTCATTGTTTGTGATAGAAGCACTGCTACAGACCAAAGATACAACCACAGCCAATGCGGTCAGACTGAACAACAAAAATGGAGGACCTGTCATCTTGCTCTACCTGAAGGTATAAAGAAAAGAGTTAAGGATTGAGGCTAAAAGAACAGACTGGACTTCTACATTCTGTTCACTTCTGGTAATGATCATGCAGGGCTAAAAATGCTGGTGCACTTGATGTGGCTAATTAAAATTGAAAACAGGAGCCAAAAAATGGCAGCAGATGTCTGTTTGCTGAAGTTCTCCTAACTACTCTTGTCACAGGAATACATGAATTGCAATGCTGATGTAGGTCCAATTTGGGAGGAGTAAAATTTACATATGTGGCTTGAACAACCAGATGCATTCACACTTGGTTCAAACCACCTCTGGAGGTCATGTTAAAGAAGAAGTCCACTTCCAAAAAAAAAATTTACAGATAATTTACTCACCCCCTCGTCACCCAAGTTGGTCATGTTTTCCTTTCTTCAGTTGTAAAGAAATTGGTTTTGAGGCAAACATTTCAGGATTTTTCTCCATATAGTGTTTATGACAGTTAGGGTATGTCAGAAAACTCCCATCTCATTTTCTCCTCCAACTTCAAAATCTTCCTACATCACTGCAGAAGTACCGACCCAGTGTTTACAAAGTGAACTCGCAAGGAGGGCCAAACACCCTTTACAAAAAAGATACAACAGCGATGTAGGACGATTTTGAAGTTGGAGGAGAAAATGAGATGGGAGTTTTCTGACATAAAACTGTCATAAACCAGAATACACGCAGAGCTAGACACGACGAGCATTGGAGGTTAAAAAGTACAGTGCTGCTTGGAAGTTTGTGAACCTTTTAGAATTGTCTACATTTTTGCATAAATATAACACAAAACATCATCAGATTACCACTGAAAGCTGACAAAGAGAATCCAATCAAACAGATGAGACAAAAAAATATACTTTGTCATTTATTTACTGAGAAACATGGTCCAGTGTTAAATATTTGCGAGTTGCAAAAGTATGTGAATCTTTGCTTTCAGTATCTGGTGTGATTCCTTTTTGAAGCAATAACCGTTAGTAATGTATTTTGTAACCGCTGATCAGTTCTGCACAACAGCTTGTAGGAAATTTAGCCCATTCTTAAATACAGAAATACTTGAACCCTGTGATGTTGGTGGGTTTCCTCCTATGAACTGCTTGTTTCAGGTCCTTCAACAAATCTCAGTTGGATTAAGGTCCGGGCTTTGACTCAGGCATTCCAGATCATTAACCTTGTTCTTCTTTAACCATTTTTTGGTATAATGACTTGTGTGCTTGTGGTCGTTGTCTTGCTGCATGACCTACTTTCTTCTAAGATTCAGTTCTCGGACAGATGTCCTGACATTTTCCTTTAGAATTTGCTGGTATAATTCAGAATTTATTGTTCCATCAATGATGGCAAGCCATTCTTGCCAAGATGCAGCAAAACAGGCCCAAACCATGATACTACCACCACCACCACCATGTTTCACAGATGGAATAAGGTTCTTATGCTGGAATGAAGTGTGTTTCTCTTTCCAAACATAACACTCATTAAAATCCAAAAAAGTTTTATTTTGGTCTCATCCGTCCAAAAAACATTTCCCCACTAGCCCTCTGACTTTCAAACTGTAGACTGACAGCTGTGTTTTTTGTGTTTTTTTTTTTTTTTTGGAGAGTTGTGGCTTCTTCTCGCAACTCTGTCATTCATACCATGGTTGTTCAGTGTTCTTCTGATGATGGACTCATGACATGAATATAAATATTAACCAACGTGAGAAAGGCCTTTATGTGCATAAAAGTTACCCTGAGGTCCTTTGCAACCTTGCAGACTATTACAGGTCTTGCTTTGGAGTGATCTTTGTTGGTCGACCACTCCTAGGGAGGGTAACAGTGGTCTTGAATTTTCTCCATTTGTAAACAATCTGTCTGACTGTGGATTTGTGGAGTCCAGACTCTTTAGGGGTGGTTTTGTAAACTTTTCTAGCCGGATGAGCACCAACAACTCTTTTTCTGAGGTTCTCAGAGTTCTGCTTTGTTCATGCCATGATTCACTTCCACAAACATGATCAGACTTTGATAGATTCCTGTTCTTCAATTAAAACAGGGCATATACTGGCACCTGATATTCATCCTATTGATTGATTTTTTTCTCAGTTAATAAATGACAAACTAAATTTTTTCATCTCATTTGTTTGACTGGCTTCTCTCTGTCAACTTTCAGGACTTGTGTGAAAATCTGATTACTTTTTTGGTCATATTTATGCAGAAATATAGAAAATTCCAAAGGGTTCACAAACTTTTAGGCAGCACTGTATTTTATAGAATTTATTCATTTATTTATTTTTTAAGAGAATAACCAATCATTTTGCTAGATAAGACTTCCTTGGCTGGGATTGTTCAGAGTCCTTTAAATCTGCATTTTAACTGCATTTTGGAAGTGCAAACTCGTGGGCACCATAGAAGTCCACTATATGCAAAACAGTCCTGAATTTTTTTCCTCAAAAAAATATTTCTTTACAACTGAAGAAAGACATGAACATCTTGGATGACAAGGGGGTAAGTAAATTATTTCTACATTTTTGTTCTGGAAGTGAACTTCTCCTTTAAGATAACTATGCCATCAGCAAAAACGTGTACCAAGTAAATAATGCGCATCCTAAAGTTACTACAAGAGTTACATAAGCAGATTGCTTTTTTTAAAGTAACTAGTAAAGTAACGCATTACTTTTTCAAGTTACTTTTTCAAACAAGTAACGCCAGTTACTTTGTTTTCCTATTTATTGACTGACAAGTCTCTTGTTCCCATGTTGAGAGAAATCAGAAGTACAAAGACATTGTGTAAACATGATGTTACTGTAATTCTAGACTAAATGTGAACATGTATTAATTCATCTCACAAAAAACAAAATTTAGTATTCATCAAAATGAATTAAAGCAGTGAAATGCAAACTCAGAATATGACACAAACCTGCACTAATTAAATGTGTTAAATAACACAAATACCCTTTATGTATTTAATCTTATTTTATTAACCAATGTCTTTGCTGCTGACCTTTGATGATCCAGTTCAACCATACTAATAAGCAAAAATGACTTTAGATAAATTAATATTTGTGCTTCATTGTTTTTTATTTATAAAGAGTGTTGACCCCTTTCCTGGGTTCTACGGTACAGACGTGAAATTACTTTTCCTTCAGCGTTCACTTTTTGGTGCAAGGGCTTTTATATTTGCTAAAAATATAACGTTTTATATTAAAAACAAACAAGAAAGCCCTGCACACATTTATAAAGTAACACAAAAGTATGTAACATTATGTTCAGTATAAGGTAACTAAGTAAAGTAATTAGTTACCTTTTTAGGGAATAGTGCAATATTGTAAGGAGTTACTTTTTTTAATGTAACTGTTACCAACACTGCATGAACCACTGTAACCATTGAAACCCAAGAGTTGAGGTGCAACATTTAAAAATTTAGGTATTTATATTGGCCTGAATGTTGATAATGACATGATTTTGCACAAGAAAAAAAGTGAAACAGAAACACT